>NW_028270146.1:70339802-70701052 GCF_037043375.1 Chiloscyllium plagiosum
TAGTTTCTTATTATTCAAAAAATACACTTTTGAATTCATTCTGGCAAGAAAGAATTATTTAAGAGACAAACCTTACTTTTTTTTGCCTAAGTGTAAGTTGTTTGGTGGAATGATTTTCACCATGAGGCTGGGTAGGCTTTTTTTCACTGTATCTTATCAAACTTATCAGATTAATTGTCGCTTGAGCCCTTGCAGTGACATTCACACAATATTTCTGCCCCATCTTAACAAGCATTCCCAAAGCATCTTGCCAATCATTGGAGATTCCAGAACTGACCAGCATTGCTGGTGCCATATTCAAAGGCTGTTGTGCACCCAGATAAGCATGGTCAGTCTGGAGTTGCCCTACATGGTTCCTGATATTTTCCCAAGACATGGCACACAGGTGAAAATCCTTGCTCTACTTTGTGGGCAGGATCTGGGGTTCCTGCTGTATGGAGAGAGTCATGGGCAAGGACTTCCTTTTTCCCTTGGACAACCAATGGAGGCCACAACATCAGACAATGCTTGCGTAGAATGAGGATGCCATTGTGATGAAGCAGTCTCAACCATCTGAAGGAATGCACATACTGTAAAAGCATCAATGTCCTTTTCCACTTTGCCATGGTAGGTGCCACCATTTCTCTTATTTTAAATAAATATCCTTCTTTCTGTTTTTTTTTATTAATTTGTGGGATGTGGGTGTCGCTGGCTGATCATCATTTATTTCCCCTCCCAAGTTGCACTTGAGGAGGTGGTGATGAGCTGCCTTCTTGAACTGCTGCAGTGCGCATGCTGTAGGTTAATCCACAATGCCATTAGGCAGGTAATTACAGGACTTTCACCCATCAACAGTGACGAAATGGCGATATATTTCCAAATCAGGATGGTGAGCGGCTTGGAAGGGAACTTGCAGATTGTGTTCCCATGTATCTACTGCCCATGACATTCTAGATGGAAATGCACATGGGTTTGGTAGGTGCTACGTAATGAATGTCTGCAGTGCATCTTGTAGATAGTGCACAATGCTGCTACTGTGCATTGGTGGTAGACAGAGTGGATGCTTGTGGATGTGGTGCCAATCAAGTAGGCTTCTTCATTTTGAATGGTGTCAAGCTCCTTGAGTGTTGTTGGAGCTGCACCCAGCCAGCCAAGTGGAAAGTCAGGAGGTGAGTTGCTTGCCACAGTATTCCTAGCATCTGACCTGCTCTTGTAGCCACTGTATTTATTTGGTGAGTCCAGTTGAGTTTCTGGTCAATGGTAACCCCCAGGTATATTAATAGTCAGGGATTCAGTGATGGTAACAGTGATTATACTTTGCACTTGTTCTTTCTCTTCCCCACTCACCCTCACCACCCAAACTCTGACACCACTAACCTTGCACACCTTCTGCATCGTCTACTCACTCACTCAGGGAACCTTGCCACCTGCACAACTGTGGTATCACTTTCATCTTCCAGAATACCGAACTGCCTCACATTAGAGTCATAGTCATACAGAACAGAAACAGATGCTTCAGAACAACTTGTCCTCCCAAACCAGACATTCCAATCTGACCTTGTCCATTTTGCCAGCATTTGGCCCATATCCCTCTAAACTTTTCTTATATAAAACACTGAAAGAACTGCGAATGCTGTAAATCAGAAACAAAAACAGAAGTTGATGGAAACGCTGAGTAGGTCTGGCAGCATCTATGAAGAGAAATCAAAGTTAAAGTTTTGGGTCTGGTGACCCTTCCTCAGAACTAATGGTAGCTGGGAAAATATTAGTTTATATGCAGACATTAGGGTGGGGCAAAGGGGTAAGGTGTAAACAATAGGTAGGGATTGAGTCCAAAGGGAGAGAAGAACAGTTGGACAAAGATGTAAATAACAATTTGGCTAGGAGGGTGAATAGCTGTTAATGGAGACTGTCAGTAGCTAACAATGGATAGTGTATAATAGCAGACTATGCGATAACAAGTTGAAAAGTGTGGCGCTGGAAAAACACAGCAGGTGAAGAAGTATCCAATATTTTGGGCATAAGCCATTCATCAGGAATGTGGAGGGGGAAGGGGGCTAAAAGATAAATAGGTGTGTAAGGGTGGGGCTGGAGGAAAGGTAGCTAGGAAGGTGATAGGTGGATGCAAGTCAGAAGTAATAGTAATAGGTCAGAGAGGAGGGTGGAGCGGATAGGTGGGAAGGAAGATGGTGGGAAGGTAGGACAGGTCATGAGGATGGTGCTGAGTTGGAGGGTTGGATCTGGGATGATTGGAATGAGGGGAGATTTGGAAACTGGTGAAGTTGATGTTGATGCCGTGTAGTTGCAAGGTCCCGAGGTGGAAGATGAGGTGCTCTTCCTCCAGTTGGCGGTGGCTTTGATTTACTGGTGAAGGTGGCCCAGGACTTGCATGTCCTTGGGGGAGTTGAAGTGGTTGGCCACAGGGTGGTGGGGTTGTTTGGTGCGTATGTCCCAGAGATTCTCCCTGAATCACTGTGCGAGTTGGCATTCTGTCTCCCTGAAGTACAGGGTACCACATCAAGAGCAACAGACACAGTAGATGAGGTGGGTGGATGAATCAACATGAGGTTTAAAACCGGTGCCCATACCTCCTGCCTCGTTTCTGTCCAAGGCCCTAATGAATACCAAGGACATGCAAGTCCTGGGCCGCCTCCATTGCCAATTTCCACCCCACCCTCACTTTCATTTGGTCTATCTCTGACTCCTTCCTTTCCACAACATCTCTGATTCCATTTCCGGGGATAGACTGACCACTAATATCCACTATAAACCCTCCCACTCCAACAGCTACCTGGACTATACATCCTCGCAATCTCTCTCCTGTAAAGACTCTTTTCTCCCAGTTCCTCCGTTTCCGACACATATGTTCTGATGAGGCCAACTTCAACAAGGGAGCTTCCAAAATGTCCACCTTTTTCCTCAACCAAGGATTACCCAGCACTGTTGTTGACTGGGCCCTCAACTGAATCTGACCTATCTCCTGCATTTCCACCCTTACCCCCTCCCTTTCCTCCTGCAACAGACTTAGGATTCCCCTTGTCCTTACCTACCATCCCCCCAGCATCCATATCCAGAAGATCATCAGCCAACATTTCTGCCATCTCCAGCGAGATGCCACCACCAGACACCACCCTTATCTGCCTTCCACAGGGACCATTCCCTCCAGAGTATTCGTCCTTCTCTCTCAACACACCCGACAGTCTGATGGCACCTTCCCCTGCAACAAACAAAAGTGTAACACCAGCCCATTTATCTCCTCCCTTCTCAGAATACAAGGGCCAAGCATACCTTTCAGGTGAAGGAGCACTTCTCACAATCTAGTCTGCTGCTCACAATGTGGTTTCCTCTACATTGGGGAAATGAAGTGCAGACTGGGTGATCATGTCACAGAACATCTACATTCTGCCCATAAAAAATACCATGAGCTTCCAGTTGCCTGCCACTTTAACACACCACCCTGTTCCCTGGTCAACATCTCCATCTCAGCCTTACTGTAGTGCTCCAGTGAAATTCAACGCAAGCTGGAAGAACAACATCTCATTTTCCACCTGGGGCCTTGCAGCCCTCCAGACCCAATGCTGAGTTCTTTCATTTCAGTTCCTGAACTCTCCATGTCCTCGCCCCCTATATCAGGCCTTGTTTTCACATGATCTGCCATTATATACTACCTATTGTTAGCCACTAAGTCTCCATTAACAGCTTTCACTCTCCTAGCCAGATCATTACATTCCTTTGTCTGTCCAACTGTTCTTTTCTCTCTTAGGGCTGCATCCCCATATCATTTACTCATTACCCCTTCACCCCACCCTATTTTCTGCATATTAAGAGAAATTTTCCTAGCTCCCAATTGGTCTGAGGAAGGGTCACTGGACCCAAAATACCCGGATGGTATTCTAAAGGAAAGCTGAAATCAATGGGTATCAGGAGGCAAACTCTCTGCTGATTGGACTCATACCTGGCACATAGGGAGATGGTTGTGGATGTTGGAGGTCAGTCATCTCAGCTCCAGGACATCTCTGTAGGAGTTCTTCAGGGTAGTGTCTTCGGCCCAATCATCTTCAGCTGCTTCATTAATGACCTACCCTCCATCTTAAAATGAGATTGGGGATTTTTGTGATGATTGCTAAATGTTCAGCACTATTTGAAACTCCTAAGATACTAAAGCAGCCTATGTTCAAATGCAACAAGATCTGGACAACATCCAGGCTTAAGCTTATTAGTGGCAAGCAAAGTTTGTGCCAAACAAATGCCAGGCTATGAACATCACCAATAAGAGACAATCTAACCACTGTTCCATGACAATCAATAGTGTTACCATCCCTGACTACCCTTCCATCAACATTCTGGGGGGGTTACCATTGACCAGAAACTCACTGGACTCACCATATAAATACAGTAGCTATAAGAGCAAGTCAGAGGCTAGGAATACTGGGGCAATTATCCCACCTCCTGACTTCCCAAAGCTAGTCCACAATCTACAAGGCACAAGTCAGGAGCATGATTACTCCCTACTTGCCTGGATGAGTGCAGCTCCATCACACTGACCAAGCTTGACACCATCCAGGACAAAGCAGCCCACTTAATTGGCATCACATCCAGAAGCATCCACTCGCTCCACCACCAACTCGCAATACATGTTGCTGCTACTATCTGCAAGATGCACAGCAGAAGTTCACCAAACATCCTTCGTCTGCACCATCCCAACCTATGAGCATTTCCATCTAGAACGACAAGATCAGCAGATATATGGAAACGTCACCATCCGCAAGTTCCCCTCCAAGTCACTCATTATCCTGATTTGGAAATATGTCACTGTTCTTTCACTGTCACAGATCAAAATCCTGGAAATCTCCCCTTTAGGGTATGTGGACTGCAATGTTCCCTTTCTTCTTTGCATGCTTTTTTTCTTCTTTTCAGTCTTTCTTTAACTACCTTCTGCTGGCAGGATCATGCAGACAATGGCAGCGGCTGGAAGTTTTGGCAGTCGGCCACAAATTGGCTGGTGTGCTGGGCAGAACTCTGGTGTTTGGCAGCATTGCGTCTTCTTTCAGGTCTTGGGCTATACCAGAGCAGGACTCCAGAGGGAGTGCAGTAGCAGGCAGCACAGGGCGACCGGCAGCAAGAGTGGGAGCAGGAACAGGCTATAAGGTGGAGCTAGGCCACTCAGGGTGACGGTAGGAGCAACGTCTAGCCTGAAGCGGGGGAGGTCGAGCCTTGTGAGGACTGCGAGAGCAGTACGGTCAGGCACTTACGGACTGTGGTGTTGAACTCTGCTGTTTTTTTTCCACTTTTTAGTAAGAAGAACTGTAATATTTAATTTTTTTAACTTTGTTTTCCTTATTATTCTGCTTTGTACCTAAGATTCTGCACCTGGGTACTGAAGATGGTGTCATAAGTAGTGACTTGTAAACTTTTCACTGTACTCATGTGAGTACATTTGATAATACACCTAATTCAATTCAAGTCAGCTCACTACCACCTTCTCAAGGGCAACTAGGCACAAGCAACAAATACTGGTCAGCCAACAATGCCCATGTTTTAAAAGATTTTTTAAAAATGTCATTAATGTCAAATCCAACCCTGCCATACCACCCCATCAGTTTACTCTCAATCATCAGGAAAGGTGTCATCAATAGTGCTATCAAGCAGCATCTGCTCAGCAGTAACCTGCTCAGTGTCACAAAGTTTGAGTTCTACCAGGATCACTCAGCTCCTGACCTCATTACAGGCTTGGTTCAAACAAGGACAAAAGAGCTCATTTCAGAGGCGAGGTGAGTGTGACAGCCCTTGAAACCAAAACTGCATTCAACAGAATGCAGCATCAAGGAGTCCTAGCAAAACTGGAATCAGTGGGAAATCAGGGGTAAACTCTCCACTGTTTGATGTCATACCTGGCACATAGATGGTGGTTCTCATGGAGTCTTCTCAGCTCCATGATATCTCTGCAGGAGATCCTCAGGGTAGTGTCTCAGGCCCATCCATCTACAGTTGCTTTATCAATAACAGTCCTTCTCCCCCAAGATTATAAGTGGGGATATTGGCCAATGATTGTACAATGTTCAGAACTATTCACAACTCCTCAGACTGAAGCAGTCCATGTCCAAATGCACCAGGCCCTGGACAAAGTCCATATTCTGTGAATGAATAAAATATGTCTGGACCTGCCCTCTGAGCAGTTTGACAGTGCTAAACTCCTTTTAAACATTGGCCTGTACGATATTTCTATTTAAATGGTGATACACTGCCCTTTTGAATGTTTCAACTGAAGCTGGCCCCACTGAACAATATTGTGCAATTACAAATCAATATTTCTCTGTATGTTATAAAAATAATTTTGATGGCTAGAATCAAATTTAAAATAAACCTAACGATAATAGAATCCTGTGCCGGACAAAAGCTGTTGAATCTGTTTGCTTTCAGAAGTGAAAAAAAATCAGAAAATTCAACTTGGCATAGTGGAATGAAAATCTCTTACTTATCACAAAACAAAGACACAGGAAACACCAGCTCATCATTTAGAAGCTTGCTTGGTAAATGATAATTATTATCAGCAATAAATGTGTTCAATTAAATATAGGCAGAGGCCAGTAACTGAAGGCAAAACCTTTGATCATTTCACGAATATCATCTCAATGTTACATAGAGTGTCTGTGGAAAGCTTATTGTTCAAGGGAACAATAACAACTTTTATTCTTTTTTCAAACTATTGCCCAAACATGATTTTGTTCTTGAAGATCTTACAAGGGAACCAAAATGCTCAACAGCATGCTTCAGCCCAAAAATGAAAAATAAAAGCATGGAGTAGCTATCACCACGTTAAAAAAAACATTAATGATGATGCTCCTCCAAGCTAAGTTCTTGGTGCATCAGCTTAGTTAAAAGTGAAAAAAAGAATCCAGCAAAAGAAACAATAACAATAAATTTGTAAAGGATTTCCTGAAGTAATTTCATCAGATGGTGATCTTGAAACCAAAAGTGACAAGCATATTGAAGACTAAAAATTATCATAAAGATCACACCTTCTTTATCTCTCCCCTCACCCAAGATGCATTGACCTTCAGGTTAAACTACCAACAGTCATCTCTCTTGAAGGAGAGAAGAGCCTTGTAGAACTATGGATAACTTACTGAAGAGTAACTCAGATCTATTCTGCTGTAGAAGCAAAACTTATTGAGAAAGTAATATTGCTAAGCATACTTTGAATTGAGTGCTAAATGATACAGAATAAAATCACTTAAATTTTGCATTTAGTTGCAGTTTTTGCATTCAATTTTAGCCAGAGCAGGTAAGTTTCCTAACTTCTGTAACTACCTTGTGCAAGTGAATGTATCCTGTGCAGCTGATAATACATTGTCTTTTTCATTAGTCTTATCAAGATAGTTATTTTCAGATACTAATATAGAAATACTTAAAATCTTGTTGCAACTTATTCTGACACCCAAAAAACCTAGGGCATGAATGTTGTCATATTTTGGCAAAATGTCAATTTCATTGAATTTCATTGAGGGTTTCTCTCTATGAGGCCCAGTGAGATTTCTCACCATATCATCCCTAGCCTGCTTTATTAACTATCTACTCAGTCTTGACTGAAGCTTTAAAATGCTGTGTGAAATAACTCCACAGAGGCCAATATCATGTCAACAAATCACCCTCTACTTAAATATGGAGAGTCCTTGGCACTTAGTCCAGTACCCTCAGAGTCAGTTCTTAGTGTCAGAATGTCTGACACGCCTCTTTTTATCCATTTGCCAGGTCTGCCTGATTGGGGCTGTTAATCTAGTCCAATCAGGGAACTCATATTCTATGAGGTCCGCCTGGCTGAACTTGTTACAATCACTACAGTGTGTGCATCCAATCAAGCTCTGTCAATTCAGAGTTGCCTAATAACTGACATTTGCCATGGAGACGCAAGGGGAAGTTGACACATCACTGTATGGTCAGAGATTTGAAGGCCCTGGTGAATGGAATGATGCAGAGCAAGGCCTCTTCCCTCAGGACCAGCAGTGGAGGCCACAGCACCAGACTCTGCCAACTGGGCTGAAGTTCTCACCCAAGTTTGTGTGGTTGAGCTGTCTGGCAGAATGTCCAACAGTGTAGGAAGAAGGTCAATGACTTTCTCTGCTCAACCTAAGAGTCATCATCTCATTGCTGCTACTGTACACTCCTCTCACCATAGCTGATGCTTGACCATTCCCACCCTTGCTTGAAATACTTCGCTCAAACATTCTCATCTACCCAACAGCTAATACCACCAACTCTCTATGCCCTCTCCACTACCGACTCACTAACTTGGGACAACTCACCACGTACCCCCACGCCAGCATGAACAGCTGTGCCACCCACTTTCCTCTCACTGTAAGCCCCCAATTTCTCTCATTCCAAAAGAAAACAGCCCAAAGGAGGGCAGAAAGAGCCAAAGCAAGTGGCATATAAACTGAGCTTCAGCTCCTCACTCCAAGGAGAGAATCCTGAGAATGCCCCAAAAGGCCCATTAACCATGCCTGAGCCTTGGGATTGATAAGAGATGTTGCTCCTCTCTTCCTGTACCAGGACCCCTGACTGAAATCTGTTTCCCTTGAATTGATGGAAGGTAGTTGATAATGAATGACAAGCATTCTAGCTTTGCGTCTGTGCTAAATGCCAAGGCAAGACAAAACAATGTGAGCCTGGTAGCTCTGGCTGATGGGACAAAGGACTCCAAGGCAAGACAAGGCAGGGATGCTGTGAGAATCTGAGTAGGCTCACCAGGAGAATGAACTCTAGCTACGTGAGCAAGCGAGGACCCCTGAGATGCAGACTGGTCTAAATTGTGACGGGGTGCCTGAAATTATGCAATGCTATTTTCCAGTGGACCCTGAAGATTTAAAGTGTAGAAGCACCGCTAAGTGGATCAGAGAGGTGCCATGAGGGCCTTGAGAGGCAGGGGGTGGATATCAGATGACAGTCTGTGAATGTGGGGTACATGTAACTGGTGCCCTGGAATGTGGCCCCGAAAGATAGTTGCTGGATGTCCAGAATGGTGATCCAAAGGTGCAATCAGTGCATTAAAGTCACCAAAGTCTCTTCTCAATACCTGGAACTCTGCTTGAAAGTGCAGCTAGTTGCTCGTGACATCAAGAAAAGTCTTGCCCAACTTTGCATATGATTCTCTCAGATTTCTCACCATAGTTCTTGGCGTTCAGGTCCTGACAAGGTTCTGTCCCTCATCATCTATTTGCAAAGCTTTGTGTAGTGCTAATAATCATTTATTCCGGCTAAAGTTCTGGAAGCAACCAATTTGTGCCTGATATAAACGGGGAGAGATGTGGGATCATTTCCCCTTATTCCCACCTCTTGAATGACAACAGCAAATTATTATTTTGAACTGCCATTTTAATCCCTTGAATGCTGTGACTTGACACCTTCCCTCCTGGAAATCTAAGTACAGTATGTCTACAGGCTCAGTCTTATCTCCAATACATGTTGCTCTTTCAAAAACTTCAATAGATTAGTTCAACATGATTCCCTTCCCACAAAACCTTGCTGACTTTTCCTGATTAATTTAAGTTTTTCTAAGTACCTAACTATAACCTCATTAATAATTGTTGCTAACACCTTCCCAAAATAGATATCAAACTTTCTAGCCTGTAGCTTTCTCCTTTCCGTCTCAAACCTTTCCACATTTAGGAGGTGTATAGTTGTTAATTTCCAGTCTGATGGAACTTTGTCAGAATTTTGAAACTTTAACACTACTGCATTTCATATATCTTATGAGTAACTTCTTTTAAAACCCCAGGACAAATTCCATCAGGACCCTGAGATTTGTCAGGCCGCAGCTCCATCAGTTTGCTCAGTACCATTTCCTAAAGGATTGCATTTGCCAAGCACCTCTCACCCCCCATCCTCCTGGCAGGTATTGCTGAAATATTTTTGTGAAGAGAAAAGCAAAATATTTGTCTATTATATTTGTCATTTTCTTATTATCTACTAATAACAACCGAGTTGCACGCTCTGAAGGACCAACACTTACTTTATTTACCCAAAGAAAAATTGCTGGAAAATCTCAGCAGGTCTGGCAGCATCTGTAAGGAGAGAAAAGAGCTGACGTTTCAAGTCTAACTGACTGTCAAAGCTTTGATAAAGGGTCAGTTAGACTCGAAACGTAAGCTCTTTTCTCTCCTTACAGATGCTGCCAGACCTGCTGAGATTTTCCAGCATTTTCTCTTTTGGTTTCAGATTCTAGCATCTGCAGTAATTTGCTTTTACTTACTTTATTTACTCCTTTTTAAATACCTGCAGAAATCCATGCTTTTTCTTACATTTCTAACTTCTTCAATTTCTTCTTTTTATTAATCTCCATCATTCTTTGCTATTCTTTGTACTATGACAAATCAGTTGACCTGCCTCTCACCTTTGTGCATTATATGTTTTTTTTCTGATGTTTGAGGCTTTCCTTAATTTATTTAGTCCACAGATGGTGGATCCTCACTTCAGAATTCTTTTAAGTAGGAATATACTTACAATATCCTCTTAAGTGTCTGCCACTTCATCTCTATTGATCTTTCCTCTAGTATGCCAATGTCGATTCCCAGTGGAATTTTTTGACACAGATCTTCCTGCAGCTGGAGTGACTTTGGCATCAACATGAGCTGCTGACTTGTCTCAACATTTTGCAGCTCAATTATCACTTCCATTATGCTTGAAATCCAAAATGATTAATTTATTCACAGGAAAAGAGCACGCGAGAATACTGATGGTTACAGGAAATGTCCATTTTTTAAATTCAAATTTCCTGATGTTTGCAATCTGTTATTGCATAGACTGCTGATCACTCTCTTTCAAAAATCAAAATCGATTACAAAGATGCCTTTGTATTACAACAGAACCAGAGTAGTTGTCAGTATGAACTGTTATTTCAATGGAAAATGAATGCATGAGAAAAAATCGACATGTCTAAAACAAAAGTTAAACTTTCGAATGAAAACACTAGCAAGGAACCATTTCAATTAAATTTTGAATAAACATGAATGTTGAATTTTTCTGTACATAGATTGAAATCGTTTTATTGCAATAATATTCAGATTGTGTTTTTATGGAAAAGATGATAAAGGTAAGCAAAATTTTAGATTTCAGGATCAGGATGGGACTCAGCCCATCCTGGAAACAGGTACACCACTGTTCAAAACACCCCAGACTGTTGCATCTACATTTCTTGGTGCTTCATTAACTTTTCATAGAGTCATAGAGATGTACAGCATGGAAACAGACCCTTCGGTCCAACCCGTCCATGCCGACCAGATATCCCAACCCAATCTAGTCCCATCTGCCAGCATGCGGCCCATATCCCTCCAAACCCTTCCTATTCATATACCCATCCAAATGCCTCTTAAATGTTGCAATTGTACCAGCCTCCACCACATCCTCTGGCAGCTCATTCCATACACGTACCACCCTCTGTGTGAAAAAGTTGCCTCTTAGGTCTCTTTTATATCTTTCCCCTCTCACCCTAAACCTATGCCCTCTAGTTCTGGACTCCCCAACACCAGGGAAAATACTTTGTCTATTTATCCTATCCATGCCCATCATAATTTTGTGAACCTCTATAAGGTCACCCCTCAGCCTCCGACGCTCCAGGGAAAACAGCCCCAGTCTGTTCAGCCTCTCCCTGTTGCTCAGATCCTCCAACCCTGGCAACATCCTTGTAAATCTTTTCTGAACCCTTTCAAGTTTCACAACATCTTTCCGATAGGAAGGAGACCAGAATTGCATGCAATATTCCAACAGTGGCCTAACCAATGTCCTGTACAGCCGCAACATCATCAACTGAATTACATAGAATTACCTTCAAAGGAATACCCATCTTATTCTCCTTAGAAGAATCAACAATGAAACAATTAGCTATTTAGAATAATGATTCAAGCGATGAGTAGCGAACAACTTGCAAACTAGAGTGCTACTTAGCAAAAATGAATAAGTGAAACAGAATGCAGTTAAAAAGAAATACTGCATAGTTAAAACTGTGTATTTTTTAATTCATCTGGAAGCAACTTGCTCTATCTGACATTTTTTCTGTGCCTTATGATTAAGAGCATGGCTTGTTTTCACTGGTCAGGACATCCAGTATAAAAGTTGGGGCGTCATGCTGCAGCTGTACAGATCTTTGATGAGGCCTCTTTTGGAATAGTCACAGACATAGAGTCATACAGTATGGAAACAAACCCTTCAGTCCAACCAGTCCTTACTGACCTTACTGTGTTCAATTCTGATCTTCCTGTTATAGGAAAGATGTTATTAAACTTGAAAGAGTTCAGAAAAGATTTGCAAGGATGTTGTCAGGATTGGAGAGTTTGAGCTATAGGGAATGGCTGAATAGGCTGAGAATATTTTTCCTTGGGGCGTCTGAGGCTAAGGGATGACCTTATAAAGATCTATGAGGGGCATGAGTAGGGTGAATAGTCAAGATCTTTTTCCTATGGTGGAGGAGCCCGAAACTAATGGACAGAGGTTTAAGGTGAGAGGGAAAAGACTTAAAAAGGATCTGAGGGGTATCCCTTTCATGCAGAGAGTGGTGCATGTATGAAACAAGATGCCAGAGGAAGTGGTGGAGGAGAATACAATTACAACATTCAAGGGTATAGTGAGGGGTATAGATAGAGTTAATGGTAGTTGTCTTTTCCATAGGATGTGGTAATTCAAGACCAGGGGTCACATATTAAGATGAGAGGAAAGAGATTTAAAAAAAGACATGAGGGGCAAATTACTTACACGGAGGGTGGTTCATGTGTGGAATGAACTTCCTGAGGAAGTGGTGGATGTGGGTACAATTACAATATTTAAAAGACATTTGGATAGTAAAGGTGCAGGTAGGTGCGACCAGTTTAGTTTGGGATTGTATTTGGTATGGATTGGTTGGGCTGAATGGTCTGTTTTCATGTTGTTTGACTCTATGAATAGGAAGGGTTTAGAGGGATATGAGCCAAATGCTGACAAATGGGACAAGGTCAGCTTGGGATGTCAGGTCACCACAGATGAATTGGACTGAGGGGTCTGTATGACTCAATGACTGAGTGTAGATCGTTGCCTACAGATGTAAAATTTGGCAAAGAATCTTGATGGAGAGATTTAAATATTAAATTTAGGCAATTAATCCACGTTGGTTTCAGTGACTCCATTCCTCTAAGGGGGTCAATGTGAGCATCATTCCTTTTAAAACTATCCACAGAGAGGTTGGGAGGCAGTCAATATTGACCATGAAATCTCCTTGATGGTGTGGACAGGGTTATTTCACAAACAGGAGATTGCACCTTTAAATGCTAAGATTTAGACTCCAGCTGTGGTCTAAACCCTAAAACATGAAATTTACATAACAACACTCTCTTTAGATCTGAATTGCATCAAGACATCACGTCAACTATCCATCTCTGGCCAATTAGCAGAAGATTAATTTTAGCCTATTAATCTTCTTAATCCTCCCTTGGTTTTATTTCCATTCTTTCAATTTGCATAGTTTTGCTGTCAGTTTCTCACATATGTCAGTGCTTTCATTGCAGTTATGTTCTGTATCAGTATGATCTTCATTATCCTTTGATTCACACTGAAGATTGAGAGGAATTTTATATTTTAACGTGAACATGAAACAAACAATTTTCAACAGTAATATTTATTGCAAATCATTCCTAATATTGTAGCATAATGACTCAATGCCATTTAAAATTGTGGGTACTCTTCCAAACAGGATCATTTCTGAGAACCGGCAAGTTTACAGCCACGTACAATGGAATAATTATTTTCCCAAAGCTTACTGCATCTAACCTTCCCTTTCACCAAGATGATCATTGCCTTTTAAATAGGTGGATACATTAACATCTGTTTTGTGCATTTGAATAGACACATATGTGGTTGCAGCACGCACATGCTGTTTTGAAAATCTAGAAATGGTAGAGAGCCACTAAAAAGAATTTTTGTCTATAACATAAAAGATGCAAAAATGAAGTCAGTGAATCCTTAACTGAAACAGGAAAAAAAATCCAAACTGAGCCTGACTGCATCTCTTTCAGAAAGCATATACAAAATGTTAGTCTGGTGTGGAAGAGCATAATTGATCACGTTTGAAACTGTTTATACTTCCTATTGGGGTGTATTTGAATCCTCATATTGACAGATGTTCTATCAACATTTGGTCTGAGGGAAATATATTAGCTGTGTCTGGACTGCTGGTGGTCTGGCTTTGATTAAAACTGTTCGAACACTTGATTTGCTGGCACATATGCAGCATGTAGCATATATCAGCTTTCTATTACATAGGTGGGGTACTTTTAGAGGAAACCAAAAAGAAGCCAGCATTGCCTGATTTCTATTAAGGTCTTGTTAAAACTTCTAATTTCTTCTCTATCCCAACTCTTCTCCTGGTCTGAAACAAAAATCAGACCTTTGTGTATTATGACTCTTACAACTCCAATATTGATGAGTGGTAAAGAAGTATCTTTCAAACCTTAATTATGATGCGACTCAAGTTTTATCTCTGCCAGATTTCTTGCATATTTTACTAATTGAATTTTAGTCCTCATGTTAGCTTTCCTACTGTTCTGGACAAGTGGCTTTGATATACCTCTGCTCATATGCTACTTCTTCAATTTTTCATTCCTTGCTGTCTTTCCTTGCTCCTAGAAAGATCTCCAAGTCCAAAGGAAAGCAACTTTTTTATTCATGACCTTAAAATAATTACCTTTCTCCCTGTCAACCACATTTTAAAAGTTGTTTCAATTTGTTATATTCTGATATTCTCCATCAATTTGATGGCTTTGGAGGATTTTGAGATATCTGTTATGATTTTTTGACATAGCTATTACACTGGTGATTTTGTTGGAATGTTGGAACGCTGTTTTTGAATACTTGCTGAACAATTGTTGTTAGATTACTCCAAAGCATTTTGAAGTGTTTGGAATATACAGTTCCAAACAATATTAAGTCACAATAACAATGTAGTACAACAGTAATATTATAACAAATTATAATATCACTTTCTATTGCTCCATCTATGACTAAAGGCTTCCTCTCAAAATCTTTTAGATTTGTTGCAAATGATATCGTAACTTCAATTTTTATATTCGTTCAAGAGTTCCCTAGGGCTCTGAATCTTTCTCCCATTTTGTTTCTTTTAAATTTCATTTACTTTAAATTCACTTTTGCATCCATTTTTGTTTAGAATTCCACTGTGTATTAATTAAACTCCACCGGAATGCATTTCTTCGGCATTGACAATCCTTCCCCCTCTTGCAATTCAATAACTAAATTACTAATTAATTTCTTGCCTTTTAGTAGCCACAATCTTGGCTGAGAAGTTGGATGTATAGTCACAGCAGGCAACAGTTGGTGGGGCACTTGAAACTATGCAATGATCCATGCTAGCAAGGGCTCTGTGTCAAATCCACCACAATAGGAGCTTCCAAACAATTGTCATACTGGACTTGAAATATTAACTCTTTTTCTCTTTGCACAGATGCTGTCAGACCTGCTGAGTTTCTCCATGACTTTCTGTTTTTATTTTGGTGTGTAGTAAAGCTGGTGTGTAGATAAAGCAACCTGGCATGTAAAGCATATGCAATTCAATTTTGATAAACTTCTACTGTATGTTATGCCTCAAAAATGCAAAACAAGCTTATAATTCTTCTCATTGCTTTTCCACATACAGGTATCCCCTGCTGTTCAAACATTCGCTTTACGCAATGTTGCTTTTACAAAAGAGCTACATTAGTTCTTGTTTTCACGAATCCAAAGAAGATTTTTGTTTTTACAAAAAATGGCAATACTTTTTCCCATATAAATCATGCACCTTCACTTTATGCCATTTTCAGCTTGCGAAAGGCTACCTGGGAATGCTCTACCTTCGGATAGCGGGGGCTACCTGCAAATAGATTTGTCACATCTCTTGCAAGGATAATGACCTCTTAGTTTTGAAGGTTCATCTTTGGTCTTACTTCACCTATTAACATCTTGACCACACTTTCTTTCATGAACTCATGCATAATTCCTACAGTTACCTTAATGATAAACCTTGCTCAAAAATATCCACATTCCACTTTTGTGTCAATCATGTAATCTGACACCAACAATTATGTTTTTAATGAAGTCCAAATTCTTCCAAGCCTTTACTACTTTTCTCAGAGTTAAAATACAGGTCCAGATTTTCTCTTGCATTTCGACACAATATACAAACAAGATTTCAATATTTTAAACAACACATTTAATTTTCATGATATTTACCCTAATGGAACAATTTTCTTTCTCAATATTATTTTATTGCGTGTTCCTGTTATTATGAAGGTGTTTCCATTGTTAATATTTTTTGAGAACTCATCTAAAGAATTTTGAAAATTGGTTTATTTGGAATACAAAGAGATTCTTGGATTTTATTTTTGGAAAGGTTACTAAACTGTGGGACATTTTATTTAAACAAAGAACGCTTATTGGAAGTCACACACATGAGGTTAATGCTGTCAGAAATAGTTTGGAGATGAGGTATGGTGTTGTCTGTGACAAGTTAAGAATCCCTCACTCAGTCTTTGCACCTTTCAGAGAAATTCTCTTGAGGATCCTCTGTGAAAGCAGAATGCCTGAATGAGCTATTCTCCCTGAAAGGCATCTAGAAGATCTCTTCTCAACATGCCCTAATCTGATGAGATACCAGATTATAACACATGAGTCAAATGACAACCATCAAAGGGTGCAAGGATGCCATCCTGAAAGCCATTTGACCATTATGTATCATTTGAAAAATTTTGTTCATGGGATGTGGACATCGCTGGCTATTGCCTGTTCTTGATTACGGAGAAAGCAGTTAAGAGGCAATCACATTACTGTGGGTCTGGAGTCACATGTAAGCTGGACCAAATAATGATGGCAGATTTCCCTTCCTAGTGAACCACATGGACTTTACAACAGTTGACAACGGTTACATAGCTCCAATTAGAATAGACATGAATCCAGATTTTTTTTCAATGAATTCAAATTTCAATACCTGACATGGTTGGAATTCAAGCCCATGAGACCAAAGCATTAAGCTAGGATTCTGGATTATTTATCTTGTGACATTACCAAGAGGCTACTGCCTCCTTCATTTGTTCTCAGAAATTTAACCAGCATTTGGCTAAAGTGGTTTGTTCGTCCCAAAGTTATTCTCTTTGGCAAAGGTTTATTTACAAAGTCATTGATTCACAGCACTGAAGAGATCCTTTTGCCAATTGAGTTCTTGCTGATTTAACTGCACTAATTCCTCTTTCCAGCACTTGGCCCAAAGCCTTGAATGTAACAACATTTCAAGAGCTCATCCAAGTATTTTTTTAAAGGTAATAAAGTTTCCCTCCTCAAGTACCATCCCAGGCAGTGCAGTCCAGATTCCTACCAACCTTGGAAGAAAAAGCAAATCTCTCTAAATCTCCTGCTGTTCACCTTAAAATTATGCCCCCAATTAATGGCAGCTACTTCCTATCCACTCTGTCCATGCCCACAAAATCTTATACACATCAGATTCCCCTATCAGCATTTTCTGCTCTACTGAGCCTATCCAGTCTCTTTTTGTAGCTAAAATGCTCTATCTCATGCAACAACTTGGTGAATATCCTTTGCATCCCTCCAATACATCCACATCCTTCCAATAGTGAGGTGACCAGAACTGCATACAATACTCCAGCTGTGACCTAATCCAAGTTTTCTACAGTTCCAACATAACCTTCCTGCCCTATAATCTGTGCTGCAACTGATAAAAGCAAGTGTCCCACATTCCTTTTTAAATACCCTCTTAACTTGTCCTGCTGCCTTCAGGGACATGTGGATAAGTATAGATCCCTCTGACCCCCTGAGCTTCCTGATGTCCTGCCATTCCTTGAGTACTCCCTTGCCTTGTTACTTCTTCCAAAGCACATCACCTCATACTTTAAGGTTAAATTCCATCTGCCACTGATCTGCCCATCTCACTGACCCATCTAAATTCTCCTGTAACCCAAGAGCTTCTTCCTCACTATTAACTGTTGTGAGATATTGTGTTATAAGTCTCTTTACTAACCCACCCACAAGTGCCCTATATTTAATAATGCCGTGTTCCCATTTCATTCATAACTCTTTACTATAACATATTTTCATTCATTCATTCATAAAATCATGGTTCTGTAGTGCATTTTGCTATTGCAATATAAACTAAATTAAAACATCCCTTCCAGTCTATTACTATTACCTCACACATTCAACCCTCAGCAGACCTATTTACATCAAAAGCAATCTCTGAATAAATATAATCTACTCAGAAACAATACCCTCATCATCATGTCTCCACAACTCAGCTGAAACTTTGGTAATATTTTAGTATTAATCAGCCTATACCAACCATGTCTCAGAACCTGAATAGACTGCAGAACATCGAACAGTTTAGTATGTATTTGTTGAATACATATTAAACAGGCCTGTTAAACACACTATCAAAACAGCACCTCTGTGAAACTGCATAAATGAATGAAACTCACATCCACAAATAGTAAACAATATCTCATGACCCAGCTGCGGTAATCAGTTTAATATCCTTTATTCTTTTATTAAGTACATGTATAATTTCTAACTTATTTAAAGTATGTAGGCCTAGTACTTTTATTAACATTTATTAACCGAAAAGACAAAATGATTAACACCTCTTAATTATGCAAGTGGACTGGATAGAAAATTTTAATCCTATCAGAAGTAGCAGCCAGCACTTAGCAAGTGTTTAAACCATGTCCTGCTTCCCCAGGACAGAGTAACCCAAACCTTTGTGTATAATAGATGAAATGACGTAACACCATAATGACAGAATTTTCATGTATATAAGAATGGTGTATAAAGAGGCTACTGTAAGAACTGTGCTTTGGGATTCCACCGCCGCTTCAAACTATGCTGCTGCGTTTGCTGAATAACAAGGCTATTTTCGCCATTCACCAATTTCGGTAGTTAGATTAGATTTAGATTAGATTACTTACAGTGTGGAAACAGGCCCTTCGGCACAACAAATCCACACCGACCTGCTGAAGCGCAACCCACCCAGACCCATTCCCCTACATTTACCCTTCACCCAATACTACAGGCAATTTAGCATGGTCAATTTACCTAACCTGCACATTTTTGGACTGTGGGAGGAAATCGGAGCACCCAGAGGAAACCCACGCAGACACGGGAAGAATGTGCAAACTCCACACAGACTGTCACCCGAGGTGGGAAATTGAACCCGGGTCGCTGACGCTGTGAGGCAGCAGTGCTAACCACTGTGCCACCATGCCGCCCACTCTATTTGAGCACAATCCCACACTCTGCAGCCAATTTTATAATATTCACAAACCTCCTTACCATTCCCACACCATTCTCATCTATATTGTTTATATACGTCATAAACAATCAGGGACCCAGCACCAACCCCTGTGGTGCACCATTGGACACAGTCTCCAGTCACACAAATAGCTTTCTACTAACACTCTGTTTCCTACCACTACACCAGTTTTAGATTCATCGTGCTTGTAGATTCTTTTTCATCAATTTTTCATGTGGGACCTTAGCAAAGGCTTTTCTGAAATCCATATACACTACATCAACTGCACTACCTTCTGTAATTCTGATAAGGTACTTATGGACTCCTCATAGACTTGCAACAATGAGTATATTGCAATAGATTGCAGACATTGACCAAATATCATCAATAGATATTAAGAGATAAGATAATATTTAAATTCCTACAGTGAGATATGGAGAAATCCTTAAGACCCAAGCATGTATAAGGTGATATTGTTACTGGTCATGACTTCACAAACAATTAAGGAGCTTTGTCAAACATGCCATATGTGTCAGATTATGGGAAAACCACAACCTACAATGAAACCAGCCCTTCTAATACTTATGCCAGTTTTTGGGAGAATCATTTATTGGAATATTGGTTGACTGTGTAGAACTTTTGCTTGAAGAACAAGTCATTAGTATATCCTTACTTTTATGGATATGTAATTAGGACTCCAGAGACCATTTGGAACATTTCATATCCTATCCTTTCATTATCTGAGAAATAAATTTTGGCCACAGTAGGCTCTTATTTCCCCAAAGTCAATTTTTGCAGACAAAGTTACTTTATTTTTCTTTAATTGTACGTCTGGATGCTGGCCTCTTCAGAAGAGTGAATATTTATACTTTTACATTTGGAACGGTGTGTTGTCAGCCTTGCATCCTTGTCAAGTAAATCTTGTTTCGATAATAAATCAACAACTTTTTTGTTTATGAGAGAAACCTGGTAGATGAATCTTTTTATTCTGACCCTGATATTATTAAAGTATGTAACTGAATATCTCAGTAAATGTGTAAAACATTTTCAATATATGTTGTGACCAGTCGAGTAGTGCGAATGTAGAGATATAGTGCACTCATCTAACCTCGGTCATAACACTGTGAACGTTAATCTTGCATCTTCTAAGCACCATTTTACATGCTGACCCTCCTTTCCACATTCCCACTGTAATAAAATCATGATATATTACATGATGCTCTACAGAATGAACAGCTTTCTGATTACTTCCCTCTTTATACTGGGCTGTTTAACACTCCAGCTTCCATACTTGATCTCTACTATGATATTGTCTCCTCTTCGTATTTACAGTTGAGCAACCAATATAAGAATGATTTACCAAACATTTTTGGATGAGTCACCACTAGAAAAGTCACAAAAATGTTGGAAGGCAGATTATGATGGAAGTTAACACTGCCCTATCTGAAAGTGCCACCTCACATACTCTTCAAGTTAATGGAAATCCACCTCACATAGTACAGGACAAGTTTGTTGCCTGGAGAGAAAATGGCCATAATTAGTATCTCTTACACAAAACTTTGCTGGAAGTGCTAACTTGGCTGCAAAAATGTAGTTGATTCCTTCATTTCTCCAGAATGGTGAGCTCAGTTTGAACAGGCAGTTTGCTAACAAAATGATACGGATGTCTGCCATAAGCTACATCAACTGCAAGTGTGCAATTTTACCATTTACTGCTACAAATTACATTGAGATGGAACATCCATAAAGTGGTAACTAGGAAGACCACTTGTTCTATTTAAATTCTTCCAATCTAAGATATCCTAATATCCTCATACCGTTGCCTCCATCCAAGAATGTCGAGGCATTTGCATGTATTACTCCATCTGGAAAAGAGTTCCAAACATTCACCAATTATTTTGATAGTAGAATTTCCTGGTAGTAGTCCTATAATTACTTCCTTAGCTAATACCACACCATTCCCTCAACTCCACTGTTTGACTGGTAAAATGAAAGAAACTACAGAGTACCTGTATACAAATCTATGTCCTCATATACCCTCCCAACATTATGTCTATACTGCTCTGTAAAACAAATCTATTTCATTCCAAAGCTATTATTCTTACAATCCAAGGGTGTATTTGTAAATCTTATTTTGTCTTCTGGCTGTGAATATTCTAACTTATCCATCCATGCCAAATACTTTCCAATTTCAACGTCATTCTTTAGAATAACGGCAACTCAAAATGACATGCCTCTTCCAGTCATCTTAACATCATCAGACATTCTGGTACCGATACCCTTGTTTTCAAACAGCCAAGTAAAACTGATAGCACCTCAGAATTAGAGGAGGTTTGGGACCATATTATACCTGAACTAAATCCATCAACTCAAAAGGTTTTAATATCTGGTGTCTCAGGAAAAGTTAAGCTCCTAATAACTGAAAATGCTACTAGTCTGCAAGCAGTCAGGAGAATTACTCATTGCTTTTTATCCGTTGCAATGTCATTTGTCTGGAAAAATCAGGCATTCTTTCCACATACTAGGCCTAATCATTGATGGCAAGATCAAATGAGTCAAGCTTCCCAAATAACAGCATGATGCCAGAAATGTTTACCCCAACTCAAAAAATCACTGTTGTGAGCGAAATGTTTTCATGCACATTTTGTTCTCTCTTGTTGCCATTGAAATAGCTACATGGAAGTCAGTATCCCAGCATAAAGTCACCCTTTTATTTACATGTGCACATTTACATGGGCTCTGACCAGTCAGCTCAAAACCAGTCCCAAGACTGAGGAGACTGTCTCAATCTCATGTTTATATGTATCAGCCAGGGTTCCCTGATTGGCCCAATCAAGGATCTCATACTCAATGAGACCAACCTGGCCCTGGTCCTAATCACTACACATGGCTTCATTGATTGTTTTGCTACAGGTGGTGGGCCTATGGTGCCCCATAGAATTCAGCTTGGGTTTTGCATGGAAAAACTGCTTTTATCACTTACTGTATGGCAAGGACAGAGAATCATTATTTGGTAGCATGGTCCCTAAATGTTGCTCCTTGTGAGATTTCAAACAGTGAAATATACATAGAATTTATAGTTGCTTTGAGATATAAAAGATGTGCATGCAACAAAATTAAATGCTGTATAGCTATGAAAACTGTGAAAAAGAATAGTTGCCTTTGTGTTTCCCTTGCCAACTTGAGAATCCATGGTAAGAAAAATATTTAATAACTTTTTGTGCTTTGCCCCATAACTTTAATATATCTAGATATGTCTGAAATATGATATATAAGGTACAGACTTCAATGAAATGTCATTAAAGTAGTTTCAGTTTCTGTTATTCCTGTAGGTGCCAAGGCAATAAGGATTGTCAATGTTGAAGATGTCACATTGTGTGACACAAAATAGCAGATATTTCATAGTAATAGATTTCTCAAACAGGCCATGAGGGTGTGATAAATTGCTGAAATTGCTTTCTTAAACTTTATTCAGGCAGAAATCTTTTCTCAGTAACAGAATTTTCCAAAGTGAAAATAAGGGTTTAAACAAAATGTTTAGAAGTCATATTTCATAAAAAAAAACATGATTGCATTTATCCACTGAATTGTATTTTACAACTTTCAATATCTTCACTCAAAATTTGATTGTCTCAGCCTCTCTCAAAAGCTTAAGATTGGAGTTAATGTTTTTGTTCAGCCCTGTGACTCTGTTAGCTAAATCTGGATTCTGCATTTTCAAACACTGCTAATATGCTTCATTTACCAGGATAGAAAGAAAGGATCCTGGAAGAATACAGCAAGCCAGGCAGCATCAGGAGGTGGAGAAATCATCGTTTTGGGTCTAACCCTTCTGGGGGATTGGGGTGGGGGTGAGGGGAGCTGCAGATAAAGGGGGAAGAGGGGTGGAGTGGTGAGGTAGTGAAAGTAAACACAGATAGAAGGTACAGCCTAGTTGGTTGATAGGAGGAATGAGATGGAAATGTGTTGCTGGAAAAGCGCAGCAGGTCAGGCAGCATCTAGGGAACAGGAGATTCGACGTTTCGGGCATTAGCCCTTCTTCAGGCTGGGGGTGCAGTGAGAGAGGGACTCACTGAAACCTTTGTAGAGGGAGAAAGAGAACTTCTTCAAGGAAGGCATCCTTGTAAGAGGATTCACAGTAGGTTGAAATCTTTGAGGAGAAAGTGAGGTCTGCAGATGCTGGAGATCAGAGATGGAAATGTGTTGCTGGAAAAGCGCAGCAGGTCAGGCAGCATCTAGGGAACAGGAGAATCGACGTTTCGGGCATTAGCCCTTCTTCAGGCCGGGGGATGGGGATGGAGGAATGAATCCAGTTGGAGGCTGGAAAAAAGTGTCGGTACGTGGAATGGAAGGGAGAAGGAAGAGCAGGAAAGGGCTTCGGGGTGGGAAGGGAAGTTACTTGAAATTGGAGAATTCGATGTTGAGTCCTCCAGGTTTTAGGTTGCTGAGGCTGACAATGAGATGTTGTTCCTCCAATTTGCGGTCTGATTCACTGTGGCGATGTAGGAGTTTGAGAATCGTTATGTCGGAAAGGGAATGGGAAGGGGAATTGAAATGGGCAGTGACCGGGAGGTCAGGTCTAGCGGGTCCAGCTGAGATGCCAGGCGAAAGGTGTCTTTAGTTTATATTTAGTCTCACCAAATAGAGAAGATCACATTGGGAGCAATGGAGACAGTAAAGTAGGTTGGAGGAGAGGCAGGTGAACCTCTATGTCACCTGGAAAAAATTGTTTGGGGCCCTGGATGGAGGTGAGAGGAGTGGTGTGCCAGCAGGTTTTGCATCTTTTATGGTTGCAGGAGAAGGTATCCGAGGGTTCAGGTGGGTTGGTGGAGAGAGTGATGCAAACCAAGGAGTGACGCAGGAACAATCCTTGTGGAAGACAGCGAAGGATGGGGAAGGGAAGATGTTCTTGTTGATGGGGTCTGATTGGAGTTGGCAGAAGTGTTTAAGGATGATGTTGGATGCAGAGACTGTATGGGCAGAAGGTGAGGGGGGACCCTTGCTGTATTACATTTGGAGAGGGGTTTAGAGCAGTGGAGCGGGGAATGGAAGAGGTCCAGTGGAGGGCTGTCTGGATGACAGAGGGGGAAAAGCACATTACTCAAAATAGGTGGACATCTGGGATGTCTTGGAGTGGAATGTCTCCTCTTCTGAGCAAATGCAATGGAGATGGAGGAATTGTGAAAACAGGATGGAGTTCTTGCAGGATACTGGGTGGGAGGAGGCGTAGCCCAGGTAATTATGGAAGTCTGTGGGTTTAAAGTAATCGTCTGTCCATAGATCATCACCAGAGATGGAAACGAAGAGGTCAAGAAGGGGAAGGGAGCTGCCCATCATAGACCATGCAAATTTAAGGTCGGGTTGAAAGTCGTTGGTGAGGTCAATAAACTGCTCCATTCAGCCTGCGTGCAGGATAAGCACTGACACAATCATTGATATTCCAACGGAAGAGTTGGGGAACAGTGCCAACAACTTCCACCCAGCCCTTAAATTCATGTGCCTCTCATCCCTTTCTTGACCTCTTTGTTCCCACTAATCTTAACCACATCGTATGCTTTACTTTTGCTTTTACGTTGTCCCTGATTTTCCTTGTATCTTATTCCCCTAAGTATGTTTCTTCTTCCCAGGGATGAATTTCTACTGTGCATCCCAAATTAACCCCAGAAACCCCTGTCATTGCCGCTCCTCCATGTTCTCTTCTCGGCTCCTCTTCTGATCAACTCTGGCCAGCTCCTCCCTCATGTCTTTGTAATTACCTTTACTCATTATAATAATGTTGTGTATGATTCAAGCTTCTCCCTCTCAAATGTCAGAGGTCAGGGGGGTGGATTTCTATCATATATTATGGTCACAGCCTCCAAGGGCTTTCTTCACCTTAGCTTCCCAAATTAAATCTGCTCATTACACACCATCAAATCCAGAATTGCCTATTTCCTACTCGCCTCCATCACAAGCTGCTCCAAAAAATATCTCATAGACATTCCATCAATGCTATTTCCTGGGATCCACTACTAACCTGATTTTCCCAGTCCACCTGTACATTGAAGTCTCTCTTGGTTTTGTAATTGTGCCTTTCTTACATGCCTTTTCTATCTCCTGATTAATTATCTACCCACATCCTGACTACTGACCTCGTCAGGGTCTTTTATCCTTTGCAGTTCTTCAACACTACTCACACAGATTCTATGCCTTCCGATCATACGTTGCTTCTTGCTATTGATTTAATTTTGTTTCTCCCAAACAAGATAACCCCGCACTCTCTGGCATTGACCTATCGAAAGGACAGGAAGTGTATTCTTGGATATTTATCTCCCACACTGATCTAATTGCAGTCACATCTCAGTGATGCCCACAAAGTTAATTTCAATTTCCACTATGAGCTCATTCATTGATGTAGTTACTATGAACCACATTGGGATCACCAGCTGCCACATCATGCAGCCCTACATCTTTGCTTTATTTCTTTGGTTGTTAATTTATTTTCCTAAATATTTATTTCTGGTCTTTTAGGTTGTAATCTGTAAATATTTCTCCTATTTAACTTCAATCTGAAAGTAATATATAACAGAGAGTCAAATTAGCAGCTAATATCAGCCAACAAACAACCCATGTATATCTTCCCATAATCGAGGGTATCCTCCTCACTATGTACTCCCCCGCCGATTTTTGTGACACCTTAGCAGTTACTCAAGTCTACTCACACAGATCCATCCATATATTACATCACACTCCACATTTTAATTTATGCCCTCATCTTCTCTGACTTGTTTGTCAGAATCGTTTCATTAAAATAACTACCATTCAACCTTCCCAAACTCTCTTGTGAATTAACTGGCCTATACTTTCTAAGCCTTCCCAACTCCCTTGCTTGTTCCTCCTAAATATGGCTGTGCATCTCTACCTGATACATGTTCTCTCGAACCTACCTCTCTACCAAGTTAGTTTATCACTTCTCAACAGCACAAGGAAACCTCCGTTATAAAGGTGTAGGGATACGATGCCTTTAAGAGAATTGAAAGCTACCAAGGGCAAAGCACAGAGAGTCCAGAGCAAAGTAACAATGTAACACTTGGTCAAAACAGCTAGCAGCAGCTGGGTGCCATGAAACAAAAACAACTTCAAATTCGGCCAATCAGTTTAAATTATGCCCCAAGATACCAAAATCTAATCAAATTTGAATTTAGTATTTTGATAACATCAAAACCAATGAAAAGATCTGATGTTTTGGGGTATAAAACTGGACATTTTGAACAGTTATGGGGAGAACTGCCCAAAGACCAACAAATGTAGACTGTGAGCGGAGGAGCTCTCTGAAAAGTACCTGTCTATAAGAAGTTTGAGCAGCAGAAAATTGAAAAGACAACAGAGGAAAATCTGCAGAGGAAGATACAACGAGAAGATTTGACAGCTGACTGGCTTTGAAAGTTAAAATTTTTTTGTGAATCTTAATCGAGATTTTTTAATCGGACTAGTATTGTAGAGTGGGGGTAAAAGATAGGGTTAAGGGAAAGGAGTTGTAAATAGTTGTTGGTTTTGATATTCTCTGTTGGACTTAAATAATAAAGTTGTTAATTGTTACTTTAAATAGTGACCTCTGGGATAGCTCTTTGCCTGTTGAATTTTAACAGATTACACCATGGGGTGAATCTTTTCAGTATTGCTGATTTAAATAAGAAGAGGGGTTGACCTCCTGTTGTAATAGTTCGGGAGATTTCATCCATGATTTGAATGGGTTTAGACAGATCCAGTCTGAGATTTGGACAGATTTGAACAGACGTCAGGTATGAAAAAGCCAAATAGATTGAAACACTTGCAAGTTAGTGTCTGAGATCTTTAAATAAAATGTAGGTGAGACAATTTCGATGACTTGTGGTTGATTTAATTAAAAGTGAGAGAAATGGCTCTTAAAATTGTTAAGGAGGTTCTAGGATTTGAAGATGTTTCTCAAATTTACCAAAGAAATTTGATTTAGGTTTAACCAAAGACAAGAATAAAGCTGAAATTGTAAGGGAGTAATTCAAACACTTAGGTGTATCAGAAAAACAGACAAGTGCAGTAGAGGTAGAAACATTCAAATTAAAACTGAGGCATATGGAGTTAGAAGAGAAACAAAGAGACAGAGAGAGGAGAGAGAGACAGAAGGTTCTTGGCTGAGCAAAAAGAGAGAGAAACAAGGAAGAGAGAAAGAGAGAGAGGAAAAAGAAAGAGAGAGAATATTCATAGCTAAGCAAAAAGAGAGAGAATTTGAATTTGAGAAGTTATGACTTAGCAAAGTCAAGTCAACAGGATGGAGATTAAAAGAGAAGGTAGTGATATACAGAAATATGTCAAATCTCTGCCACATTTTGATGAGAAAGATGGTTTTGAAAAACTGGCTAGGCAGATAGAGTGGCCTGAGGATTTATGGGTAATGCTAGTTCAGACAAAACTGGTAGGCAGAGCTAGTGAGGTATTCGCTGTGCTGTCAGATGAGGGATCAAACAGGCTATTTTAAGTGTTTATGAATTGGTACCAGAAACATTTTGATAGCAGTTCAGAGACATAAAGAACAAACCTGGTCAGACTTACATTGAGTTTGAAAGAATTAAACATATTTACGTGGGGCACGTAAAGTCACAGTGCTGGTCATTTTGAAAAGGCGCTGTGCAAAAAAATGTGGGAAAAAAAGCTAAGCCAATGGCATTAGTAAAAGTAGTAAAGGAAACCCCAAGAGGAAGCAAGGAGCTGCAGGAGAGTCCACAGCCTAGACAGGGGCCGAGTATGGAATTAATAAGTCATCCCTGTGGGTAAAGTTTACTCAGAAAGAACAGGGCGAGAAATGCAAAAAGTTATAATTTTGAGAGATACAGGATCGAACCAGTAAGAGATGACAGTAAGAAATGATTGAATTTGCAATCATTCTGATCTGTTCGCCAAGAGTGTGGTAATTTGTGGGATAGATGGACAGAAATTTAGCATTCTGCAATGTAAGATTAGATTGGAGTGCCAACTCAAGACAAGGGAAGTAACAGTGGGAGTGATTGACAGAGTGTCAGTTCCAGGAATCCAGTTTGTTCTTGGGAATGGTTCAGCAGGGTCCAAGATGGGAGTGACACCCCTTGTTGTGGAGACACCAAGGAAGATAAGAAACTGAGGAGTTAAAACAGAAATATCCGAGTATTTTCCCAGACTGTGTAGTAACCAGATCCCACTATCATTAGTCACAGCACGAAGTGAAAACTAAACAGAAAAATGAAGAAGTTGAGGGTCGATTAGTGGACACCCTGTTTGATGTAATGGTGCAGGACACACCTGAACAGGCAGAGGGTCAGAGAGAAGTGTTTAGTCCTGAAAGGCTAAAGGACTTGCAACAGAAATACAAGACGATAAAAGATATATACATGGATGCATACTCTAAACAGGATGCAGGGAATATTCCTGAGGGTTATTATCTGAAAGATAGAATCCTAAAATGGAGATGGAGACCACGGTAGGTTACTTGCAGAGGAGAACTGGGCCAAAGCACCAGATTGTGTTGCTGCTAGCATACAGACAGGAAGTATTACAGGTAGCACATGAACTACTCATGAGAGGTCACCTAGGGGTACGAAAGATTCAGGCTAAGGTACAAAAACATTTTTATTGGCCTGGAATGCACATGGATGTGGTTAACGTTTGCCATATGTGTCATATATGCCAAATGGTAGGTAAGCCACAGGTGATAATAAAACCAGCACCTTTATTGCCAATTCCCACATTGAAAGAACCTTTCGTGTGGGTTAGAATTAATTGTATAGGTTACCTCCTGAGAACTAAAAGTGGGAACCAGTACTTGTTAACCATAAAGGATGTGTCTACCAGATTTCCAGAGGCAGCCCCATTATGGAGTATTAAGGTAAAAAGGGTAGTAGAGGAGTTAGTAGCTTTCTTCACAAAGTATGGGCTATCCAGTGAGGTTCAGTCAGACAAAGGGTCAAATTTTACTGCTAGGCTGTTTAAGGAGGTTATGGATAGCTTAGGTATATGGCACTTTAAATCCAGTGCGTATCATCCAGAATCCCAGGGAGCTTTAGAAAGATGGCATCAGACCTTCAAGATAGAGCATACTGTTAGGGTTACCCAAATGATTGGGATAAAGGTATCACATTCGTATTGCTTGCCATTAGAGATGCTCCAAACAAATCTACTTAGTTCACTCACTTCGAGTTAATATTTGGGCATGAAGTGAGAGGCCCTTTAACATTAATTAAAGAAAAATTGACAGG
This sequence comes from Chiloscyllium plagiosum, assembly GCF_037043375.1. Taxonomy (NCBI): domain Eukaryota; kingdom Metazoa; phylum Chordata; class Chondrichthyes; order Orectolobiformes; family Hemiscylliidae; genus Chiloscyllium; species Chiloscyllium plagiosum. Next base: position 70,369,329 of record NW_028270146.1, read on the forward strand.
ACCAATGTCAGAGAGCTCACACTTGGATTATGTATCGGAGGTGAGGGAGAGACTAAATTGAGTTGGTGTGTTAACTAAACAGCACCTCAAGTGGGCACAGCTTAGAGTGAAGCAGGTAGCAGATAAAAGCTTTGAGACTCAGATGTTTTCCAGAGGGGATGATGTGTTAGTACTGTTACCATTGATAGGAGATCTCTTCAAAGCTAGGTTGAGTGGTCCCTATCAAATTGAGAATAAATTGAGTCAGGTGAACTATCTAGTAAAGATGTCAGATAGGAAAAACGGTATCAGAAAAATCATGTGAACATGTTGAAACCATATTATATGGAGAGAAAGAACTGGAGAAACAGGTGTTTGTTACTGCCCTGCAGAGTGAGGAATCAAATCCAGATGTGGATTTTGATGTGTCTTAAAATAGATTAAAAAATGAAGAAGTCCTTGAGGAGTGGGATAGGTTAGTAAACTCTCTGTCTCAGGAGCACAGAACACAGTTGAAAGGTTTGTTACTGCAGTATAAAGATATATGTAAGAATCAGATGGGGAAGACTAATGCTATTCTACATGAAGTAGACGTAGGAATTACTGCTCTGATAAAACAACATCCCTGTCAGTTTAATCCTTTCAAAGCCAGACAGGTCCAGATGGAGGTGGAGGCCATGATCAATGAGGATATCATTGAACCAAGCCAGTGTGCGTGGAGTTCGCCGATCATCTTAGTTCCTAAACCAGATGGGGCTCAACAATTTTGCATGGAGTATAGGAAGGTCAGACTCATATCCAGTTCTGAGATTGGAAGACTGTACTGAAAAAGTTGGACAAGCCAGTTACATCACCATGTTGGACTTACTGTGTGGTAACTGGCAGGTACCTTTATCAGGGATAGTGAAAGAAATTTCAATGTTTGTAATCCCAACTGGGCTGTATCAATTCAAAGTGATGCCCTCTGGAATGAAGAACGTGCCCGCCACATTCCAAAGACTCAGGAACAGAGTTGTGGCTGGGTTAAAAAACTGCGCAGTGTATTTGGATGATATAGAACTTTGTGCCAAACTGCAGCATTGTAGTGGCATCATTAACCGATTTGCTGAAGAAGACCACAAAGTTTCGGTAGACAGAAAAATACCAGGAGGCATTCGACCATTTGAAAGCAATATTATCACTACACGAGTTTTAGCTACACCAAACTTTTCAAAACCTTTTAAAGTTGCCATCGATGCTAGTGACATAGGAGTTGGAGCTGTACTGCTACAGGAAGATGATGATGGTATTGAAATGCCAGGTGGCCACTTTTCGAAGAAACTCAACATCCACCATAGGAAACACTCCACGATTGAAAAAGAACTATTGCGTTTGGTTTTGGCCTTACAACATTTTATTGTCTATGTAACAAACAATGTGTCGGAGACGGTTGTGTACAAGGATCACAATCCATTTACATTCTTGGAATGCTTTAAAGATAAGAACATGTGACTATTTCATTGGAGTCTTAAGCTAAAGACTTTTAATTTACATATCGTACATGTTGCAGGTCGTAAGAATGCAATTGCAGGTGCGTTATCGCAGATTTAACTGATAAAGTGTAGTTACGATTGATATGTATTCAGTTATATTTATGTGGGAAGAAGTTAATGTGAACTTAGATTAAAATCATTTTTATCATGATATAGTGGTTAAGAAATAGAGAAAAAAGAAGCCATCTTTCCATTTTGCTGGTTCTTTTTTTTCTTGAGGGGATGTGTTATGAAGGTGTAGAGGTAATATACCTTTAAGAGAATTGAAAAGCTAGCAAGGGCAAAGTACAGAGTTCGGAACAAAGTCACACTTGGTCGAAATAGCTAGCAGCAGCTGGGAGCCGTGAAACAACAACAACCTCAAATTCAGCCAATCAGTTTAAATTATGCCCCAAGATACCAAAATCCAATCAAATTTGACTTTAGTATTTTGATAACATTAAAACCAATGACACTGAAATTTTGGGGTGTAAAACTGGACATTTTGAACAGTTAGGGGTAGAACTACCAAAAGACCAATAAATGTAGACTGCGAGCTGAGGAGCTCTCTAAAAGGTACTTGTTTATAGTAAGTTTGCACAGCAGAACATCGAAAAGACGATAGAAGAAAATCTGCAGAGGAAGATACAAAGAGAAGATTCGACAGCTGACTGGTTTTGAAAGTTGAATTTTTAAAATAAATTTTAATCGGGATTTAATCAGACTAGTATTGTAGAGTGGGGTGTAAAAGATAGGTTTAAGGGAAAGAAGTTGTAAATAGTGGTTGGTTTTGATATTCTCTGTTGGACTTAAAGAATAAAGTTGTTAACTGTTACTTTAAATGTGACCTCTAAGATAGCTCTTTGCCTCTTAATTTTAACCGATTACAACTGTGGAGCATCTACTATTATCTGCATGTCGCGGATGGCATGTTCAGTGAGGTAGTCACACTGTAGGTAAAGACTGAACAGACAGAAAGGGCATTAGTGACCATCAGACAGAGGATGGTGGCTGTACAGGAGTCCCCTGTGCCTCCCACCCCCCTGACAAATCTATTTCAGATTCTGTTCGGGGAGATGACTGTGTCGGGGAAGGCAAGAGCAGCCAATTTCACGGCACCTTTTGAGTCCTGTTCTTTCTTCTGCAACTCCCTAGATTCTGCTTACAGGAAATCATCCCTTTTTCTACCAATGTCATTATTATCAATATGTGCAACAATCTCAGTCTGTATGCCCTGCAATCGCTCAGTAACATCCTTGATTCTTGTATCAGGAAGGCAACATACCACCTTGAAGGCTCTTTTGCAGCTGCAGTGACTCTTATCTGTTCTTCTTACAATCAAACCCCCCACCACTATAGCTCTGCTGTTCTTCTCTTATATAGCAGCGCCAGCCATAGTACCATGAAATTGGCTGCTATTGCTTCCCCTCACACAGTCATCTCCCCAAAAAGAATCCAAAGTAGATTTGTCAGGGGGGTGGGGGGCACAGGGGACTCCTGTACCAGCCGCCATCCTCTACTCTGTCTGATGGTCACCAATGCCCTTTACCTGCAGTGGAACCATCTCACTGGATATGCTACCCACAACACGCAGAGAATTGCGGATGCTCCACAGTGAATCTACCCACAGCTGCAGCTCAAAAATGTGGTTAGCCAGTAGCTCCAGCTGGATACACATCCTGCACACATGGTCACTAAGGAGAACTGAAGCTTTCATGATTCCATAATTAAACTAGCAACGATTGCAGTATTATCTGGCTTAGTTCAATTCTTTCCTCTAAAACTCGAAAAGGACAACAATAATTTGTACCTTTATAACATTTTTAATGTAAAACAAATGCCACAAAGTGCTTTAAAGGAGTCTTATTAAGCAAAGTTTAACATGAACTACATGAAACAATATTCACACATCCACAAACAAAATGTAGAAGAAGTAGATTTTAAGGAATGTCCTAAAGAACGAAGGAGAAATAAAAAGGTGGAGAGATTTAGAGTGGAATTCCAAGGTTTAAAATTTAGGTAACTCAAGGAATGGGCACCATTGTTTTACTTTATTGCTTCAGGTGATTTCAGCATCTCTGGCAGGGCCAACATCTGTTGCTCTTTGCTAATAGCTCTTGAAAGAAGGTGATGAACTGCCTTTTTGAACCACTGCAGCCATCTAGTAAAGGTAAGAGCACTACTAGGAAGGCAGTTCCAGGATTTTGCCAAAGTGACGGTAAAGGAATGTGATATAGAGCGTATATTTTATTAAACAGCACTTATGGGACCAAGAGTATGCCAGTTGATCAAATATTCCAGATAATTAAGTGATAAGCATAATCGCAGTAAGGAGAATTGACATTCCAATCATCAGGATGAAGGGCTCCAGCCCAAAACGTTGATTCTCCTGCTCCTCAGATGCTGCCTGACCTGCTGTGCTTTTCCAGCACCACACTCTCGACTCTGATATTCAGCATCTGCAGACTTCACTTTCTCATAATCGCAGTAAGCTTCACTTGCTTAGGGTTTCGAGAGATCAGCATCCCTCAAAATGATTTATATAAAAACATCAATATAAAAGCATATGGTAAGTAATAGAAATAGAATGCAGGCGTAGACACATCTCTGTTATACTTTACTCACAGCATAAATACTCATGGTCGATCATGGTATTTGAGGTGTATAATTTTTGCCAGTTTATTGAGAGTGCTGGTTGACAAGGTGCTCGTTTAGCCTGAGTTTGCTGTAGTGCCAAATTTGACATGGGGGTGTTGCTTGCAAGAGAATAATATGTAGCCTGTTTTAAGACATCTGCTGCTTACATCCTAATTTGTGGAAGTTGCATGTTTGGAAGGTGCTGTCGAAGAAGCCTCGACAACTTATTACAGCATAAGCTAAATGTGGTGGATGATTCAAGAGAGACAATGGCCTTGTGGTATTATTGCTCGAAGTAACCCAGAAATTCAGCAAATCTTGTAGGGTGCTGGGTTTGAATCCTGCTACAGCAGATAGTGGAATTTGAATTCAACAAGTATCTGGAATTCAGAATCTAATGAGAAGGAAAAATGCATCCGATTCACTAATGTCTTTTAGGAAATGAAATTTGTCACATGTAAGTCCAGAATCACAGCAACATAGTTGACTCAACTGCTCTCGGAAATGGCCTAGCAAGCTCCTCAGTTGAATCAATCACTACAAAGTCTCAACAAAGAAATGAACCTGGCTGAATACTTGACATCATCCTAGGCAATGGCCCTCCCTTATGGCATTGTGGCTGTACTTACAGCTGGCAGATTGCAGAGGTTCAAGAAAGTAGCTCACTACCGTCATCTTAAGGGCAACATTGTGCGGGCAATAAAAGCTGACCAGGCACGAACACCCATGCCCCACAGGTGAACATAAAAACAATTCAAATAATTTCTCATTCGGACTGTCATCCCTAGTATTAGCCTCATGAACATCCACTTTATTCCTTCCATGGCAGGCATATGCTATCTTAGTTGGGAGACCAAAACTCCATGCAATACTCCAGGTGTGGTCTTACCAATATCCTTTATAAATGCATTAAGACATCCGTACTTGGGAGCTCAAATGATCTTAAAATGAAGGCCAATATGCCATTTGCTTTCCTAATTACTTAGTGCACCTGCAAGTCTAATTTCATTGACTGGTTAAACACCCCTTGTACATTCCCATTTTCTAATATCTCCATTTAAATAATATTTAGCCTATTTTTCACACTAAAATGTTATTACTTCACATTTAGCCACATTGCACTGTATTTGTCATGTATTTTCCCACTCACTCAACTTGTCTAAATCACCTTGAAGCCTCCTTACATCCACCTCACAAACCTACCTAGCTTTATGTCATCAGCAAACTATTCCTAGGTTATCATATACTTTAGTTTAAACAAAGCCAGGTGACATCTTCTTCAGCGATTTACCCCAACACTTTTGATCTATCACAAACTTACTCTAAGGTAATCATTTTCATTATATTCTTCCTTTCTCAGGTGCAGTTCTATACATGCATCGTCATAACTTCACAGAACTGACCAAATCAAAGTAAACAACAAAAATCTCTCTCAAGTTACATGTTGTTCCCCATAGTTTTAAAATAACCCTTAAGTCCTAAGACATAATTATTTACCTTGCTCAGTGGTAAAACCCTAAGTAAACAAAAATCTATTAGTTTGCCAAAGTAGCTCTCCCAAACTGTTTGAAGTGAAATCATCATGACTTCAAAATTACTTACAATTATTGACTTCAGACACCCAGAAAACTAATATGCTACAAATTTAAAATTCAAAACGCAAATTTAAAAAATACATATAAATCAGACATTTCATATCACACAGGCAATTATCATTTGCTAGTAACCAGCACCGAATCACCATTTTTGACATTCAACAGTATTTTCAGCATTAAGCTCACAAAAAGAACACTTTGGGTCACAAATGACCAGATACTTTACTCGATAAGCCATTTTATTTTAATTCACTTATGGGACGTGGGCATCAATGTTTTGGCCAGAATTTATTGCCTGTCCCTGGTTACCTTGAGAAGGTGATGGTGAGCTGCCTCCTTGACCTGCTATAGTCTATGTGTTGTAGGTAGACCCATAATGCCCTTAGGAAGGAATTCCAGAATTGTGATACAGTGGCAATGAAGAAACAGTGATATATTTCCAAGTCAGGATGGTGAGTGCCTTTGAAGGGAACTTGCAGGTTGTGTTCCCATGTATCCACTGCCCTTGTTGTTCTAGATGAAAATGATTATGGGTTTAGAAGTTGCCATCTAAGGATCTTTGGAGCATTTCTGCAGCGCACCTTGTAGATAGTCCACATTGCTGCTCCTGAGCATCAATGCTGAAAGGAATGCATACTTTTGGATGTGCTATCTACCAAGCAGGTTGCTTTATCCTTCTATAGGTGTCAAGCATCTTGAGTGTTGTTAGAGCTGCATTCATTCAGGCAAGTGGAGAAGTATTCCATATACTCCTGACTTATGACTTTTAGGCAGCACAGTGTCTCAGTGGTTAGCACTGCTGCCTTGCAGCACTAGGGACCCAGGTTCAATTCTAGCCTCGGGTGACTTCTGTGTGGAGTTTGCATATTCCCCCAGTGTCTATATGGATTTTCTCCGGGTGCTCCAGTTTATTCCCACAATCCAAAGATGCGCAGTTCAGGTAGATTGGCCATGTTAAACTGCCCATAGTTTTAGGTGCATTAGTCAGAGGGAAAATGGGTCTGGGTGGGTTACTATTTGGAGGATTGGTGTGGGTTTGTTGGGTCAAATGGCCTGTTTCCACACTGTAGGGAATCTAAACTAATCTAAAGATGGTGGACAGGACTTGGAGAGTCAGGAGGTGAATTACTCGCTGCAATATTCTTAGCCTCTGACTTGCTCTTTTAGCTACTTATTTGTATGGCGAGTCCAGTTGAGCTTCTGGTCAACGGTAATCCTCAGGATGTTGATAGTGGGTGATTCAGTAATGTTAACACCACTGAATGTCATGGGATGGTGGTTAGATTGTCTCATATTGGAGATCTGCTCTCAGCCTTTTGGCTAAGATTAAATGTAGCCTTGTAAATATTGTGACCACAAGGTTAGGTCAGATACTATCGATTCCGTGGAAAATTATGATATATTCTGCAGTTGTCCAAATGGGTACAGCTCCAACAACACTCAAGAAACTTCATACCATCCAGGACAAAGCATCCCATCCACCACCTTCAACATTCACTCTCTTCACAATCAGCACACAATGGCAGCAATGTATACTGCACATAAGATGCACTGCAGTAATTCACCAAAGCACCTCTGACAGCATCTTTCAAAACACTGTCCTTTACCACCTAGAAAGACAAGGGCAGCAGATGCACAGGAGCACCACTAATGTCAAGCTCTACCTCAAGCCATATACCATCTTTTCTTCACCATCACTGGGTCAAAATCCTGAAATTCCTTCCTAACAATGTTATGGGTGTATCTACTTCCCAAGGACTGCAGCAGTTTAAGAAGGCAACTCACCAATACTTCCTTCAGGTGATTAGGGATAGACAATAACATAGGCACATCGCATAAACAAATAAAATGAATCAGGCTGGGCCTCTGGATTACATGTTCATTGACATTAACTACTATGTCATTGTCTTTACCAATGGTAAAGCAATAAAATTAAGCATGTTCCAAAGCGGCAAGGTAATAGATTCCAGTTGGTTGTCCAAGCTAGGGAAGAGTGGCTGTCTACAGGTGCTTTAAAAACTTGAAAAGATTGCACACAATCTTCCAGGTCAGGCTACAATCTTGCCTGAAATTCCACTTACTCCTCCCAAATCTACCAATAGGTTGACTAGTATTCTCAATATTCATGTGTACTACACAGACCAACAATGAATTCCAATTTATGTTGTGAGTTCTCACCACTAAGAGGCAGATAGAGACTGCGCATTCTCAAGGCCAGTCTGGAAATGTTTACAAGACCTACAAGTATGCAAAGGTTTCTGGGTTTTTTTTGGAATTTAACCTTATAATTTACATGTACTTAGAGCAGTTCATTATTCAGTTCTTTGCAGAGCTAAGTCTGTCATCCTATCCATGTTAGAAACCGGTATCAACAAAAGTAACTTGTTTATATGCAAAACCTTTAAAACAGTTACTCAAGATGTTTCACAGGTATGTTATCAATCAAACCTTCACACCACTTCACATTATGAGATATTGGAGCGGGTGACCAAAAGCCTAGTCAGAGACATAGATTTCAATTAACTTCTGGCAGGGTGAATGAAAGTGATGAAGAGGTTTAGGGAAGGAATTCTAAAATCTAGGGTCTTGATTAGTGAAAACATGTGCACTAATAGTCAAACATGGAGCAGTTTCTGGAATGTTCAGAATTTCATACAGTATGTAAAAAGGATAATTTATAAGTTCCATTTGTTGCAAATATGAGCATAACAATATGAAGTTATGATTTTAAATGTGGTATGGTTTGCAATCTGTTTCCCAAATTTGAAAAAAAGTCAGAGCAATCAGACAACATAGTTTTGTGAAAGGGAAATCATGTTAAGCCAATTAACTGGCATTCTCTGTGATGTGGATAAAGTGAATTGGTGGATGTACCACATCTAGACTTCGAGAAGGCAGTTGGTAAAGTGCCACATCAAAAGTTATTGTGGAAAATAAAATTTGTGGTGTGGGGGGTGATACATTGACATAGATAGAAGATTGGCTAGTTAACAGAAAACAGTAGCATAATTTTTTCCGATTGGCAAGACATAACAAATTACAAGCCATATGGATCAGTACTGGGGTATCAACTGTTCACAATTTCTGTAAGTGGCTTTCATGAAGCAACCCAAAGGTATGATTGTTAAATTTGTTGATAACACAAAGCAAAGTCAGAAAGAAAGTTGTGGAGTGAGCATAAGGAGCCTACAAAGACATAAAGATCGGTTATGTGAGTGGGCAAAGACCTGGCAAATGGCAAAAATGCGAAATTGTCCATTCTGGCAGAAAAAGAAGAATATGCATATTATCACAATTAACATTCTGAAGAGTCATTGAACATCTTACTGCAAAATCTTACTGCTTTCTCTCCACAGATGCTGCCAGACCTGTCTAGATTCTTCAGGATTTCTGTTCTTGTGTGTTTAAGAATATATCTATCACTGTTTTCAAAATATTCAATGACTGTCTACCTCCACTGCTTTAAGACAGAGAGATTTAAAGTTGCACAGCTTTCTGATCATATCAAATAAAATGCACAATTCTAAAGGAATGCAGCAGTATCACTACCTGAGTATAAATGCAGAAAATCATTGAAGATCACTGGACAAGTTGAGAGAATAGTTAATTAAGCATGCAGTATCCTGGCTTTATTTTTGTGACATAAAGATTGGAGTTCAGCTTTTTATGATGCACTTTGGAAAGGATGAATAGCATTGGAGAGTGTACAAAAAAAAAGGTTCCAAGGATAAGAAATTTCAGTTATGAAGATAGATTAGAGAAATTCAGACTGTTTTGTTGACAGAGAAGAGATTGAGAGGTGACTTGATAGCGTTATTCAAAAACATGAAGTGTCTCAATGAGGACAAATTGTTCCTCCTCTTGAAAGATTGAAGAATTTGACATATAATTTAAAAAGAATTGCTAAAAGAAGAAAACACAAGAAAAAATGTTTTTTGCTCGAGTGGTTAACCTTTGGAATGCATTGCTTATGACGGTGGTGGAAGCAGATTTAATTGAAACATTCAAAAGGAAATTAGTCTGTTATCTGGAAAGGAAGAATGTGCAGGGTTACAGGAAGGAGAGAGAATGACACTGAGTGAATTATGAGTCACTAGGGTAGCACACTATAAATCAAGCTCCGCTCTCAGAGCTGCTCCCAGAGTCATACCAAATGTTAAATTTTGTTTAAGGTACATGCAGAACCTCATATTACCTAACTTTCAGACCAAGTTTGGTAGAATGCATGGACCAGGTTTCTGCACTGAACAAGAATGATGTATTACTAAATAATCAGAGTATGGTTACAGATAAACTGATATAAATGATTGCCATGTAGCACTGCCAACAAAAATCTCATCCTCTTGCAAAGTCCTCGAACACACACACACACACACACACACACACACACAAACAAACAAACTGGGGATTAGACTATTGGCAAAGGTAGGAAAAAAAACTGGAAAGTCACTTCAATTATTTTTGCTTCCCAATACCAATGTTGAGATGATCCTTCTTCAGGGAGGAGGCAGTGAGGACTGCAGATGCTGAAGATTAGAGTCAAAAAGCATGGTGCTGGAAAAGCATAGCCAGTCAGGCACCGCTGGAGGAGCAGTCCTGCTCCTTGGATGCTGCCAAGCCCTTGGTGTTCACTTGGAGAAAGTGAGGTCTGCAGATGCTGGAGATCAAAGTTGAAACTTTATTGCTGGAACAGCACAGCAGGTCAGGCAGCATCCAGGGAACAGGAGATTCGACGTTTCGGGCACAGGCCCTTCTTCAGGAATGAGCAGAGAGTGTTCAGCAGGAGAAGATAAAAGGTAGGGAGGAGGGACTTGGAGGAGGGGCGTTGGAAATGTGATAGGTGGAAAGAGGTCAAGGTGAGGGTGATAGGTCGGAGTAGGATGGAGGCGGAGAGGTCAAGAAGAAGACTGCAGGTCAGGAAGGCGGTGCCGGGCTGGAGGGATCCGGCTGAGACAAGGTGGGGGGAGGGGGGATGAAGAAACTGGTGAAGTCCAAGTTCATCCCCTGCGGTTGGAGGGTTCCCAGTCGGAAGATAAGACGCTCCTCCTCCGACCGTCGGGTTGTTGTGGTTTGGCGGTGGATGAGCTTGGACTTCACCAGTTTCTTCATCCCCCCTCCCCCCACCTTGTCTCAGCCGGATCCCTCCAGCCCGGCACCGCCTTCCTGACCTGCAGTCTTCTTCTTGACCTCTCCGCCTCCATCCTACTCCGACCTATCACCCTCACCTTGACCTCTTTCCACCTATCACATTTCCAACGCCCCTCCTCCATGTCCCTCCTCCCTACCTTTTATCTTCTCCTCCTGAACACTCTCTGCTCATTCCTGAAGAAGGGCCTGTGCCCGAAACGTCGAATCTCCTGTTCCCTGGATGCTGCCTGACCTGCTGTGCTGTTCCAGCAATAAAGTTTCAACCTTGGTGTTCACTTGCCTTTGGAAGCTCCTACTGGTTTGTAAAAATACAGAATGATTCACTTGGAAAATGTCTCTGATTTACCAACTCAAATATCACAGCTCATAACAATTGCTTCAGTAAAAATAATTTTTTTTATTAAGTTTAAACTGAGGTTTTTCTTTTACAGAGAACCAGCAAACTTCCCTGGGAAGAACATGGCATTCACTTCCAAAAGTGTGTGTGCATGTGCACATGTATGCGTGTGTGCTTGTCTCTCTGTAACTTATTTCACTTGAAAATAACTCCTCAGCTCATGATTATATGCACGGTTCAGGAGCCCACAGCGATAAAACAGAGCTCGCAATAGGCACCAACTTTCTTGTTGTGAAATTATGCAGTCATCCTGGTAAATTCTTGTTTTAAAAAAATAGTTCTCTCTCATTGCAGTGTACAGTTTTTAAAGGCACAAAAATAAAAAGGCACAGTCCTTACATAATTCATAGAGCTGAAGTACACATGATGGACTGAATGGTCTCCTTGTGTACTGTAATAATTCTTTGATTTTGTGAGCACACTTTCAGGCATCCTAACTGGCCCAAATCTAACAGCACCTGTTCTGCAATTCTCAGGATTCAGTATATGCTCCTTCCTAGATTGACTGTATTCTCAAATACACATTATCCATTTTTAAGATAACCAGCAGATTGCTACAGAAGGGGCTCTTTGAAAAAACATGACCTTCAACAGTGTAGCAAGTATCTATCGACATATTGATTATACTGGCAAGTTCACAAAATATGCCAGACTCTATTGATTAAAATGCAACATTTCTGTGTTTTGGTGGATAAAGCACGTTTAAAAATTATCACAAACTTCACACATCGGTTGAATGTAGGAGTCAATTCTCTTCATTCAACAATTACTTTGGTGGCAAAGAATTAATAGTCAGATGAAACTAGCATACAAAAACGTGAACTCAAAATATATTACAATGATTTATGAAAGTGTTACCTTTCACAAAATAAAATTGATTGCAGCATAGCACTTAAATACATGCTTTAATAAATGTTAAAGTGCTGTTATAATCTGAATGATGATACTGACCGCCTTTTCTTGGAGTCCTCTTATAATGTCACTCTGACGCACTTTCTGAGGGGAAGCTGTGGAGGGGAAAATACTGATCCTTGAGATGAGCAGTTCTGCCAAAATGCAAAGGGCAAGAGGATGTTTTCCACTTTTGGAAATTGGGATGTTCCATTAATGATAACATAGAAAATGCTAATTACTTCTATTTCTGGGTGAGTTTGGTCTAGACTTTAGGATTTCTTGAGCCTTACTAGCAGAAATCTGGCTGTTCAGGACTGCTGCAATGACAATCAGTTTCAAGTGGTTTGGCAGCCACATAATGTGAAAGTAATGACCAGAAATGTTAAATAGCAAGAAGTGAAGCAAAACGTAATATTGAAATTGCACAGCCTTATTAGCTGGCAGCACTGTTTGTCTGATTTTGAAACACTTTTTTATTATCTCTGGTGCTAGGTTCAAGGAATTTGCTCCTGTGTGCAATCAATGTCTGAGGTTTTAGCATCAGAAACAAAGGACAGAATATTTCCATTTTCATTTGAAGTGCTTTGTTGAGTGAGATTCCTGACTCAAAGCAACTTTTCTCTCACAATATTCCACTCTTCTCCTTGTTAATTTTGCAATCAGAATGTTGGACAATTTTTTTGGGGGATGTCTTACTGCCAGAGAGGTGAAATTACTCATTGGCATTCACACCTCTGGCACATGTTTGAAGCTCAGCTCCACAACATTTCAGATGCTGAAGCCAGGAATTACCTCACACTGTGGTGTTTGACCCTCTATAGGCAGGACTTGTCCCAGAATAAAGGTAAGCTTCCTCTCTGCATTGCTGAAACTGGCGTGAAGGTGTTGGTGATGGGGTGGTGGAGCGGAGGTCAGTTCTTTCTCTAACTGATCACTACAGCTTGGATACAGATGGCAGTCCAGGTTAATGCTGTGCCCCAGGTAAAGCTGGACACTCAGCAATGAGGGAGAAAATCAATGATCTTCTGCTCTCCACAAAGGTAAGTGTCAACATTTTTTCTCTGCTACCTCACACTTTAGGTCCAACGCTCACTTGAACGTGTCATTGCACACACCTCTCACTGAGGCACATGGACTAAAACTCTCACTATTGCATGTAGTACATAACGATGCTGTCACTTAAAGTTATTTTATCCTTGGTTTTTTTGAAGAGAAGTCGTTAAGGCAGAGGTGCTGAAGAGTCTAGCTTAACAATGGAAGGGGTGTAGCTAGTTCTCCCAGTTCGGGTTTTTTTCTAGTTTGTTTTAAATGTAGCAGTCACAAGATGTGAGAGTCCAAGGAAGTTGCAAACTTCAGTAAAAAATTCCTCTTAGCTTTCTTCTGAAATCTCTCTCTGGAAGTTGTTGCCTCCTGCCTTTAAGTATCTGTGTTTGAATTTACCTTTTTAACCTTTTATTAAGGGGCATGTTTAAGGGATATTACAGTATTGGAGTAGTTAATTAGTAATAGTTATTGTATTGGACTGGTTAAGTTGTCCAATAGTTAGGTTATTCTAAATTTCTCTTCTTTTTCATGTTTCAACTGTAGTGTTTAAATAAATTGTTTTGCTTAAAGCCGAGTGGTTTGACCAACTGCATCACACCTGGCATATCCACTTTACACCCGCCATTAAAATAAGAAAAAGGTAAGGTCTGGCTTTAACATATTTTGAGGGGGGTCTGGCCTGGCCTATTACAGATTGGGGGCTCTTATTGGGATTTATTTGATAATTCCACTTTGGGTTAGGGTTGTTGGCCTCAAAGGCAGAGAGTAGTAGGTGTTAGTATCTTTTGTTCCAGTGTTGAATTCAGTTGGTTTAAACATTGCTTTGTGTAGTAGTCATTCTCTCAGTCACTAACAGCTTTATGGGGGTGGAAGAAGTGACTTTGGGGGTTTTACAAAAGGTGAGCAAGGCACAGCTGTTATAATCGGCAGACAAGCTGGAGTTGGGATTGCCTTTGTGAGAAAAGGACAGGTAATTACAGCATTGACTTGATATTTGATATTTAAAATTGCTGTAAATGCCATCAGAATCTTTGGAAATGGCTAGAATTCAGTTGCCAGTAGAGAAAAGAGAAAAGGAAAGAATTGTTTTGGTAGAACGAAATGAAAAGGAGAGGAAGGATCTAACAGAAGAAAGGGAAGAAGGGAGTGAGTAGCAAGGGAAAAAGAGAGGAGTAAGGGAAAAAGAGAGAGAGGAGTAAGGGAAAAAGAGAGAGAGTTTAAACTTCAGAAGTTGGCAATTAGACAGGAAAGGTGTCTTAAAAGGATGGAGGTAAAGGTAGAAGGTAGGCTTAGTGAGGAGGTTTGTGATGATGAATAAACATACAGTAGCCAAAGGTTTGGTGGGGATCTGTTTAAATATATCCAAGCACTGCCTAAATTTGATGAGAAGCATGTGGAAGCCTTTTTCATCTCATTTAAGAAAGTAGCTAAACAAATAAAGTCGCCAATGACCATGTGAGTTTTGTTGATCAAAACAAAGTTGGTAGGTAGAGTTAGTGAGGTGTTTGCATCACCATCAGAGGAGGTATCTGGGGAATATGAGGAGGTGAAGAAGGCCATCTTAAGTGCATATGAACTTGTGCCAGAAGTCTATGGACAATGTTTCAGGAATCTATGTTTGAAAAGATAAAACAAATAATTTTGGTAGGTGGATAAAGGCATTAAAAATAGATCAAACATATAATACCCTTAGATAATTATTTTGGAGCTGTTCAAAAAGTCACTTCCTGAGGCAGTGAGAACTCATGTGGAAGGGCAAAGAGTTAAAATGGCAAGATTAGCAGCTGAAATGTCTGATGCTGGTTCATAAATCAAAGTTTGGCTTCTGACATGAATTTCAATCCATGAAGGATAGAAATTGGGGAAAAGAGAAATCCTCACATGATAAGGGAAAAGTAGGTTGCTTTGAAGATAATAAAGAGAGCTTACCAAAGGGTGAATAGGAAACCCATGAAAGGGAAAGAGAAGTTGAAAAGCTCAGATATTTTTACTGTAATAAAGTACATGATGTCACAGTGTTGGTGGTTTAGTAAACGCACTGGGAAAACGGAAAAGCCTGTGAATTTTATTAAAGTGTTAAAGGAAAGCATAGTAGAGGCTAAAGAGCTGCACCACAACCTGGTCGGAGGTTGGCTGAGAAGGAATTTCCAGATCTTCGTAAACTACTTACTTGCAAAGGTAAAGTTTACTCGTGTAGACCAGAAGCAGAGGTAAAGAAGTTACAGTAGTAAGAGATATTGGTTGCCTTCCAGAGGAAAATTGAAATGACCTGAAAGAGTTATTATTATCACATGGGGAGATATGGGGGAATAAGCTGGGAAGTACTAATCTAATTATGCATGAGGTTGCTATCATAAAATCCCTACAGTTTGGAAACAGGCCCTTCGGCCCAACAAGTCCACACCGACCCTCCAAAGAGTAATCCCACCAGACCCATTCCCCTACTCTATTATCATATATTTACCCCTCACCTACACATCCCTGAACACTATGGGCAATTTAGCATGGCCAATTTACCTGACCTGCACATCTTTCGATTGTGGGAGGAAACCGACCACCCGGAGGAAACCGGACCACCCAGGAGGAAACACACGCAGGCATGGGGAGAATGTGCAAACTCCACACAGACAGTCACCCAAGACAGTGCTGTGAGGCAATAGTGCTAACCACTGAGCCACTGTGCTGTTGCACGGGAATGCTGTTTCAATTAAGCAACATCCTTGTTGACTGAACCCTCAAGTTGATACAGTTTCAAAAAGAGATTGGACACATGCTCTAAGACAACAAAATCAAACTGAATTGTAGCGACTGGAGCTCACCCATAGTAATGGTGCCAAAACCAGATTTGGTTATGTGTAGACTATCGCATAGTCAATGCTGTTCCAAAGTCTGATTAATTAATATTCCATGTTTGGATAACTGTATTGAGAAGTTGGGACAAGCAGCTTATAGTTTCACCTTGAATTTACTCAGAAGATATTGGCAGGTATCTTTATCCGAAACAGTGAAGACAACTTTCATTACACCAAATGGACTATACCAATTCAAAGTCATGCCATTTGGCATGAAAAATGTGCCAGCCATATTTCCAAGACTAACCAAGAAAGTCATAACAGGATTACCCAATTTTATAGTATATAATGACGATCTTGTGATTTTTAATCATACATGAAAAGAACATTTGCAGCATTTATCGGAATTATTCAATTGACTTTGGGAGGCAGGCTTGGTGATCAACTTGGCTAAGAGTAAATTCGCCAAAGCCTAAGTCATGTTCCTGTGCCATGTTATTGGACATGGACAGATGGTCCCACGGAATATGAAAAACAAAGTTTCTTGGGGAGTTTCCCATACCATCGACGAAGAGAGCAATACTACAATTCCTGGGATTGAGTGGATTTTATTGGAAATTCGTATCGAATTTTACAAGTGTAGTTGCTCCACTGACTGACTTGTTGAAGAAGTGTGGAAAATGTCAGTGAGTGGCAGACTGTCAGAAGGCAGTTGACAGCTGAAAGTTGTGTTAACCACTACCCTAGTATTAGCCAAACCTAATTACGCAAAGCCATTCGAGGTGGCTATTGATGCAAGCGATGAGAGTGTCAGTACTGTACTCTTACAAGAAGATAATGAGAAGTTAGAAAGACCAATCGGATACTTCTTCAGAAAATTGATTATTCATCAACAGAAATATCCCACAATTGAGAAGGAGACCTTGAACTTGGTGTTGGAATTACAACATTTCAACATTTATATTGCCTTTAATGCATCTGAGACAATTATATATACTGAGCATAACTCATTGAAGTTTTTGGAGATGTTTAAGCACAAAAGTTCCAGATTGCTTAGATGGTGCTATTCAATTTGAAAATTATACACATGGCAGGATGAGAAAGCATATACATCAATATGTTATTGAGACTGGGATGAAGAAAGACAGAGGCATTTGGTGGCAGGCGTAAACGGACAGAAATAAATGTAGTAGCAAATGTTTGTATGTTTAGAGTCAATGTAATATATATGTTTTGTAGTGTACTGACAGAGTAAGGCCAAGGGGTTTAAATTAAAGCCATCTTTGTATATTGATTTTTCTAAGGGGGTAGCTGTGATAATGTTATCAGTTTAAAACATTTATTTTGCCTTTGGTTTTTCTGAAGGGAGGTCGTAAAGGCAAAGATATTGAAGAGTCTAGCTTAACAATGGAAGGGGAGAGGCCAGTTCTCCCAGTTCGGGTTTTTTTCTAGTTTGCAATAGCAATCACAAGATATGAGAGTCCGGGGAGTTGCAAGCTTCAGTAAATAATTCCTCTAACTTTTTTCTGAAATTGCTCTTTGGAAGTTGTTCCCTCCTGCCTGTAAGAATCTGTGTTTGAATTTACTGTTTTGTCAAGGAGTGTTCAGGATATTACGATATTGGAACAGTTAATTGGTAATATTACTGAATTGGGTCAGTTATGTTTTCCAATAGCTAAGCTATTCTAAATACCACTTTCTTTTCTTTGAGTTTCAACTGTAATGTTTAAATAAATTGTTTTGCTAGTTGCATCACACCTGGAACACTCACTTCACATTTATCTTTAAAATGAGAAGAAGTCAGGGCCTTGGCTACCTTCTTAAAATATGTGGAGGGAGTCTGGCCTGGTCCGTAACAATTACATCACACAATGACTATCATCCACCTAAGCTACTAAATCTTCCTGCCTCTGCACTTCAAACTCACTTATTGGGCACACCTCACCATTTTTTTCCATTCATGCATTAGCACTAACTGCTCTCATATCCACTTCCGTCAAATTTAATCTTTTCCTCTGTCTCATCATAGAAAAACTTGATCCATAAGCAGGCCAAGAGTCCAAGACAGTAGATTGAGGGTTGGGGGTGGGCGGGGGGGGGGGGGGGGAGGGGTGGAGGGTGTGATCAGGTAGCAGACTTCAAACTCCTCATTCCCTGCAAGGGAAACATTCTGGACTTCTGTACAAGCACAACTCATATGGGAATGGAGAGACCCCAATGGCCAATGAAACAAGTAAGCTTACTGGGGTAATGCTACATTGCTCTCCCAATACCAACAGTGTTAACTCATTCTTAATCCGCATACATTTTTCTCTCTCTTAGGCAACTCATTCCAACTCTTCAATAATGCAAGCTGTAATGATGGCCAGTGAGCCGCTACAAAAAGGCCAGCATAAGAAGGCCTTCAGTCACTGAGGGAGAAATCATTGAACCTTCAGAGGATACACAGATAAGATTGTCATTTCCATCCTGCACTATCTCAGAGTTTCACCACGGTTGGTTCTCTTCCCAGGTTCAGCTCAGAAGCACAATCCAGTGAGCACATCATTACCACATCTCCGCAGAAACTCAATGAAAAAATACCAGCTCAGCTCCAGGTAGTTAATGATCCCATGGTCTTGGGCTTGTTCTGAGCTGAAATCACTCAATCCGAAATGTTAACTAAAATTTCTCTCAACAGATGCTGCCGGACCTGCTGAGCTTTTCCAGCAATTTCTGTTTTTGTTTCTGATTTGCAGCATCTGCAGTTCTTTTGGCTTTTAATGACTTTGTCAAAATGTACTGACAGGCACAGGGACAGCAGGTAGACTTGTCAGAGGCAGTCATAAACTGGATTGAAGGATAGAGGAAACCACCACTATTATCTGCTGTGGCATACATGCATCTGGTTGTCTCTCCTGATATTTCAGGTCAGAACCTTTTATCAAGACTGGGGAGAGGAAGGAGGCTGTGAAATAAATAGACTGAAGGGGGTGGGATTGTGGGAAAGTTGGGTGGGATGGCGATAGGAGGATGCAGGTAGGAGGTGGCTGTGATTGGTCAGTGGGAAGGATGGAGTGAATAGGTGGGCAGGAAGATGGACAGGTAGGTTCAGGTTAAGGGGGTGGGGTGGAGAGAGAGGGTTGGGCCTGGGATGAGATGGAGGTTGTTGGGGAGATTTGGAACCTGGAGAATTCTAAGTTAAGGCCTTATGGTTGTAAGCTCCAGAGGTGGACGATGAGGTGTTCTTCTTCCAGTTTGCGTGTGACCTTGTGTTGATGGTGGAGGAAGCCATGTCATTCAGGGGAATGGGAGGGGGAGTTGAACTGACTGGTGGAAGGTGGGGTTGACTGGAGAGAACAACTAACCATTTTAATCAGTTGACTTTTAAAATTGAAATGGTTAGTTGTCCAAGAAAACTGTAATATTGTACATCATTTAATGAAATAAATTGATTATTTTGCAATTTTAAATGAGATCTTCCCGCAGAAAATTTCTTTTATATTTGCGATGTCTTAATGCCAGTGGAATAAAAACATCCCTGGTTCATGATCTCCGGGTTATCCATTTGTTCAAATTCCATGTTACAAGTTGGAGGAGCTTAAGGACTCATGTGCTGTCCCATAGATAACGATATTACAGTCTAATCAGTGAAAATTACAATTCTGATATCCAGTAATGATTCAACAAAAGTATTACAGCTTTCCCATGATTGAGGCAACACATCCAGCAAGTCGAAGGAGAAACCCTGGTGATTGACACTAAAAATTGAAGCAAAAACTTCCTTGTGTATGCAAATGAAACAGCAGTGCTACAATTCTTTCTTCAGTGAAACTGTGGGCTTTTGTTGGTTCCCACCTGCCCCACTCTTGACCTCTTCCTTTGACATCACCTTCTTTGACCTCCAACAAACTCCTAGTAGACCTTCTGATGTCTCCACTGGCCAACATGTCATATTCATGATCAACCCACTGACACATTGTGTCATAGAGATATAAAGCACAGAAACAGACCCTTCTGTCCAACTCATCCATGCTGAACAGATATCCTAAATTAATCTCGTTCCATTTTCCAGCACTTGGCCCATATCTCTCTAAACCCTTCCTACTCATGCCTTTTAAATCTTCTAAATTGTACCAGTCTCCACCACTTCTTCTGGCAGTTCATTCCATACACGCACCACCTTCTGCATGAAAAGTTTGCCCCTTTTAAAGTTTTCCCCTCTGGGCAAAATGGCTCCATATCTAATGCAATCAATTATGAAAGTGGACCAATTTTGTTTGGTCCACTGTGCATCAGCTTTGGCATGAGAGTTATTGTTGAGTACTCCAAAAGCAAAATAAAGTGGATGCTGGAAATTTGAAATAAAAATGGAAAATTCTAGATCCTGAAGGTTCTGACCAAAATGTCACTAAATTAAAAATGTTAACTCTTTCTCCACAGATGGTGCCCTACCTTTTGATTATTTCTAGCATTTTCTGTACATATTGCCACATGCTACCCAGTTTCTTGCTCAGCAGCTCCTATTGGGTGCGTGGAAACAGCAATCAGAAAGGAGGTCACATTTTGCATTGCTACCACTTGTTCAAGAACGGGAGTAGAGACAACCATGGAAATTATAGACCTGTGAGACTTACTTCGGTCGTGTGTAAGTGTTGGAAAGCTTTATAAGAGACAGGATTTATAATTATCTAGAAAGGAATAAGTTGATTAGGGATAGTCAACACAGTTTTGTGAAGAGTAGGTCGTGCCTTACAAACTTTATTGAGTTCTTTGAGAAGGTGACCAAACAGGTAGATGAGGGTAAAGCAGTTGATGTGATGTGTATGGATTTTAGTAAGACATTTGATAAGGTTCCTCATGGTAGGCTATTGCACAAAATATGGAGGCATGGGATTGAGGGTGGTTTAGTGGTTTGGATCAGAAATTGGCTAAATGAAAGAAAACAGAGGGTGGTGGTCGATGTGAAATATTCTTTCTGGAGTTCAGTTACTCGTGGGATACCGCAAGGATCTGTTTTGGGCCCACTGTTGTTTGTCATTTAGATGAGGGCATAGAAGGATGGATTAGAAAATTTGTGGATGATACTAAGATAGGTAAAGTTGTGGATAGTGATGAAGGATGTTGTCGTTTACAGAGAGATATAGATAAGCTGCAGAGCTGGGCCATGAGGTGGCAGATGGAGTTTAATGTGGAAAAGTGTGAGGCAATTCATTTTGGAAGAAGTAACAGAAATGTGAGTACAGGGCTAACGGTTAGAGTGTGGATGAGCAGAGAGATCTCGGTGTCCCGGTGTATAGATCCTTGAAAATCGCCCCAAAAGTTGATAGGGTTGTTAAGAAGGCATACGGTATGTTAGCTCTTATTAGTAGAGGAACTGAGTTTCAGAACCACGAGATCATGCTGCAGCTGTACAAAACTCTGGTGCAGCCACATTTGGAGTACTGAGTACAGTTCTGGTCATCACATTATAAGAAGGATGTGGGAGCTGTGAAAAGGGTTCACAGGAGAATTATTACGACGTTGCCCGGTATGGAGGGAAGATCTTACAAGGAAAGGCTGAGGGACTTGAGGCTGTTTTCGTTAGGACATACAAGATAATCAGAAGGTTATAGATAGATTGGACAGTGAGGGCCTTTTTCCTCGAATGGCAATGGCTAGCACGAGGGGACATAGCTTTAAATTGCGGGGTGCTCGATATAGGACAGATGTCAGAGGTAGTTTTAAATTCAGAGTAGTAGGGGCTTGGAACACATTGCCTGCAACAATAGTAGACTCGCGAACTTCCCAGGGCATTTAAATGGTCATTGATAGCCATAGGGACGAGAAAGGAATAGTGTAGGTTAGATGAGCTTCAGATTGGTTCCACACGTCGGTGCAACATCGAGGGCCAACTGCGCTGTAATGTTCTATGTACCACTGATTACTCCTAAATTAATGAGAAACTTCACCCACGTTCCACTGGAGGTATGTTGGTAAAGTTATCTACACTGATAATGTTGGCATCAATTGAACCCAGGAATTGCCAGCAACAGCACATTAACAGTATAAAATGTTTGCTTTACGATATGCTGAAACTTCCAGGCTTTTCAATAGATTGACTGTTTACAACATTACTTTGTTTGACTCCGTCTTTGAAAGGCATTTAAAATATACTGACTTACACATTATGGTGTTTGCTCTGCTTTGAGAATAAACTTCCATCAAAATGTCTCATTAATATCTATCTTCTGACGACCACTTATCTCATTCTTTCACAATACAGTCATAAACTTGGACAATTCTCTTAGGAACATCGCTTTCTGATCAATTAATATAAACAAGATGAATTGATTTATCAAAACCACTCAGAACACTATCAAATGTGTCAAGAATTAGATACATCGACTGAAATAGTTTGGAGAATCAAGCTAGCCTATGGGATCACTAGACCTTTTCAAAGCCATCATAAATCACTACAAAAAACAAACGAAGCTCTGTGTGATAAGATTTGCACTGACAGCTTTACTGCACTACCCCGTATGGTAGATAAATGGATAACTCTGCTTGTATCAAATGCCAGTTTTAAAAAATTCAAGTTGTCAAAAACGTTATAACTTACCCATAATAAAAATCAAAAGCAGCTCTAAGATTTGTTGGGCATGTTTAAAAAAATACCATGACAAGGATTCATGTTCAGAACACAATTTAGCCTTTTACTCTGGTTTCACAGTCACAACGACAAAGGACAGAAATCACCTTGATGAACAACCTGATATTTGTTGGCAAGCCACCAAAAACTAACTGGATTGTCTTTATTTCTTTAATTTATTCACTTCTCATTGTCTTTGCGAGATTGCTTGCTATAGCCCAGAATTCCACTCAACAACTGCAATAAAGATCAATTGGGTGTCTTCCGAGGAAAAAGAACTACAGTGGTGGCAATGTCAAAGAAGTCTCCAGTAGTGAGTGACTTCGGGGGCAAGCCCTTTGATGCAGTTGCTTTGATCTTTTTGTCCATTTTTACCTCCAAATTGGAAGCAGTTATTTGTTTACCAAAACATCAATTCTTTGCAGTGTTGTAATTTTGCGCTAATTTCTTATCAATGATTTTGATTTGTTTGAAGGAGTTGTGAGGGGCAGGGAGGAGAGAAGTGCTACAAAGTACTTGTTTCAGCAGAAACATCCAAAACTTTTAATTTGAAAAATAACTAAATTCAGATGATAATATCAAAGCAATCACATCAAAGGACAATTGCCCTCATGGGATAAATCAAGCAGAGGTATATGTTTTATTATGCTTCAAGACAGAGAAATGAGAAAGATAAAATCCACAACTACCCCGTCCCTGAAAACCATTTTCACTTAAATCCTTCACAGAAAGAGATGCATTCTAATTACATGTACCCTACCTTGACACAGATCAGCAAGAAAACCATATTCTCATTTCAATTAGAAATAACAAATCTCCAATTATTTTATCAAAGCACATTTAATACAATGTTATAAAGGCCATCTTAATGCTAAATCACTTTTGGAAGAACTGTGCAGTGATTGTTTCTTTACAGATGATGAGATCAACAGAAGAGACTAATTTTCTTGTACATCATGTAATCAGGTAGCAAACTAAACAATGCAGTTATGTGTGCACACTCTCTCCAGAAGATAATTTTTGTTTCACAATAAAGCATTGCTACATTACTTTAAACAGACCACATCAATAATCTGTGCTTTACACTGGCAGCTTTAAATATTGATGCATGTCGATGACATCTGCAAGATTAATGGATGTGACCATTTGTAAGGGTATTGATGGAAATGGCCAATGATATGATGTCTACGTGAGAGAAGTAGCTTCTCAAGGCAAGTAATTGAAATTCATATCACTTACGGAATATAGCCTCATTTGTCCTTAGTAAAGAAATACATAATAAACCATTTGATATATATCTGGGAATTTTGATTAACTCAAAACACAAGAAAATATAAATGCTCTGGTCATCTAAAGTTTTAAGATATTGGTGTAAAGGGAACCTTTACAACTGTGTAAATTTCTGAAATTAATTTATAGTTCAGTGTTTCTATAAATTATCACTACCAGCTACATGTAGAAAATGAAAATACAAGGCTGATTTTTAACTTCAGCTGCTGGTTCTGCAATCAAGATCCAAGTTGAGCAGCAAACCATCCTGAGCTCAGCAGCTTGAGACCCGAGTGATTTTAACTTCGGAGCCTTATCTGTATAGGCCATACGACCACTACAATCAAAGCAATGGTTCCTGGTTCTCATTTCAGTCACTCTGATGGCAGGGGTTTGATTCCAGCCTTGGGTGACTGACTGTGTGGAGTTTGCACATTCTCGCCGTGTCTGCATGGGTTTCCTCCGGGTACTCAGGTTTCCTCCCACAATCCAAAAATGTGCAAGTTAGGTGAATTGGCCGTGCTAAATTGTGCATCGTGTTCAGGGACGTGTTAGTTAGGTGCATTAGGTCTGATGAAGGGCTTTTGCATGAAACATTGATTGTCCTGCTCCTCGGATGCTGCCTGACCTGCTGTGCTTTTCCAGTACCACACTCTTGACTCTAATCTCCAGCATCTGCAGTCCTCACTTTTGCCAGGTTAGGTGCATTAGTCTGGGGTAAATACAGAATAATAGAGTAGGGGAATGGGTCTGGATGGGTTACTGTGGGTTGGTGTGGACTTGTTGGGCCAAAGGGCCTGTTTCCACACTATGTAAACAGAACTCGCTTGGAAGGTTTTTCTTTTATCCTTTCATAGGATGTAAGCATTTGTTGCCCATCTCAAACTGTCCTACAATTTCCCTGAAAGGTTCAAATAATCATGCTCAAGTTCTGATTGAAAGCCCCTGACGCAAACCATTAACTCTGTTATTACTTCCACTGAATGGTTACGTATTTTCAACAGTTTCTGTTTTAATTTGAATATGCACTGCTGATAACAATACATATAACTAATAAATCCCATTTTCATGACTGGTGAATCAATAAAGCTGTCAGAGGAAAATAGTTCGATTTTATCAAATGGCATACAATTATTCATCATAGCAAGGTACATTTAGCTATTTAGCAAAGCCAGTAACTTCTGATTTAATGTACTGTGGTGTTAACCATTAAGAATCATTATGCAAGTGGTTTTGACATTAATATGTAATATATAACATAAAACATTTTTCAGTAATTGCCACAAAAAGAAGATCTTAAGAAGATTCAGTATATATTGAATTCACTGCTTATTATTGATTGTGATTATGGAGGACATATCAGGAAACCTTCCTCTCTCAGCTTCTTATTGACAAATAATAAAATAAATGGAGATAATTATAGATTGGGTGTGCCCTATTTCCTGATGGGAACTTCTGGCACATGCCAGACAAAGGAGAAACTGAAACCTTGTACCCCTACATTACTAATAGAAAAAAAGATAACTTATCTTAATTATATAGGCTGGGGGATAAAAGTAGCCAGAACAATAGAAAAAACTTCCTTGATCATCTTCAAGTAGTGCCTCTGGAACATTTACATTCATTGAAATGCTGATGATGCATCAGGATAAAGTCTCTTATGAAAAATTTCATCTCTGACACTGCAATATTGTTTCACTATCACAATTCAGGGTGGACCTCGATTCTCTGTTGAGGTCTGCACTGAGAACTGACTCAAAATACATAGTCAAAACTGTCATGAGAATGCATGTAGAGTATGATTCTGTGAATTTGTACCATTGAGCCCCATTAGCAATTTAAAAATGAATTAAAAAAAATTATTAAAACCAAATTTCCAAAATACTAATTTATATTGGCTATTGATATATCATAACTCAATTAAAGCTAAACTCTGTGGATCACAGGGTGATACAAAAGGCATTGGTAAGAGGGAAATGGGAATATGGTTACAAATCCTTCTGAAATGTCATTGTCAAAACCTGTACTCCATATAAATGCCAAATGCCAAATAGAACAAATGATTCATGGTACTAAATCTCCAAATCCTACAATATTTTGCACATATATCTTGCTGATCTTTAGAGCATTAGTTGTAAAATTACTTGTATACTATTGGCAGTGAA
The DNA here is from genome assembly GCF_037043375.1 of Chiloscyllium plagiosum. Lineage (NCBI taxonomy): Eukaryota > Metazoa > Chordata > Chondrichthyes > Orectolobiformes > Hemiscylliidae > Chiloscyllium > Chiloscyllium plagiosum. The sequence continues at coordinate 70,395,370 of NW_028270146.1, forward strand.
AGACTCGTTCACTTATGGAAATCAAACATTATTCTAACTTAATATCAGAGAAAAAATTGAAACATATAGTTGTTCTTTCAGACAGAATCACACAGCAATGTCTGAAAATCCTTGTGATTACTGACAGATTTATCCTTTCGGGAAAGTGAAAGTGCTTCAAGGAGGGTGCGTGATCAATGCCACAATAAATAAAGTTGTGGATACAATTGGCTCACTTGATAAAAAAATCCCTGCTAACAGCAATCGTAGCTTAGTTTACTCACAATACATTCTTTCTAAAGTTGGTAAATTATTTGAAAGAGACAAAATATTGCATTAGTAAAGGACAACTCATCTAGATGTTCAGGAATCGTATTACTTGACAGGCTTCAGAATACCTTGCTTCAGAATAGTTCTGATATTTAACTGTTGTGGGAAGGTCAAATAGGTGGTCATTGCCTAGTCACAAACTCATGACAACATAAATCTACTCACAAATTCACTGTTCTGTGACATCGTTAGTTTGTTACAACAACTTATAACTACAACATGAACAGAATTTAGTGAGACAAGGATTAAAAAATTCACAAAATTATTAGACATAAAATCAAGAATAAATTAATTTTATGTTTTATGTACTGTTCTTTAAAAGTTTATTTAGCCAAGTTGTTCGAAACTAGGATGCCACAAGGTATTTGAAATTGTTATCAAATCTTTATCAACATTACAGACAACTTAGAAACACTTACACTACTCTAGTTCTTTCATGAACTCTAAGCTGTCTTCATTGTGTTAGCCATATTTTCATGAGCATGTTATGCCTATAATTAGTTCAAGCACAGGCACTTGGTGTTCCAAGAATTCTTGGACAGTGTAAAATCTCCTCAAGCCAAAGTCTCCAGTTTGCTGCATCCACGCAGGAAGTGTCCTGAATTGTCAAATCAATATTTCAGATGACCAGGCCTGACATGGAGTCAGACTTGTTACTCCAAACAGTTTTCTTTTATAACATTGGGTGTTCTAGGCCTCACACCTTACACAATTCAACCCCCACCCATATTGCATGCTCATAAATGTCAATCAATATTCCTCACCCATCTTGATGGCCCCTGATAGCTCCTATGCCAACTAGTGCCAACTCATACTGCCCTCTCCACTACCCTTTGCTCCTATATCCTCCATACCAAATCATTCAGTACCCAGCATGGATTAACCCCAGGAACCATGCCAAGATTAAATTAAGTAAAGTTCTAAATATCTAATATATGCTTCTCTACATATAAAATAGCCTTCATTGATAAAAACTGATACAATATATTTAAATTCATCAATTATTTAATTAATCCCACATCAAAGATACTGATCCTTTAATAATCTCATTGAACTGTCAACCAAACTGTGAATGAACATCTCCTACACCCCATGGTCATGATGATACACTATGAAAAGCCATCAACGGATTAATAAATAGAGCATTTAGGATTATGTCAACAGACCCATTGAAACTAATAGAATTGGTATATTTCACATTACTTACTTAAAAGATATGTAAGTAATGTGACAGTGACAGCTCTACAAACCTTATGAACCCTTGATGAGCATTTATGTCTTCTCTAAAGGTTTATATTTTACACAGTGAAAGATAAGGCCTTGTCCAATCAAAATAGGCTCTATTTGAATTCAGCATCATGTTCAAATGGCCCTTCTATGTTGGATTTGCCTCATGTGTGAGTGATACCCTGTTCCCTTTCTCCTACTGGCAAAAATGAGATCTGTAGGAAGTGAGTGCATGAGACTTCCGTATCTTTGTCTTGCATACTATTTTAAAGATTCCTGGAAGGTCCAAACCAGGATCAGCATTTTGTATGAAGATGATGCTTTGCATTCTTCTTTGTGAGGTTGTCCAGTGTAGCTTTGCTTTAAATAAAACAGATTCATTGTTTTCCTGAAAATACTGTCCCACATCTTCACTGTTTGCTAGTTTAATTTTAAACTTAATGGAACACTGCTTCAGTGAACTTTTATTTGCTAAAGTTAATGCACACTTCTTAATTAACTCACTTAGTAGTAACTTCATTATACAGAATTAAACGTTTGCCAAATGTCTTTCTTAGACCTTGGGATTTGATTTTCATTAAGTCATTTCTTCTATGATAAAAACAACATCATATTTTATACAGCAAAAATAACACATTTACCGTCAAAACTGAAAACATTTTTTCACTCATGCACAAAATAATGTAGCATAGTTTTGAGGTTTTTTTTGAGGACGTTTTTGAAATATTTATTAAGATACAATAGACTCCCCACAGTTGTGTGGTATGTTAATCACACTGTTCCATATATTGTCATTGTTGTCACCAATTTACAAAAAGCGTAACATCCCTTCATTAGTTCATTTGAAATACTGAAACTAGCTAGTTTCTGGATAAAAAGCTTAACAGGTCGCATTAAAATGAATATCATTTATTATGTTGAAGATCAGTGGTTAATTTGAGCCACTTTAAGATAGATAAAAATAGCACATAAGTACTTGCAATGTTTGACAAGCTAGCACCATGAATCCTGCTTGAATCAGCTGATACAATATGGATGGCATTGCCAACTACATGTAGTATAATTAAGGTCCAAACATCACTTTAAATTGAATGATTAAGAATGAGTTTCATCCACATTCTTAGTCAGTTTGTAATCTATTGATATTTCAAAATTATAATTAACTGAGTTTTTATTAATAAGTGAGTCTATAATTGACATAATTAGATCAACTTATGATTTTTTTTCTTGTGTCATTGAAATCTTAAAGATTTGAGAGTCACATTTTTCTTTAGTGGAGGCTGCCTCAGCACAAAGTTCTTACTGGGGAAATTATTTTCTTATTAACATTAAATGAATTAATTCCTTTCCACATAATCTATTATTGTTGTGATGGGTTCAATTATGCACTCAATGAAGGATAGAGAATTTTCAGTATAATTATTGGAAATTGCCATGGTTCAAGCTTGAGCATATCTTATGGAGAGTTGCTTTACTCCAGAATTTATTTTCTTGTGCTCCTAATTAAGTAAACTGCTGTTTACAGAACTCACAGCTGGAGCAGCTGGGTTCGAGGAAATTTTGGCAAAACATGACAGTGTGCTTGTAATACTATTACTGAAGTATGAAAGCTAGATATAAGTGTAAAGGAGGAATACTAAAACTAAAATTAACTGTCTATTCTTTGGGATAGTGAGGGCTTTGCCTACTCTTTTTTCAGAACTGCATCGATCATGCAATAGCTGTCGGCAACTAGCTCCCAAACTTTCATCAAAGCTATTTGTTTCAGATAGTAGAAGGTCTGTGAAGGCAGTTCAGGAATGACTACCGTGAAAATGCCCATTACTCCCATAGAAATCAATTTAGTTCAAAGTAGTATCCCCCACAGGATGTAGCTCAGACCAGGAGATCAACAAGGTACATGTATCACTCCACAGCAGAGTGTACTGGTGCTACAACAGGTTTAGCCAATGCACATCATCTTGAAATCCTTCATGAATCAATATACATGAAAAGCTGCCAAATATTACAAATATCTTTTTCTCCAGTTCTCATTCCAACTGATTATCTATTTTGAGAATGAATATAAACTGATATTGTGACGGGGAAGTTAATTATACTACAGTTTGCTACAAAATACATGGCTGTTTTCAATCATTGAAATCATTAGCAGGTTATTGAATTTTGTTTAAATTTAAAACTTTTTAAAAAATGTTGTTTCAAATCAGTTGTTTTAAAACTGCAACGAACTATATCCATTTTAATCAGATAATTTCAGAAAACAATTTTCCCAATGTTCTCATATTTCTGATAGATGAATTATCAAATTCTCTTCCCAGTGTCATCAGGAGATTTCAGACAGGTGACTGGCTAAGTGTTTCTTCATATAGCTAACTGGACATGTGAATTGCATACATTTGTGATAATTGAACAAACATCATTGAATTGGAGCTACCATTTCAATTGTAAGGGACAGTAGACTTGCATTAAGAGATAGGTACAGCCATTATGATAGACACAGCTTTTCTCAATTATATTAGTGCTGTTATATGACACCTTGGGTATATAGCTGACTCACACCATAAGTCTAAGAATTGACCAAGGTTGACAGCTTTACAACTAACATGGAAAAAAAAGAGTTGAACTCGGGTGCTGAAATATAAGTTACTGATCAACAACAAATATAGGGGCCAACTTACTTCAGAAGAGCATTAAATGCTGACTACTTAAACAATCTGCAAATTCATCATGAATATTTTATATTAAAATATGAACAAAGAGACCACAAAAATGCCATAATTTTGTGTCTGCATTATTTATGCTCCATTTACTTAGCATGTAGGAGAAAGTAAAGCCAGCTATATTTTAATTATGAATTTTTTTTTTAAAGATTAGCATGAATATGCTGGATATTGCAGATAAATATATATTATATAAAGAATCAATAACAATTGATGAATGACATCATTACAATGCAAGAGATGGCTGTGTATATTAATTCTAAATGTGGATTCTGATGTTGTTTATAAATTTGTACATATATCAATAAGTCCTTTGTCTGTATGACAATCACACATGTTGACAGAAATACCAGAGGTCCCTGGGCAACCAAACACGAGATCTGGGCTATATCCATGGCAGTTATAAGGGACTCAGTCTGGTCAATTTTTCCATTTCTTATTCACTCACTAGAGAACTATCAACTGTAGTTCCAAATTTGTCACTCAATCAGCAACAACAGCAAATTTCTAAGAATATAATGGCAACAGACAGAATATATATCATTCTCACTCCAATCCTGTATAACAGTAAAACATTTCAAAGAAATAGCGCTGTTTTTACACTTCTAAGCTTGAACATTTTATTACAAATCTTTATTTGGTCTTGAGGAGTTGACAGGTCAATTGAGCTGAATAAGTCTAGTTTATGATGCAGTTGTCAGAACTGGTTAAGGCACAAGTCTGTTCATGCTGCACCCTGAGATTATCCAACTTTTTTTTCTTCCAAGCTGGCACCTTAAGGTTAATTACTTTACCAATTTCAGCAAATGGTATGCCATATTCTCATCTGTCTCCATTAGAATCCTAGTATTTTTCTATTTATGTTGACTGAGGTCAAGGTAGTAGTAAATAAGATAATAAACCACAATTTCTCATTTTTGTATGTACACAAACCCTGGTCTCTTAATTCCTTCCTGGGTTCTCATTTTAGCATATGGTAAATAGATCCATATCTTTCAAAACCATTGCCCTGATCTACCTCCTCAATAAGTACTTCTAACCCACTGTCCTCTTTCTTGCTAAGTGCTACCCTATCTCCAATCACTTTCTTTTTCAAAATCCAGCAATGTATTGCAGTAACACAAAGAAGACTGGATGCTGGAGATCTGAAACAAAGACAGGAAGTGCGGGAGAAATTTAATAGTTCTGACAGCATCTGTGAAGAGAAAGCAGAATTAAGGTTTTGAGTCTGTGTCCATTTTTGAACTGGCAAAGAGTCACTGGATTCAAAATGTGAACTCTATTCTTCACTCCACAGATGTTGCCAGACCTGCTGTCTTTCTCCAGCAATTTCTGCTTTTTTTCAGCAATGTGTTATTGTGTGAAAGATCCATGTGAACCTCTGTGCAACTCTGCTTAAACTTCTCAAATCCATTTTCCCACCTCCTACATACTAAAATAATTCCAATCCAAGTCATGAATTACATTCTCTACTACTGTAACCACAGAGTAATATCATCTCTTGCTTTTTTATAACCTTTTCTGCAGACTTCGATGCATTCAATCAAACTATCTTCCAACAATTATTGTCCAACTTCTTGAGACTGCCATACCCTACTACTCATGTCAATCTATTTGATCAGATCGAATAAATTCCTACAAGTATACTTCTTATTTCTGTACCATTACTGTGAACTCCTGGCCAGGTCTATGCTCAGCTCCCTCATATTTTCAATCTCCATACTGCATCACCTGTAAAGGGATAAACTCCCACATGTACATTGCTAACATCCAGGTATACCCAATGACCTAATGTGACCTATATGTTGCCTTGTGTTGTCTGACATCCAGTTTTGAGTAAGTCATAATCTCTACTGTTTAATCATTGAAAACAATCAAGTCACCCTTAAGTCTGCCACAAACACCTAACCTTCAGCGGTGACCCCATTTCCGTTCCTGACTAAATTAGTCTGTTTTCAGCCTCACTATTCTGTTTACTGTTTACTGTTTCTGACCTCATATTCTGTCCTTTACAAAAATTTCCAACCTGCCCTCTGTGCCACAGCCTGCATCCACCCACAAAACTTCATTTAATGCTGAGACCCTCATTCACGCTCCAGTTACTCCAGACTCAAATACACCAAGTTTCATTCTCCTCAAACACCAAATCATTCAAATATCTGCTGCACACATCACATTCTTAAATACTCATGAAATATAACAATATATATCAAATACTGGTCTCTCATCATCCCAACGCTCAAAACTTAAAATTCTCATTCATCATTATTTTAATTCCTCTGAAGCATGGTTCCATCCCTATCTCTGTAAGCTCCTCCAGCCTTACAATCTCTGTTTGTTTCTAACCACAGTCTCACATTAACATTAGCATTGGTGCCTTCAACTACTTTAGTTCCATTTAGTGGGCGGCACGGTGGCACAGTGGTTAGCACTGCTGCCTCACACCGCCAGAGACCTGGGTTCAATTCCCGACTCAGGCGACTGACTGTGTGGAGTTTGCACATTCTCCCCGTGTCTGCGTGGGTTTCCTCCGGGTGCTCCGGTTTCCTCCCACACTCCAAAGATGTGCAGGTCAGATGAATTGGCCATGCTAAATTGCCAGTAGTGTTAGGTAAAAGGGGTAAATGTAGGGTAATGGGTGGGTTGCGCTTCGGCAGGTCGGTGTGGACTTGTTGGGCTGAAGAGCCTGTTTCCACACTGTAAGTAATCTAATCTAATCATTATCTCCAATTTTCTTCCTAAGCAACTCCCTCCCCTCTTTTACAACTACTTTATCAATCTAACTGCTTCACCCAGTTTTTTGCAGTTATATTCGAATTAGTGCCACATCTAAAAATGTTAAATGATCTTAAACCTGAAACTCACCATCACAAGTGCAGTACAGCAGAACCTCCACCAGATCTAAGCCAAATCCTGGGAAAAACAGGTCTGCTATAAGGTTGAGGTGAGGTGCCTGCAAGAATGCATCAGTATTTGCCAAGCTGAACTGACAGTGGACTGATGGAGTAATGACAGACTCTCAATGGGCATGCTATCTGAGGCTTAAAGAAAACATAAATGGCAACATTTACCAGGTATATTTACCAGATATATTTTCTTGATTTGGGAAGGGGTCCTGCTTATGGATCACCCAAACTGGATGCAAATAAATGAAAACACTGTGGTCAAGGTTTTTGTGGTATTGTAGAGACTCAAACTTTTGCTGATGCAGATCCAGAAGTCCTGTTCTCATTTTTCAAATTTACGAGTGGGGTTGGCAGAGAAAATGTATGAAGACGGGCCTTGGCTGATATATGAGGGAAACCCAAACCCTGAAGGGCCATTTTAACAATGCTGAGGTTAAATAGATCACATTTTCATTGAGCCAGGACCCTATCTTGCAATGTGTAAGTTGCATTTTTTAAGAGTATATGTAAATGTATGTGAAGAGCAGATCAGGTATATATAGCTGTCAAACTATCAAGTTGGTTAAATATTCTGTTCATCAAAGATTGAAGAAAACCAAAAGGTTGCGTCTGTGAGCTTTAAAAAAAATCTGTTCCAGTAATATCAATTATTTCTGCAATCTAATATTTATTTCAGTGAGGGGCTTTAAATTCATAGTATGATTAACAGTGCAAAGAGGTTATTGAAGAATTTTGAAAGGTGAAGGGATTTTTAAAACATACTAATCAACCTGACTCAGAACTCAACATCCTCAGCAGCTGCCTCCTATCTGTGGCCTGACATTAATCCACAACTCCTCTCCTGGAAATAGGATCTCACCATTCAGGACACCTTTCCCTAAGGCAGCGAGATGGGAGATTTCCCATTCCTGCACACTCATCTCAGGTGTGAAAATTCAGGCCTACACTTTGATGACAGATTGCTGGTCTTTGTCTTCGATATGCTGGTGTCTTTGAGAAGCAAGGTTAACTCTAAAAATAAAGTAATATTTCTGCACTGGTGCACAACTGAAATCTTAGTATAAATAGCCTAATATTTGATTGTTAGGTCTACTGCTCAACAATTGCCGTTATTTAATGCTTTTGTTTTCTGCTTTGCTCGTTTTTGCATTGTGCTCTCAGCAATGAATTTTTCAATGTCTTTTACAGCCTCTCTGTGATTTTTATTTAGTTCTTTTCTGTGAACTTTACTTTTTGGATTCTCCCTTTCTCATATCTAATGACATATTTTTTTCACTATTCCTGTTGCTCCTCTTTTGTTCTTCAATCCTGACAGTTTTGTTGTTTTTTTTTCAGTGATCTTATTATTTCTTCTCTTGCATGAAGTGAGGTCATGCACTTTGGTAGGAAAAAGTGAGGACTGCAGATGCTGGAGATCAGAGTCGAAAAGTGTGGCATTGGAAAAACGCAACCAGTCAGGCAGCATCCGAGGAGCAGGAGAATTAGTGTTTCAGGCATAAGCCCTTCATCACATTTCCACTACGGTAGGAAGGATCACATTTAAATGGAGAGACGATAGAGGGATCTAAGTATTATGCATGAAACACAATAATGTTTGTATGGAAGTGCAGCAAGTAATTTTAAAATGGCAAATGAAAACTTGGCGTTTATTACAAGAGGGTTAGAATTTAAAGATAAGGAAGTCTTACACATGGTGTTGGTGAGGCTACATTTGGAGAACTGTGCATAATTTTGATCCCTGTATTTAAGAAATGCACAGGCATTGGAGGCAGATCAAAAGAAATTCACTAGCCTACTAACGAGGCTAAGGTGGTCAAGAATGATGAAATAGGTTAGGCCTTCATCCATTAGCTTTATAGAAAAATAGGTGCGCTTATTAAAGCATACAAGGTCCTGAAGGAGACTGACAAAATAGATGTTGAGAAGATATTTCCACTAGTGAGGGGAATTTTAAACTAGGGGACATAGTTACAGAAGGTGGGGCCACTCATTTAGAACAAGGTTGGTCAGGTTACTGAGGGCCAAAAAAATGCTTAAGAACAACAATTACTTTGCTACCATCCAGGAGAAAAAGTCAGAAAAATGGTGTGATAAATTTGAACTTGCACCATAGCAGAAAAATTAAAAGTAGCAGGTTGGCTAGGTATGATTTGTAATGCAAAGGCATATTGAACAGATTCTGTAATAGAAAACCCAATTCAACACAGTTTGTTTCTGCTTCATGCATAAGGCTATAATCCATCCCTGTAAGCTCATTGCTGGGAAATGTTCAGGTCTACAATGGGAGCTCCAAAAAGGGAGAAATATGCAAAAAGACTGGTAAAGAGAGAGGAAACCTGTGATAAGGGTAGGGGGATGAACAAAAACTCCTGATAAAATCTTATGATGAAAGTCGAGAGAGATAGGCATTGGTCAAAGACCCAAAAGATTGTAGCAAAGTCACTGTGAGGTGGCCTAAAGACAGTTGACAAAAATACTCAAGACATGTTCTTGTAAGTTATGAACTTGTAAAAGAACAAATACTTCGGAGAGGAAATGTGAAAACATTTGGACTGGGCATTAGGACATACTTTAAATCATTATATAGAAAAATGTTGATCCACTTTTTCAAGAAGCACAAAATACTGTATTATATAATCAGCAGCTGGATTTTTGAGGAATGATAGATTCTGGTCCGAAATGTTTAAGAGCTATTTAAAACCTAACCAGAAGTCTGCTGTCATTTCATTTTGATACATACTCAACTTAGCTTTGGACTGAGAGTCAGTCTTGTTACACATGGTGAGGTGTGGTTGAAACAAATAGAATTTACAAGGAATTTATAAATAGAATTTACAAGGGAAAGAGGTTTCCTTTACCCACATCAAAAGCAGGTGTCACTGCATTTGCACATGCAAATAAGGGGACTAACATCTACCTCATGTCTCTGCTGTGACTTTAAGTACTGGGTGCCTCTAGGAAAAAACAGTAATGATTGGTAAATAGTTTTTAAAAAAGCACTTAACATAATCACTAGCGTCCCAAGGGTCAAGATTTGAGACTTTTCTTCCAGCTTGAAATTCCAGCACCCCTTTGATCTCCCAGCCCAGATTTGAAAAGTGTGGGACTGGAAAAGCACAGCAGGTCAGGCAGCATCCAAGAAGCAGGAGAATCGACATTTCCAGCATAAGCCCTCCATCAGGAATATGGGAGAGGGAAGGGGGCTGACAAATAAATATAAGGGTGAGGATGAGGCTGGGGAGAAGGTAGCTGAGAAGGCAATAGGTAGATCGAGGTGAGAGGTGATGGTGATAGACCGGGGGGGGGGGGGGGGGGGGTGATGCGCATAAGTGAGAAGGAAGATGGATAGGTAGGACAGTTCAAGATAGCGGTGTCGAGTTGGAACATTTCAGGGAACATCTCTGGGGCACATGCACTAAACAACCCCACCGCCTTGTGGTTGACCACTTTAATTCCTCCTCCCACTCCGCCAAGAACATGCAAGTCCTGGGTCACCTCCACCGCCAAATCAATGCCACCCTACATTTGGAGAAAGATCTTCTGCCTTAAGACCTTTCAACTACATGGCATCAACGTTGATTTCACCAGTTTCCTCACCTCCACCACTGACCACACCCCCCCCGCCCCCAACTCATCCCAGATCCAACCTTCCAACTCGGCACTATTGATGAAGGGCTTAAGTCTGAAACATCGATTCTCCTGTTCCTCAGATGCTGCCTGACTTGCTGTGCTTTACTAGCGCCACACTTTTCGACTCTGATCTCCAGCATCTGCAGTCCTCACTTTCTCCCAGCCCAGAGCCACTCTCAAAGCCCTGTTATTCCTGACATATTTCCAACAAATGTGATTGCTGCCTAATTGTCTCCCATGTCCAATCACAAAATTAAAGAATTATTTGTTCTTTCTCACCATATGATTAATTTCCTGTTTCACTGTACATCAATCCTTCTTCCTCCAATGTCCCAGTTACTGCAATCCCACCTTTTAAGCTTCACACCTTGCCTCATTTTTCTTCTTACAATAGCCTCCCTCACCCAAATTGCATTTTACATTCATATCAATTGTTACCATTGGCTTTTCTTCTTATTCCCCGTTGGAGAGTTGGTCTATATCTCAATTCCCTGTACCTGCAGATCTGATATTGCCTTCTATGGTATCCTTTTCATCCCTCCCCTCTTACTATTTTCTCTTTTTTTCTTTGACTATTTTCTTTTTTATTTCCCTTTTCTACCTCCTCACCATTTCTCAGTCTCCACATTGGTTCCATTAACCTTCACCATCTAGTTCTACTTCAACTAATTGAATTCTAATTGATATTTTCTTGTGTACAAATTGCACAGGAAACTGTCTGATGATTTATTATAAACATTAAGGCTTTCCAAAGTTCCAGTGGCATTGTACATGCAGTCTACATTGTGAGCATGACACTATAGTATCTAATGTTAAATGATTATCAAAAAAAGCTGTTTACCCCCTGACATTCAATGGCTTTATAATTGCACAATTCTCTCCATCCACCCATCCTCTTCCCTACCCACCAACATCTTAGGGGTTACCACTGAACTAAGAGCTGAAGTGGACTAGAAATATAAATACTGTGGCTACAAGAGCAGGTCAAAGGCTAGGAATTCTGTAGCTACACATCTTCTGATTCCCCAAAGCCTGTCCACTATCGACAAAGCACAACTTAAGGATGCGATGCAATATTCTCCATTTGCCTGCATGATGCAGTTCCAGCAACACTCAAGAAACTTGACACCATCTAGGTCAAAGCAGGCCATTTCATTGGCACTTTTCAACATTCACTCCCTTCACCACCATCACATGGTTAAAGCTTTATGCACAATCTACAAGTTACAATGTAGGCACTCATGAAGGTTCTTTCCAAACTTGTGACCTCTACAACTTAGAATAACAAGGACAGCAAATACATGGAAACACTACCACTTGCAAGTTCTCCTCCAAGCACATTAAACAATATCCTGACCTGGAACTATATTATTGTTCCTTCAACATCACTAGGTCAAAATCCTGGAATTCCATTCCTGACAGCGCTGTGTGTGTCCCTACAACCCAAAGACTACAGCAGTTCAAGAAGATAACTTGCCACCATCTTTGGTAAATTACAGATAGGCAAGATTTACTGGCCTAACCAGCAACCTCCACATCCCATGAACAAATTTCTAAAACTGCCAATCATCTCCATTCTCATAGTTTATTTAATACCAACAGCTGTATTTAATGGGTGCCACAGGATGGCACTGTAACCGTTCATAATTCAAAACCTTTTGTTTAGGTAAATAAAGGCAAGTCCAATGTACTCACCTTGTAACTCTAAGAGTGTGTTTCATGAGAGTTCTGCTCCAGTTTTTTTGCAAAACAATATGGTTTTTGACAGCTTCTTCTGTTTAACAACAGTATTGCGACCATTTACGCTTCATGAAAGTACACATACGTCAAGAATAGAAATAGGCCATTTTGCCAAACTGGTCCATACATGTCTGAATGTTTCAAACATGGGTCCTCCCACCCTTTTTCACTTAATCCTATCAACATATCTTTCGATGTTTCTATTCTTTTTTCTTATTCATTCACAAAACGTTGGCATTTCTGGAGTGGTCAGCACTAATTGTGTTTGTGAAAGTGATACTGAGGTGCCTTCTTGACCTCAACAGTCCATTGGAAGGAAGGACACTCGCAGTGTTACTCAGTAGAGAGTTTGTTCCCTCACAATGTTTTGGGCTCATTTGAAGAAGTGAACGGTATGTATGTTCCATTAATTTTCTGCTGCTCTTTAGACAATGGCATCTTGGGAATTTCAGTTGTAAATAAGAATGAAAGCAAAAAAAGACACCAATTGAATAAACCTGAAGATATGAGAAAGTTAAACCCTCTTGAGCACTTACACCAGGACTGCATAGGAAGCTCCTTCATAGAATTCTGATTAACAACTTGATCAAACTTTTAACACTATCATCAGGCATTTTCTCCATAATAGAGACACAGTGGAATAAGGACATTTGGTTTCTGTATATTATCAGATACTTGCTCTGTGGCCAACATATTCCCCAATGCTCTTTTAATCTCTTTAGATGAGGTACATCATTCCTACTCTATGGCAGTACATTCATTTTTTTTTGACTGCACCAGTCTTAACATGTAAATCTCTCTTTGTTTCATTATAATGTTGTTGTTGCTATCTTCTATTGAATTAGGTTGCCCTACATGTTTCAGCAAATCTTATTGTGAAACAGAATGCTGATTTTCTGTATAAATACTTTGCCTTCTTTTTAAGTGCCTGGTGCATAAATCATTCCCCAGTGGTTGAAAATACTCTCAGTTCAGTTGAGAATGTATGCAATATGTGAGTGTCTTTGGTTGTCCACTTGAGCTATGAAGCAGCATCATGCCATACTGTGGGTTAGTTATTTGCAGCAACGTCTGTCATCCGCTGAATGTCTTATTTTATTTATTGCATTGAGTATTCTAGAGCTCATACATGACCAGTGGCATTTTGTATTTCTATGCTCTGCAGACCTCAAACTATCATCAAATATTCACTTTTGAGATGATGTTTTTGCTATTCCTTCCTTCAATCCATGTCATTCCATTCTGTCTTCATGAGAATCCTCTTTTCTCAAGTTCCAGTTCCATGTAACATGACATCATTTGACAGTACTGATGATGCAGTCTGGTTATTATCATACTAACCTCATGTATTGCAACGTACTCACTACAGAATTTTTCACATCTGATCCCTCTTCCTTCATCATGTACTTATTTGTCTTCCTTACATATATTTTTGTTATTTGCCTTAACTACTTCTCATAGTAGCAAATTCCATATTCTAACTATTCTCTGGTAAAGGCATTTATCTTGATTTTTCTTTTGGATTCATTAACATTCCTTCTAAACTGTGTGACTGCACAGGCGCTCCAAAGTTCTGCACATGCCAACTGGCATTGATTCAGAAGTCAATGTTGCACTTTAGAGGTCCAAGCACCAAAAGAATAAACTAAACTACAGACAAAGAGTCATGAACATAGCCCAGTCATATCTATACTTCCTGCTGCCTTGGGAAAGTAAACAACATAATCAATCTTCCACCCCACCCCACCCACCCAAAATATTGATTATACTCTCCTCCACCCTCTTCCATCAGGCTGAAGAGATAAAAGTTTGCATACACGTATAAACAGATTCAAGAACAGCTTCTTTCATATTGTTAGTGGACTTCTGAATGGACTCCTCAAATTTCAAATTTCATGTTAATCTCATTTTTTGTACAACTTCTCTGCAGCTATACTATTGTATTCCCTAAGGCACTTTGAATGGTATGACCTGCCTGCATGCAAAACAAAACTTTTCACTGTACCTAGGTACGGTAGTTCTTTTCTAAGACAATGGTTGCGTTCTTGTGCAATCCCGTGTTATAGAAAATCACACTTTAGAAACTGTGCTTAAAGAGTTGGTGCTGTAATCGCTTAAAAAGTTCACGCTTTAGGAACAGTATTCCAATCCATCAATCGTGTTATAGTGAATTCGCACTAGTAAAGTGCATTTTATAACAGAATGACTTGTTTATGTGACAATAATAAATCAAATCAAATGTAGAACCATCCATCTGCCCAATCAAATTCATTTAAAAATTCTCTCACTGTGTCAACAGTATGTATCATCTAAAAGGTGAAATGCAGTAACTTCTCAAGGCTCCTTCAACAGCACCTTCCAAAGCTGCAGTCCCTATCACCTAGAACACTTCAGAAGAACAAGAGAGTATGGGAATCCTTCTAATCACACACTACCCTGACTTCAAAATTCATTGCTTTCCTTCCCTGGGACTAGATCAAGACCTTAGATCTCCCCTCCCTTATAGCACTGGACAACAGCAGTTCTAGGAGATACCTCATCACAAATGTTTCCTCTAAATTGTACAGAATCCAACAGTTCTCACCCAAAAAGCACACAGATTGCCCTTTTAAGTTGCCATGTATACATGGCTATTGAAAAATATTGAAGGGAATCATACACTTAAATTAACTGCATACCCCAAAGAAAAACAGATTTTTCACCACAGACTTCTCAAAGGCAATTCAGAATGGGCAATAAATGCTGGCCTTGCCAGGACTGTCTAAATCCTAGGAACAGGTGAATCAAAAGCTGCATTAAAAGTTTAAGGCCCTCTTTCAAATTATCCTTTAGTCTTTCTTTTCTGAAGTAGAGAGACATGGCTTGTTCACTTCCTCCTGGTTGTTTTGTTCCTGGTATCATCCTTGTAAATATTTTATGGATGTTGTTGGTAATAAGTGTCATGTTCTTCTCTTCAGCATAAGTCTCCCAATCATACAATAAAGATTCTTGAAACCATAATGTAGGTTCTATATTTGAAAATAAGACTATATGCAAGTTATGCTAATGAGATGGCTAATAACTTATTTTCCTGCTGTAGATTTAATACAAGTCATGGGACTAATATACCGTATCCTGTTGAGGTGAAATGATTGACTGCAATTTAAGGTACACTTGTTAAAGATCTATATATATTATATTCCTGCAATACAGAAATCAGAAATACTCACAATACTCTGAAGTGTGGTTTAACCAAGGTTTAGACCATATGGAATCAGAGTAAAAGTAAGCCAGTCTATCAAGTATGCTATGCCATTCAATGAGATTATGTCTGGTGACAATCTTCAACACCATTGTCCTGCCTTTTCTCTATAACCTTTGATTCCCTTACTGATTAAAAATCCCTCAGTTTTGAAGTTATTTAACAGACAGACTCAACAGACTTTACCCTGTGATAAAGCTATCCACAGTTCCACTGCCCTCAGAGAAGGAATTACTCTATATCTCTGTCTTATTCTACTATTATGCTCACTGGTTCTAGACTCTCCCATGTGAGGAAACAGTTTTCCAAATCTATTCTATCGAGTCCTCTAATAATTTTGTATGTTTCAATAAGATTGCCCCTTATTCTTTTATATTTTAATCTCTCCTCAAAAACAGTCCCTCCCAACTTGATATCAGCTGAATGAACCTTCTCTGGATTGCCTTCAATACCAGTATATCTTCATTAGATAGGGGTCACAAAACTGTCCACAATATTCCAGCTGTGGTCTGACTAGTACCATGTATAGTTTAAGCAACACCTCTCTACTTACAAACTCTAATCACTTTGAAAAAAAGGCCAACAGTCTATTTTCCTTCCCTGTTATTGAACTTGGTTGCTCGCTTTTTGTGATTCATGGATGAGGATTCACTTTAACTTCCTGAAATGCAAACCTTTTCCTCTGAAAATGATCTGTATTTTCTTTACATCTTAGTCCCTTCAGTGGTTATTCTGTATAATGTGTCCAATCATTCACTAATCCATGTCTCTGGTTTTGCATTGCTGTGCTTGTTCGTCTATGTCACAATTTGCAATAATAATGTAGCAACCAGAGGGAAGACAAAATTGCCAGTCCCGCTTCTCCCTGTGCCTGACAATTGTCCTCCAACACCCTTCATATTTAATCAAAGATCCCAATGAAGGCCCATTTTTTAATTAATTAATTTTCCCCAGCAAAGTATTTTTCTCTATTTATGTAATTTCCCCAGTGAAGCCCTGAAACTTAATTAAGTCTGTCATCTGAAGCTTAAATATTATTAATTAATTAATATAGACGATTTGTAAGAGTGCTTTCAATTTATCCCAATTTTTAATTTGGTTAATTTAGTTAACTCCCATTTTAATGAATTTGGTCAATTTATAACTTCACTATTGCAAACTGACTTTAACATATTTAAAAGCAAAATACTGTGGATCCTGTGCATGTCAGGCAACATCTCTGGAGCGAAACATTTAATGTTTCTGATTGATGACCTTTCATCAGAACTGAAGGCGGTTAGAAATGTAAGAATATTTAAGCCAGTGGTACGAAAGCAAGAGTCAGGAAGAACAAGGGGAGAAGGTCTTTATAGGTTGGAAATTAGCAGAGATTAAATAATGAAATATTTTGTCATACAACAGTCAAGAAAGAGTGGTAATGGATTTAGAATATTAATAAGGGTTGTTTTCAAATTTATGCCCATCTCGCATTGTCCTTGGAAGTCGATGGTGTGTCACCATCTTGAACCACTGCAGTCCATGTACATACGCACCCATAGAGAGAGAGTTCTAGGATTTTGACCCAGTTACAGTAAAGTAGCAACAATACAGTCCCCAGTCAGGGTGGTGTGTGACTAGGGAAGAACTTACAGCTGGCAGTAGCCTCATGTATTTGTTCCCATGTTCTTCTAAGAGGTCAAGATTAGGGATTTGGAAGATGTTGTTCAAGGATATAACAAAATGTGAAGGCTACAATGCATCTTATAAATAGTAGATCCACTATCACCATGTGCCAGTGATACAGAAAATGATGAAAGTTTAAATTGGTGGATGGGTGCTGTGAGATATTGTGTTATAGGTTATCTTTATTAACTCACTCACCAGCTCACCATTTTCATTAATACCAGGTTCCTGTTCATTAATTCATAATTCTTTACTAACCCATTATTTCTTATAACACAGTTTCATTCATTCATTCATAAAACGTGGTTCTGTAGTATATTTTACTAGTATGTAGTATCTCATAAGATAGACCAAACTAAAACAATCCTTTCCAATTGAAACAACCCTTTCAACCATTACTGCTTTTTCACACCTTCAATTCTTATCAGCCTTTGCTACAAGCAGTGTTTAGGCCTATTAACTTCTGAATAAGGATAGCACATTCTGAACAATATCATTCCTACTATCATGTCTCCATAAGAACTGTGTAGAAATAAATTATTGTAAGGACTGTATTTCAGGATTTTATTGCTGCTTCTAACTTGTGCTACTTGCGATTGCTGAATAAAACAGACTATTTTCGCCACTCACCAATTTCAGTCATTATTTGAACATGATCCCATAGTGCTGATCGACTGGGTGTTTCGTTCTGGATGGTATTATTGGTGCAGGCAAGTGGAGGGTATTACATAATTTTCTGACTTCTATCTTTGAAATGGACAGACTTTGGTGAGTTGAGGTGAGTTACCCACTGCAGAATTCACATGCTGCTCTTGTATCTACAGTCATATACAGTTGATCCAGTTAAGCTTTTGGTTAATGACAACTCCTAGGATGTTAATGGTGGTAGATTCAGTAATGATAATACAATTGAATATTTATAGGAAATGATTAGAGTCTCGCTTCTTGAATATAGTCATTGCCTGTCACTCTGTAGGGCAAAGATTGCCATTTATTAGCCCAAGACTGAATGTTGCCCTAGTCCTGCTGTCTATTGGCATCCAAAGCACATTACAATATTCAAAAAAGAGATATGTAACTATGGACTATCTTTCATGACCTCAAGACATCTCAGTCTTTTGCAGCTTAATGGAGTATTCATCATGTCACTGCGGTAGTCAGAAATTATATGAATATCATTCATGCCTTAGTTACAGCTACACTTTGTTTCGATGCTCCACTTGCCAGCCTCCCATTTTGCACCCTCCACTAACCTCATGCAAAATTCTGCTGCCTGTACACTAATTCATACAAAATCCTTTTCACCAGTTAACCTTGTACTCAACTGGCACAGCCTGGACTTTAAACCTTTGATTCTTGCATTCAACCTCATCATGTCTCTTGCATTCCTATCTTTGTAAACTCCTCCAGCCCTTCCAAGGTCTCAGCATCCTTGTCCGAATGCATTTTTCATTGATTCACTTGCTTTATTTAGTAAAATACTTGGACCCTGTGCTGATGAAGATTTGGACCCCGGCAGGGGGGAGGGGGTCTCACTGTTCCATGATGGGTCAATAAGCACTCACAATCAGTCTGGTTCTTTAAGACTTCACTCTTTAATATCTTCATACGGCGGGTACAGAGTATCTGGAAACACAGAGGTTGTGCACTTCTGTATTCCTCGGAGGAGCTGCACACATGGCTTAAAACACAGACATTTTTATACTTCTCTTAAAGAAAGGTACAGCCATGATCACATAGTACATTCAGACAATTACCAATCAATACACGATTGTCATATCGGTCCAGTGATATTTCCTGGGAACCAACTTTGTTTTCCAACACTCATCTCCAACCCTTATCTCATTAACTGAGCTATTGCACCTGCATCTGAAAGTCAGTTAGGATGGCCAGTAATATTAGATTAGATTAGATTACTTACAGTGGGGAAACAGGCCCTTCGGGCCAACAAGTCCACACCGACCCGCCGAAGCACAACACACCCATTCCCCTACATTTACCCCTTTTACCTAACACTACGGGCAATTTAGCATGGCCAATTCACCTGACCTGCACATCTTTGGACTGTGGGAGGAAACCGGAACACCCGGAGGAAACCCACGCAGACACGGGGAGAATGTGCAAACTCCACACAGTCAGTTGCCTGAGTCGGGAATTGAACCCGGGACTCTGGCGCTGTGAGGCAGCAGTGCTAACCACTGTGCCACCGTGCCGCCCACTAGACTTATCTAGTCTAGTTATTTCTATGCTTAAAGGGAGCATTGTCTACCAATCTCTATTGAAGCAGACTGTGGTTAGTCAATTATGGAGCTATAGCAGAATTAGCAATTAGTAACTTAAAAGCCATTTGATGTAGCTTTAGCAGAATTGTCAATTTGCAGCTTAGAAGCCATTTTGTCATGTTATTTGCTTCTAGAAGCCATTTTATTGTCACCTAAGTTGTTAAGGACATCTGTTAAGTGGTTGTTCCTGACAACAACGAGTTACCTCAGCCTGTATTCAGCTTTCAGATCCTTACTGAAACAACTCAGCATGTCTCTGGAGCAAAACATTTAATGTTGAGATTGATGACTTTTTGTCAGACCTGAAAGGTTAGAAATAAATGAGTATTTAAGTATGAAGGCAGAAGTCAGAAAGAACAAGGGGAGAAAGTCTTTTCTGGCCTTTGCTTTAAGCTTTGGAATAAACTTGCTAATTTGTTACTCTTTAAAAGACTTCTTAAAACCTTTGTGATGATACAATGGCTTTAAGAGGTGCATTTTATCCAGGTTTTCTTTTGAAGAGAGGTTTTAAGACAGAGGTACCAAGCTGTCTATTTGAATCCAATAAAGTAAATAGCTTGTGACGCCTTGGTTTTTTATTTAAGTTGGAACAATAGAAGCAGCTTGAATGGGTGCAGTCAAGATCCCAGTAGAAAGTGAGGACTGCAGATGCTGGAGATCAGAGTTAAGTGTGTGCTGCGGGAAAAGCACAGCGGGTCAGGCAGCATCCAAGGTGCAGGAGAATCGATGTTTCAGGCATAAGCCCTTCATCGGCCCTTCCTCATCGGCTTATGTCTGAAACATCGATTCTCCTGCTCCTCAGATGTTGGCTGACCTGCTGTGCTTTTCCAGATTCACACTCTTGACACAATCAAGATCCCCCAGAGCCAGAAGTTTTAATTTTATCTTCTCCGTAGCAGTTGCTGGGGTCTTGCAGCTGTGTTTGGAAACTGCAGTCCATCTCTCCCTGCTACTCTGATGCTTCTCTTCCTGCTGCTAGAATTGCATGAGAGACAATCTGTTTTATTGAATTTACCTTTGCCAAGGGTGTGTTTATGCGATGTTACTATATTGGGACAGTTACTGTTTAGTAGTTAAATAATATATTATGCTGTTAAATTTTCCAATAGAGTTAATTATTCTAATTTCTTTTTTTTTGTATTTTAACTATAGTACAGGTACACAAGCCTTTATCCGAAATTCCAAAATCCAAAAAGCTCCAAAATCCAAAATTTCTTGTGAAGCATTATTCAGGTGTGCGAACTGGTGACCCAACTCCACACCCACCCAAACCACATCACTTAGATGTGACGTTGCAGTGTGGCCCAACACTGGCAGGCATCAATTGTGTCTCAGCGCTCGTACTATTCACACATGTGCCTGCTGTTAGGTTTATTTTCATTTCACTGTAAAAATGTCATTTATTCTGAAATTCAAAACATTCTGAATTCCAAAATACAACGGGCCCCAAGGACTTCAGATAAAGAATTGTATACCTGTTTATGAATAAAATGTGTTTAGTTTCAAGACTGGTAGTTTGACCAATCGAATAGCATGTGGAACATGCCTGACAGTTGCCTTTAAAGTAAGGCTATCTTCTCAATATATTTTGAGAGGGGGTTTGGTCTGGTCCATAACACTTCCCTCTACAGAAAGATACAGCACAGAGGGATCTTGGGGTCCTTGATTTCATTTTTCAAATAGGTAACTTGGTGTTTAGATAAGGGAGTGCAGATACATTCAACGTGATCTACTTGTACTCCAGTAAGGCCTTTGATAAGGTTTCACATGGGAGAATGATTGCAAAGGTAAGAGTCCATGGGATCCAAATAAATTTGGCTAACTCAATCTATAATTGGCTGAGCGGTAGAAACCAGATGGTATGGGTCAACCAGTGGTTTTCAGACTCAAAGCTAATATCCAGTGAGTTCTATGGGGATCAATTTTGGGACTCTTGCTATTTGTAATGTAGATAAACAATTTAGACTTGAATGCAAGAGGGTTGATCAGTAACTTCACAGATGATACATAAATTGGTGGCATGGTGGATAGCTTTAGATTATAGAGGGTATAGATGTGCTGATTAATGGTAAATGGAATTCAATTCAAATAAATGTGAGATGATGCAGGACAAACAAGACAAGGGAATACATGATGAACAGTCGGACTACAGGAAGTACTTAGGATAAAATGAATCATTGTGTGGATGCCACTGGTCACCTAAGGTAGCATGACAGTAGCTCAAGTGGTTAAGAAGGCAAAATAGATATTTTCCTGTCCTTGCTAAGGCACAGAATTTAAAAGCAGGAAGATTATGCTGAGAACTGTACAAGAGGTTGGTTAGGCCACAACTTGAGTATTGTATGCCATTCTGGAATCTAAATTATAGGAGGGATATGATGGCACTGGAGGGGGTGCAGCGGAGATTGACCAGGATGTTGCCTGGCCTGGAGAATTTTAGTTATGGAGAGAGATTGTGTAGACTGGGTTGTTTTCCTTGGAGCAAACAAGACTGAGGCGGGGGGGGGGGGGGGGGGGGGGGGGGGGGGAGGAGGGGGCATGATTCAGATGTATAAAATTATGAAGGGCACAGACAGAGTAGATTGGAAGAATTCTTTTCCCCTTGGTGGAGGATCAATGATCAGGAGCCATAAATTTAAGGTAGGGGGCAGGAGGTTTAGAGGGGATAAGGGGAAATACATTTTCACCCAGTAATACTGGAACTTACTACCTCTAGGATGATAGGGGCAGAAACCCTCATAACACTAATATATTTTTAGATGTACATTTGCGATGATGAGGCATACAAGGCTTATGGGCCAAGTGCTGGCAAATGGGCTTAGAATAGTTAGGTATTCTTTTTGACCAGCTAATACTCTAATTCCAAGAAGCTCTTCTGTGCTCTAGACCTCTACGAAGCCAAATGGAATGTCAGGCTTTATTTCAAAAGAATTAGAGTATAAATATTGCTGACAAGGTACTAGTCAGCTGGAATACTGTGAACAGTTTTTGGACCCTTATCTAAGTAATATGGGAATTGGAGACAGCTCCAAGAAGGTCTGCTAGGCTGATGTAAAGTTTGGAGGGTCAGTTTTATGAGAAGCAGTTGAGTCAGGATATTTCTGGTATAACGCGATAATTGCATTCCTGTGCAACCTTACGCAATAGAAAATCATGCTGTGAAGACTGCTATACCCGTTCACTAGAAAGTTTGCATTACCCAAAAAGCATACCCACTTCATCAATTGGTTATAGCTAATTCACGTTGATGAAACACTTGTTATTACCAGACATACTTGTAGGCTGAGGAGAAAGTGAGGACTGCAGATGCTGGAGATCAGAGCTGAAAATGTGTTGCTGGAAAAGCGCAGCAGGTCAGGCAGCATCCAAGGAACAGGAGAATCGACGTTTTAGGCATAAGCCCTTCTTCAGGAATCTTCAGGATTCCTGAAGAAGGGCTTATGCCCGAAACGTCGATTCACCTGTTCCTTGGATGCTGCCTGACCTGCTGTGCTTTTCCAGCAACACATTTTCATACCTGTCGGATGGGCTTGTACACATTGACATTTAGCAGAATGAGAGGCAATCCTTTTTAAACATTTTTAGGAGACTTGACAGGGTAGATACAGAAAACGTGTTCCCCTTCTGGAAGAGTCTAGGACCAGATTGTACAATCTCAGAAGAAGTGGTTGTAGATTTAAGGCAGAGATGAGGAGGAATTTCTTCTGAGGGCAGTGAATCTGTGAAATTCTTTGCAACGAAGGACTGTTACATCCGGCCTGTTAAGTATTTTAAGGCGGAGACAGGCAAATGTTTGATCAGTAAGGGAATAAAAGGTAATGGAGAAAAGGCAGGAAAGTGAAGTTGAGAATTATCAGGTCAGCCATAATTTCTTTGAATAGTGGAACAGACTTAATGGGCTGAATGGTCTACTTCTGTTCCTATGTCTAACAGTCTTTGAGTAAGCTTTTGGTAACCTACACAGTTGCTCCTTATGCTGTATGGTTGCACATTATGTTTAACAACTCCTGTGTGAAGCATCATGGAATAGTTTACTACCTTAAAAATGTAATTTAGTTGCTGCATTTTGGATTGAAATGGATATTTATTGTCAGTCAATTGACTGGCAGGATAAGCAATCCTTTTCAGCCCCTGATGCTCATCAGCAGGAAAAGACTACTTGTTGATTTTAGCACTTTAAAATAAATTTGTACAAAATAAATTAATTAGTAAGAAAGTAAATTAACTTCAGTGTGGGCTGAACACACAATTTTCTCACTTTGCACTGTCTGCTTGAGAAATCTGGATGCACAAACAGAAAATTCTCATTTTTCTTGTCAGTTTTGTGTGAGCACATATTCTTGTAAATTGAAATGCTCTTGTTGCATATGATTTAAACTTTTCCAATTTAAATACAAGAGTTGGCTTTCTTGCATAATTTTCACCTTCAAAGGTTGAAGAAGCTAAACGCTATATTACAGTTGATCTAGCATCAATTTTCTTAAAAATTGATACACAATGATTTTTTTTTCTTTAGCTTTCTGGATACATAAATCTTGTTCCAGTTTTGAAGCTAATAAACTATTTATAAAATTCAACAGTAAATGTAAAATGCTCCACTTTTATTCTCATCAACAGGTGGTTCCAATGATAGTTTGAACACTTCCCTGTTGCTATTCCTGTATCAATCTCTTTCTGACCAGCTGTTTTGTTTCTGAGCGATTTTAACAGTAATAAGTAAAATGCTAGCTGACACTGTAACTTAAGCCTTTCTTAATTAATTCTCCTTACCCCTGGAGAGGAGTGAAATTCCAGTCAAGGGACAAAACTTCTGACCTCGCTGATACTTAAGCACTGTCGGAAAGTTGATTTCTAGCAGTCTCAGTCTTGTCTCTGGACATTCATATAATTCCTAATTATGTATACCTAATGTTTAGTTTATCTGATACTAAACTAAATTGCAAAATGGTATTAAATATTTCAGGACTAAAATAAGGATTAGAATTGTTAGGTCTTACATTGGAGAACAATGTTTCTCTGAGTTTGAGAAAATACTGCATTGGTAGAATCATGAAGTCTGTGTTGTGTCCCTCATAATTATAAACCAGACAGAGGTGTTCATTTGTAGGCAACTTGATAACAATTTGGAGGAAACTCACAAAATGCCATCCACATATTAATACCAATATACTTTCTACCCAGATAAAGAAAAGTTCCTCGATTGAACTGAAAAGGCACTGTACTGCATTCCCATACAGACTGCAGGAAACTAGCTGACAAAGCACACCCTCGGAAAAGCTCTAGGTGTTGATGCTGTACTGCCTGAATTTATTGAGAACAGAAAACCAGCTGTTCTGCAGCATCTGCATAAGTCTCTCTACTTCTGCTGGAGGGGAGAGGGCAACGCCCCAGGATATGCAATACAAAGACTGCAAGGCTATACAAGAACAAAGGTGACCACAGTGATTACAACAGCCATCAAAGCCTTTCCCTGCTGAGCATCATGAGAAATCTATTTGCTCACATTGCTGTTTAAAGACTACAGATCATGGATGAATGCATATACCCTGAATCACAGTATGGTTACAGAACTGCAACATTCACAATTGATGTGACCTTTACAGTCTGGTAGCTGCAACAGAAAGATCAAAACAAGCAAGACCTTCTCTTTCCTTAACGTGATGAGTAAGGTCAATTATGACCAGAAACATAGCAACCCTTTGAGATCAACAATGGAATCAGGCAGAGTTGGATTCTGGCACCAACACACCATCATATATCTTCAGGTCTACTTAAATAGCAGAACAGATGGAAGGTGGTTCAATCTTGCTAACCTTCGATCCAAGACAAAAGTCCACTCAATCCTCGTCAGGCAGTTGCTCTGTGTTGAGAATGCTGCACTCTATAACAATAAACCCCTTCAGGAGAATGGATAGACTCTCTCATATTTGTAAACAGTTTTGTTTGATCATCAGCATTTGGAAGACAACATTATGGTCCAGGATATTACCATACAGCCATCTATTACTACTGCCAAGGTGACACATGAACAAATTTAATAAGCTTCACATCTTGAGGCTCCACAATAACTAATCTGTTACCTGATGCTGAAATCAACAAATACATTGCAAAATCTCCTGGAATGACAGGACTGACATCTGAAGAGAGACCAGGTCAGTTTAGTCTATATTCACTAGCGTTTAGAAGAATGAGGGAGGATCTCATAGAAACCTATAAAATTCTAACAGGACTACAGGGTAAATGTAGGAAGGTTGTCAATGATCTGAGAGTCCAGATCCATAGGTCACAGTCTAAGGATATAGGGTAGGTCACTTCGGACTGAGTTGAGGAGAAATTTCTTCACGCAGCAGGTGGTGAGCCTAAGGAATATTTGCTACAGAAAGCAACTGGGTTAAAAACATTGATGTTAGAGTTAGATACACTTCTTAGGGCTACAGGATTAAAGAGAGGAAAGCAGTACTGAGTTGGATGATCAGCCGTGTTTATATTAAATGACAGAATGGGCTCAAAGGGCTGAATAGCCTATATGTTCTCTGATTTTCTATGTTGAGTAGAAGAGTATGGAACCTATTGAAAACACCAAACTGGGACTCTATTAAGTATGCATCTTCCTTACACCCCTCTACAGTGGTGAGACCTTTACAACATACACTAGGCAGGAGAGAAGGCTGAACAATTTCCATCTTTGATGTCTCAGATGTATTCTCAGTATCACTTGGTAACAGAAGGTCACCAATTCAGAGACCTTGGAGCTTGTTAATTCTATTAGCATACACTGGTTCCTAAGCAAATGATGTCTCAGTTACATTCATTGAATAGATGTTGGCATTATACCCAAAGAACCTCTGTACGGTGAACTTACCACTAGTCACTACCTCCTGATCATCTATGCCTCTGGTATAAGGGCAACTTCAAGAGAGATATGAAGATTGGGACGTTGACACTGACAACTGGGAGACTGTTGCTGTTGGCTATAGTCTCTTGAAGCTCACTTTTTTGAAGGATATTGAAAGAAGTATGCCGAGATTAAAAGCTCAACTGAACAAAAAGAGGACCAAGATGAAAAGAAGCAGGAGAATCATTTACTTTCTCAGCTCACTGTCTTCCTCTGTAGTAAATATGGCAGATATTACTATGGGTTCTGAGTTACACCAGGCAAGGCGTAATACAGAGTGGACCATTACAACACAAATCATCTTGTTATGGGATGTAAAGCTGTCACAAGACTAATATGCACTAGGGGGATTAGTATCTGCAGAGAACCATTTTCTGAGATAAAATGGAAATATAGGCAGTTCTTCCAGAATGCGATAGTTGCATTCCTGTACGACCCTGCACTATACAAAAATTGCGCAATACAATCAAACTATTGGCGATTTCATCACATTATAGCCAACATACATTTTAAAAGTTTGTGTTATAGAAACAGCGTTCCCTATTCACCCAATCGCTTTACAACCAACTTGTGTTCAAAAAAGACGTATTATAGCAAAACTGCCTGTAACTAAAAGAGTAATGTTTAGCAATCTCCTACAGTGGAATTAATATTTTTTGATTGGATTTGATTTATTATTGTCACGTATACCCAGGTATAGTGAAAAGTTTTGTTTTGTGTGTAGTGCAGGCAGATCATACCATACAAAGGGCATAAGAGTAATGTTATGGCAGCAAAGAAGCAGCATAAAGATCAAGGTTAACATTGAATTTGAAATTTGAGAGGTACCTTCAGAAGTCCAATGACAGTGGGGAAGATGATGTTCTTGAATATGTTGGTATGTGTGTATTAGCTTTTGTATCTTCTGCCCAATGGAAGAAGGTGGAAGAGATAATAAATTGGGTGTGATGGGTCTTTTATTACATTGGCTGCCTTTCTGAGGCAATGGGAAGTACAGATGGAATCAATAGATGAAAGGCTTAAGTGATGGTCAGGGCTGTGTTCACAACTCTGGATTTTCTTACTGTCCTGGGAAGAGCAATGCCCATACCAAGCCATGATCTGTCCGGATGGAATGCTTTCTATGGTGCATCTATAAAAATTGGTAAGTGTCTTGACAGACAAGCCAAATTTCCTTAGCCTCCAGAGGAAGTGGAGGCACTGCTGTGCTTTCTTGACTGTTGCATCAACGTGGGTGGCCCAGGACAGCTTGTTGGCGATCATCACTCTAAGGAACTTTATGCTTTTGATTATCTCCACCTCAGCTCCATTGATGTAGATAGGAAGCAAGGCGGAGGACACATCCCTAAGTCAATGACCAGCTCTTTCATTTTGCTGATGTTAAGGGAGAGATTGTTATCATTATATCACACCACCAAGCACTTTCCTGTATTGTCTCGTCATTGTTTGAGATCTGGCCTACAATGGTTGTGTTGTCAGTGAACTTCTTGATGGAGTTATGAAAAACTTTGGCCACAGTCATGGTGACTGGTTACCATAGTAAAAGTTATAGAAGGATGCTTGATGTGCTGTCTATTTTACTGAGGCACTAGTATAGTGTAGCAGCTTAAAAGATAAATGGACTCTTGGATGAAGCATTGTCTGACCACTTGTAATTGACGGACAATTTGGCCTGAGCAAAGGCAATTCAAATAAGCAGACAAATTCAGGACAGGAAGCAAATTTGGTTCATGATTTGGGGTGAAAGGCGGAAGCACATCCCAAAAATAATGACTCAGTGGAGTATTTTAAAAATAGAACAGTGGCTATACAAAACCAGAAGACACAGGAACAGGACCTTTAATTACCCCGGCACATTGCTGTGACGTCCAAGGAAAAGCACAGAAAGTGTTCTGATAAAGAGACAAAATGCCGTTCTGCAGAAAAAAAGGTGTTATTTTCAGGCTTGTTTGAAGCAAGAAGTCTGCACATAATAAGCAAAAAAAGATAAGCCTTCATAAGGTGGCAAGATCTCTGAAATAGAAGGTAGAAATGATACAGTGTTGCCTTTCCTTGGAGAGATCTAGGAACTGAACAGAAGCAATTAGAATACTGATATCCTAGTAGACAGAAGATACAGAGGTGCCGCAATTATTTCTGAAGCTGTGCTGTGGTTGAAGAAAAATTATCTTCAACCAACAAGTAAAATTTATATGAGCCAGGTGGTTTAGGACTAAAGTCATGGGAACAACTGAATACAATCCCTCAATTCAGAAAGAGAAAAATCACTGAAACTTTATACGTGATTCCGAACAGGAACTATTCACTGTAAAGCAGGAAAATGTGGACAAAATTCCATATGATTTGCAGAGTTGAGGAACTGGAAAGCTGAAAATATCAGCCTAAGAACTTCAAAGTTTATTCTCCACAACTGTTCAAGGATTAGGAAAGGTCAAGAAAACACACAACATTGGCCTGAAACAAAAACATTAGGTGGAATTTTCCACTCTCTTTGAAGAGACAGGATTTGATTCTCCTTCTACTCTCATCGTTGCCCTCACAACTGAATTCAAAGATGGGCCACTGCCAATCCTGAGGGTTGGGAATTAATGGTTGAGGCTAAAACATATCGGGTTCAAAATAGTTTGGCTACTAATATAGTTCTAATATGCAGTAGTGCAGATTTTTCAGATGACTCACGTCCTGGCAGTGCAATTTGCTTATAATGTCGCTCAGAAATTAAGGAGTGGTATTTTCGAGAACGCTTACCTTTGTTCGCAATAGCATGATTCCAGCGGTGATTATCTTGCACGCTTCATTCTGCGCGTGTGCTGAAGTCTGTGCTGAAGCCTCCACACTGTTCTGCGTATCTGCTAATGTCAGCTGCCAACACAGCAGCTTTCTGTGCGAAGTACTGTACAGAGAGCAGCTTTCTGAGAGAGATACATTGAGCAGCTTCCTGTAAATGGTACATTACTCCTATATTATCCTTTTTTTTGAAAAATGGAAGTGCACAGTGACAAGAATGTTAGCAAGAAACATCCTTGTGATAAAATTGCGAGTAGTGAACGCAAAAGAACGACTATACACTGGAAGAGAAGCTAGATATTAGAAAGCATTTTGAACGTAAGGAGAGAATATGATATATAGCTTGCTTAACAGGAATACACACCACGATTATGCTCATTAACAATATTCGTAAAATGTACTTTGTTAAATTTATTTTTGTTTCGTTGATAAATATGACTCATACCTTCATTCAGGCTGTGCTACACTCTGAGTTAGACTTTTGGGGGATTTTTGAGTGATTGTGAGTGATATCTTTTGTTGGTCGGCCTGAACCCCACTTTTCCCATTGGCCCCATTATTTACATAAAGCAATTTTCCAGTAAGCGAGGTTTTGCTGAAACACAACTACTCCATTATAGGAGGATTACCTGTACAAAGTTTCAGTCAACATTAGCATGTGGAAAAGCAGGTATTGCACATATTGCAGTCATATAGTGTCTGAGCTTAATCACTTCCACTACCTTAGACAGATGGGAAATTATCTAAATACTGGTTCCACTGGGAGTACTGGTCTCCTCAAGTCTGCTCTGTTTCAGGTGAATTAGAACACTGTAGTCTCATAGTAGGGACACTTGTGCAATGGGATTGGACTATACTACAATCTCTCACCATGTTGACATATCTGCATCTGGCAACCCACTAAACACTTCCTGCCTCGTTGCTAGCAAGTAAGGTGGATTAGATACCCCCAGAATATGCTAAATTGTGGCCATTCAATATTAATATCAAATTTCTACAGCTAAATAAATGGATGATGTCGACACAGGCTTCCCCACTTCCTATTTATCAGAGTATATTTATCAGAGTCATATTTATCAGAGTAACGGGCTTTCAAAGTCACGGGTTATGGACATTAGGGCAGTTGCATGTTCCTCCGGCAGAATGTGGCAGGTGAGAGACACTTCTCATGTCTCTGCTGACTACATCTGCGGGAAGTGCACCCAACTCCAGCTGCTCGAAAACCGAGTTAGTGAACTGGAGCTGGAGCTGGATGAAATACAGATCATCCGGGAGGCTGAGGGGGAAATTGAGAGGATATACAGAGAGGTGGTCACTCCCCAGACACAGGATAAGGACAGCTGGGTTACCGTCAGGGGGAAGAAAGGGAACCGATGGTCAGAGCAGGGATCCCCTGTGGCCGTTCCCCTCAGCAGTAAGTACGCCGTTTTGGATACTGCTGGTGGGGACGACCTACCAGGGGTAAGCCACAGTTGTCAGGTCTCTGGCACTGAGCCTGACACTGTGGCTCAGAAGGGAAGAGGGGAAAATAGAAAAGCGCTAGTGGTAGGGGATTCAATAGTCAGACGGATTGACAGGAGATTTTGTGGTCAGGAACGGGACTCCCAGAAGGTATGTTCCCTCCCTGGTGCCATGGTCTGGGATGTTGCCGATCAGGTTTGCAAGATTCTGAAGGGGGAGGGGGAGCAGCCAGAAATCGTGATACATATTGGCACCAATGATACAGCCAGGAAAGGGATTGAGGATCTGAAAAGTGACTACAGACAGTTAGGTTGGAAGCTGAAGAGCAGGGCGAATAGAGTAGTGATTTCAGGTTTGCTACCAGTGCTACAGTCAGCGAATGCAGCTTAACACGTGGCTGCGGGGCTGGTGCAGGACGGAGGGCTTCAGATACCTAGACCATTGGGATACCTTCTGGGGAAGGTGGGACCTGTACATGAAGGATGGGATGCACCTAAACTGGAGGGGCACAAATGTCCTGGGTGGGAGATTTGCTCGTGTAATTCGGGAGGGTTTAAATTAATTTGGCAGGGGGGTTGGGAATCAGAGCCACATGTTTGAGAGGGGGTCAGTGACAGTGACAGGATATATTGAATCTAAAAGGAAGGTTTCTCATGCGATGAAACAAAGGGATCGGTTAAAGTGTGTATGCTTTAGTGCAAGGAGTGTCCGAAATAAGAGTGACGAACTGAGAGCATGGATCAGTACTTGGGACTACGATGTTGTGGCCATAACGGAGACGTGGGTTCCACAGGGGCAGGAATGGTTGCTTGATGTTCCAGGGTTTAGAACATTTAAAAAGAACAGGGAGGGTGGAAAAAAGAGGAGGGGGTGAAGCATTGCTCATCAGAGAGTGCATCACAGCTACAGAAACAAAGGTTGTTGAGGAAGGTTTGTCTACTGAGTCAGTATGGGTTCAAGTTAGGAACAGCAAGGGAACAGCCACCGCATTGGGGGTTTTCTACAGACCACCTAATAGCAGTAGAGAGATTAAAGATCTCATTGGCGGGCAGATTCTTGAAAAATGCAGAAGTAGCAGGGTTGTTGTTATGGGTGATTTCAACTTTCCCAATATCGACTGGAACCTCCTAAGTGTAGATGGAACTAATTTTGTCAGGTGTGTTCAGGAGGATTTCCTTACTCAATATGTCGACAGACCGATGAGGGGCGAGGCCATTTTGGATTTGGTGCTCGGCAACGAGCCAGGACAGGTGTCAGATCTTGCGGTGGGAGAGCACTTTGGTGACAGTGATCACAACTGCCTCACATTTAGCATAGCCTTGGAAAGTGAAAGCAGCAATTACCGAGGGAAGATATTCAATTGGGGAAAAGGAAATTTTGCCAAAATCAGACAGGAGTTGGGATATAGACCGGGAGCAATTGTTCCACAGAAAGGGCACAGCAGACATGTGGAGACTATTTAAGAAGCAGTTGTTGCAAGTGATGCACAAATTTGTTCCTCTGAGACAGTTAAGAAGAGGTAAGATTAAGGAACCTTGGATGACGAGAACAGAGGAACTTCTCGTCAAAAGGAAGAAGGCAGCTTATGTAAGGTGGAGAAAGCAAGGATCTAGCACAGCTTTAGAGGATGACAGGCTTGCTAGAAAGGAGCTCAGAAATAGACTGAGGAGAGCCAGGAGGGGCATGAAAAAGGCTTGGCAAGAAGGATTAGGGAGAACCCAAAGGCGTTTTATTCATACGTGAGGAATAAGAGAATGATCAGGGAGAAGGTAGGGCCGATCAGGGATAGCGGAGGGAACTTGTGTGTGGAGTCTGAGCAGATAGGGGAAGCCCTAAATGAGTTTTTGCTTCAGTTTTCACCAAGGAAAGGGAACTTGTTGTAAATGAAAACTTAGAGGAGCTGGGATACAGTCTTGACCAGATCAAGATTGATGAAGTTGATGTGCTAGAAATTTTGGAAAACATTAAGATTGATAAGTCCCCAGGGCCAGACTAGATGTATCCTAGGCTGCTCCAGGAAGCGAGAAAGGAGGTTGCTAAGCTGCTGGCGAGGATATTTGCCTCCTCAATATCCACGGGAATCGTAACGGAGGATTGGAAGGAGGTGAATGTTGTTCCTCTTTTAAGAAGGGTAATAGGGAAATCCCCGGCAAATACAGACCAGTCAGTCTTACGTCTGTGGTCAGCAAAGTTTTGGAAAGAATTCTGGGATAGTATTTATGACTATTTGGCAAAGCATAGTGTGATTAAAGGCAGTCAGTATGGCTTTGTGAGGGGCAGGTCATGTCTCACAAATCTTACTGAGTTCTTTGAGGAGGTGTCAAGACAGGTCGACGATCGTTGAGCAGTGGATGTGGTGTTTATGGATTTCAGCAAGGCGTTATATAGGGTTCCCCATGGTAGGCTCATTCATAAAGTCAGGAAGTATGGGATACAGGGACATTTGGCTATCTGGATTCAGAATTGGCTGGCTGACAGAAGGTTGTAGATGGAAAGTATTCTGCCTGGAGGACAGTGTTGAGTGAGATGCTGCAGGGCTCTGTACTTGGGCCTCTGCTCTTTGTAGATTTTATAAATTACTTGGATGAGGAGGTTGATGGGTGGGTTAGTAAATTTGCAGATGACACAAAGGTTGGAGGTGTCATCGATAGTATAGAGGGCTACTGCAGGCTGCAGCGCGACATAGACAGGATGCAGAGTTGGGCTGAGAAATGGCAGATCGAGTTCAACCTGGATAAATGCGAAGTGATGCATTTTGGAAGGTCGAACTCAAATGCTGAATATCGGATTAAAGACAGGATTCTTGGCAGTGTGGAGGAACAGAGGGATCTGGGTGTGCAAGTACATAGATCCCTCAAAGTTTCGACCCAAGTGGATAGGGTTGTTAAGAAAGCATATGGTGTTTTGGCTTTCATCAACAGGCGGATAGAGTTCAAGAGCCGTGAGGTTTTGCTGCAGCTCTACAAGTCCCTGGTGAGACCACACTTGGAATATTGTGTCCAGTTCTGGTCACCCAACTATAGGAAAGATACAGAGGCTTTGGAGAGGGTGCATAGAAGGTGTACCAGGATGCTGCCTGGACTGGAGGGCTTGCCTTATGAAGAAAGGTTGAATAGGCTCAGACTTTTCTCTCTGGAGAGGAGGAAGAGAGGAGACCTGATAGAGGTGTACAAAATAATGAGAGGAATAGATAGAGTCAATAGTCAGAGACTTTTCCCCAGGACAGGATTGACTGATACGAGAAGTCATAGTTTGAAGATATTAGGAGTAAGGTAGGTTCTTTACACAGAGAGTCGAGAATGCATGGAATGCGTTGCCAGCTGTGGTGGTGGAAGCAGAGTCATTGGGGACATTTAAGTGACTGCTGGACATGCACATGGATAGCAGTGAGTTGAGGGGTGCATAGGTTGTTACTATATTTTACATTAGGATTAAGTCTCGGCACAACATCGTGGGCCAAAGGGCCTGTTCTGTGCTGTACTTTTCTATGTTCTATGTTCCCCCACTCCCAATCCAAATGACTGAATAAAGTCTATTCTTCATCAAAACTAAATCAAGGATTTTCAATGAGCTGATGCTAGCCTAGCATATGCTGGTTATGCAAGAAAATATTCAGAAATAAATGACTTATACATATTGTTTGCATTGATACACTATATTAAACAGATACTCTGCCGAGTAGAAGTGGAATATATAATAATGGAGAGTGAACGTGACTGATAAAATAATGACTCTCTGGTTTAAATGGTAGGAGAGAAATTCAAATCAATTCAACCAATTTTTCTAGTGTAAAATAAGTGTTCAACCTGAAAATTTTATATCATTATCTGCTGTGACTGAACAGCAGAGGAACTGCACAGATGCCATAATGAGTTGAGTGATTTTAGTTATTTAGAGTGCCAGCCTGAAAGCAGCAGGGGCTGGGTAAATACATTAAATTAGGATCCTGGTTCTGTTGAACAGAATTGTCCATCCTACAATACAAGCCATGATGTGTCAGATTTTGGCAGGGTGGTGGGATTCATGACTGCACCTGCGTTATTTCAATGAATTCTCAACTACATTTAGGTAAGCCTTTGGTTAGTCATTTTAGACGGTTGTTACATGTAAACTTATTTCTAGCTGAGTTTCTTAAAAGAAAACATTTGGAACTGCAAGGTAGCCTTTGCATCAAGTGACTCTTTTAACATAGGTGTGCTTCTTGGCCTGTTACTGGAGTTCGATGGTATAAAGAAGAAGGAGCAACTTGATGAAAAAACAGAAACTTGCATCTGTTATTGTAGCATAATTGCCTCATAATTTCCCCACCATGAATCAATGAATTCACATAAAAAGCTTAAGTCCCACCAATAATTCATCAACTATAACCAAAGGAGAAATGAGCACCAATTTGGCTGGTACTTCTAGCTAGCATTACTTGCTGCATGTTGTAGTCACTGTGCACCTGTTTTAAGCACAAGCTGAAGTTATCTTCAGACAATTTTAAGACTCATATTTGAAGGTGATCAGACAACAAATTTATGCCTATGCTGGCAATCAAAAACAAAATAGATTTAGCTTGTGACAATTCAAGCACATTCAATATTTCATTTTAAGTGCCTTTGATAAATATACAGAAAAGTACAATATGTGAAGCGAGATCACTCCATCATAAAGACGCAAAATAAATATTCTTTCATTTAATTGTTCAGATAATGCATTATTGTCCATGCCAGATAGGAGAAATATAAATTGTGGAAAAATAATATTTTCTACACCTTCCCAATACATTGTGGACAAATATTTATTTTCAAATTAATTTTAATGTATCCTTAATTGGAAAAAAGATAAACCTTTTTTTAGTGTAACACACTTGCTACAGTGCATTAAATTATTTAACTTCAGAAATTTGCTTCCTCTGGCTACTTAACTGAACCGTACAATTAATTAGGTGTTCATTCAGCATGGTCATATTTTTAAAGTATATTCATAGTGGTTGATTCAGGAAAGTGAAATATAGTAAAACAGAATCTGGCCAAAATTTGAGCAAAGAAATAATATTTACATAAAAGAATAGCTGTGCATATTAAATGCAAAAACTAATTTGCTGGTCAAAACAGAGTTAATGATCATTTTACTGCAGCTGAGGTGATAAATTAAATAGTTTTTTTTTATTTTTTAGTTGGAAATTAAATTCAGTAGCAGAAACGTCTTAAAGTATTTTAGCAAAGAATAGTCGACCTGAATATCTTAATTTAATCATCTTTGAAATAAATTAATAGCATCAATGATAAAACAAAACAGGCAAAAAATTTCCAATCAAAATAATAATCAGGTGAAGAGTACTTTCCATTATTTTTGTGTCCATGTTATGGGTCAGACATAGGCCATTGACGACAGAAATTCATAAGTTGCTTCCAAGTCACACCATTTCATCTTTAGCTTTGCAAAAATTTGAAATGCATCTAGTGGTATGAAGTTACTAGATAAATCTAAACTTATTTACAAAGCTTTTTTTTCGTTTAAGTCAAAATATTACATTATTGGTGTCTGTCATGTTAATTGTTGGAGTCAACTCTCTGCCAAATATAAAATTATTTTCCTTTTTTTTCTCTCAATCCAATCTTTGTGGTTTGGTACATGATTAAATTCACTCACTTTAATATGCATTTCCATAAGCTAGTAATTCCCCAATCTTTCAATATGATTGGTTAAGTAGATGTGACTTTACTGCCTCATGCTGTCTCAGAGATGTTCTGTTCCCCAGTTCTACTGCATTCTCTGACATGTTTGATGTTATAACAAGAAGCCTTTTCTTTCCTTTCAGGCATTAAAGGAACGCAAGCTGCAACAACTCAGCTACTCATACCCCTCTGGAATATTCTTCTCCTCCCCTCCCCTTCCCTCTGACTCCATCCTTTCATCTAACTCCATTTCTTATACTATCCCTGCCTATATTATCTTCTTGTCTCTGTTGGATGTTCTGTACTCAGTAACAGTCTTAGTTTTATCCCTTTGTGCCCCTACCTTAAATGAATTTTGGGCACAATGTGACATTGAACTCATATTCTGTCGCCTCTTCCTCCCTGCCCAATTCTTTGGAAGGAGTCCTCTCCCTGTCTCACAGATGCATTCACCCACCTCCAACACTCTCTGTCCAACTGGACCTCTCCCTCTGGCCTTTTACTTGAACTCAACTTTCTCATTGAGAACTGTTGAAATGACATTGGTCACCTTAATTTCTTCTACCTTTTCCCTGAAATCCACAAACAGGACTACTTGGGCAGCCCCATTGTTTCTGTTTATTCCCATCCTACAGAAGTCATTTCTTCCCATCTCAACTCTATTTTTCCTCCCCTTGTCCGGTCCCTTCCCACTTACATAAGTGATTCTTCTGACACTTTATGCCAGTTTCAAAATTTCCAGTTTGGGGTATCAACAGCCTCCTACTCGCAAACCCTTTACACATCCATTCCCTGATTAGGATCATACTAGGGGTCTCAATTTCTTTCAGGATAGAAGGCCTGAACCATCCCATCTGCCTCCACCTGGCCAAGCTTGTCCTCATTTTGAACAACTTCTCCTTTCTTCAAATCAAAGGGTGACCATGGGGACCTGCATGGGTCCTAGTTATACCTGTTTCTTTGAGGGGTAAATGGAATATTCCAAGTTCAAGTCCTACTTGGGCTCCCACCTATAATTCTTTCTCTAGTACGCCGCTGACATCATTGGTGCTGCTTCCCTCTCTGGTCTGGAATTGGAAAAGTTTATCAATTTCACTTCCAATTTCCACCTTGATCTCATCTTCATCTGGTCAATCTCAGATTCCTCTTTTCCTTAACATATGTTTCAATTTCTGGGTATAGGGTAGTCACAAATATCCATAACAAACCCAGCAAATTCTACAGTTAACTTGACAATATGTCCTCACATCTATTTCCTGTAAGGACTTCCTCTCATTCACCCAGGCTTTATGCCTCTGTTGCATCCATTCTGATGATACCATCATCTACAGGAGGGCCTCAGAAATGTCTACCTTTTTTCTCAACCCAGGACTCATCTCCACTGTGGGTGACAGGGCCCTGAGCCAAACGATCCAAAAGTTTGTATGAAGCCATTTCTGTCACCTCCAGCAGAATGCCACAACGAGACACAGTCTCCCCTATCCTCCTTTGTCAGCATTATACAGGGATTGTTCCCTTTGGGACATCTTGGTCCACTCATCTTTCACTCCCAACACTTCCCCAAACTACCTTCCCCTGCAATTGCAAAGGTGTAATACCTGCTCATTTACTTCCTCCCTCCTCACTATCCAAGGTCCCAGACACACTTTCCAGGTGAAGCAGCAATTCATTTGCATGTCTTTCAATCTAGTCAACTGTATTCGCTGCTCACAATGTGGTCTCCTCTACAATGGGGAGATGAAGCACAGACTGGGTGACCTTTGCAGAACACCTATGTTCTGTCAATAAAATATGACAAACATCTAGGTGCCTGTCGCTCCAACACACCACCATGTTCTCTGGCCAACATCTCTGACTTGAGCTTGCTGCAGTACTCCTGCAAAGCTCAGCACAAGCTTGAAGAACACTGTCTTACTTTCCACTTTGGGATCCTGCAGCCTTTGTGACTCAACATCGAGTTCAATGACATAAGAGCCTGATTTCATCCTTCCATGTTTTATACCCAGCCCCACACCCTGGTCCGATAACATGGATTGCTTTTCGGACTTCCGACCTATTCTCTCCTACTCAGCTCTCATTATTACTAACTCAGCTTATCTTCTGACATGATCTACTATCAATAATTCCCTCATTTGCTGACCCTTTCATATCTCTCTTGCTGGGCTCCATCTCTATCTATCCACTCACCACGCCCATCCACATCCCCTCTCCCCTACCAACCTAATTTTCAGCACAAATACCACATTTTCCTCCCTGCTATCAATTTTGATGAAGAATCACAGAACTCAAAATGTTAATTTTGCTTTCTCCCTACAGATGCTACTAGACCTGCTGAGTTTCGTCAGCATTTCTGTTTTTTTTTTCAGCTCTCTAACATCCGCAGTTTTGTTTTATTTTATTATCATACAGTGGCTTGATCTGTTCACTTCAGCGCAATGTGTCATTTCCCTTGCTATGATGTTATCAGCTCGCTTTTTCAGTAACTTGCAGCAAAACATCACTATGATTAAATAGGAAAGACAATTGTATATTGTGTGCCATCTAACCAATGGCACACAATACACAATGCACTGCTACAGAAAAGTTTAGTCCAATATAATTTAATATTTAATAATTCTGAAATGCTTTCCTGAGGAGGATTGTTTGGCCAATCAAATTTCAGAACTGCTGTATGACCAAACTGAAACAATTCACAAGTTAATATTAAATATCAGTTCTACAACATAATGGCAAATTATAATGATCACATAATGAATTTACTAATAATTCTAATATTACACATCCCAATTTAAAAAATGAATAGTATAGGAGAAACTTGCATTCATATAGCACCTTTAACAATATAAAACACAACTAAGGTAATGCAAGTGAGCATTATGAAGCAAAACTGGACAGAGAGCCACATTAACTTAGATATTAAAGTAGATTTTTAAGGATTGAAGGAGGAAAGGGAGGGAGAGTTGTAGAAAGGAAGGAAGGAGTTCTAGAACTTAGAGACTTGACAGCTGAAGGTATAGTTATCAATGGTAGCAGATTTGCTATTGGGTGCTTGAATAGGCCAGAATTAGAGAAGTACAGATATAGAGTCATAGAGTTATACAGCATGAAAACAGACTCTTCAGTCTAACTCATCCACACTGACCAGACATCTCAAACTGACCTGGTCACATTTGCCAGTATTTGGCCCTTATCCCTCTAAACCCTTCCTATTCTATATACCCATCTAGATGCCTTTTAAATGTTGTAATTGTACCCGCCTCCACTACTTCCTCTGACAGCTCGTTCCATACATGCACCACCCTCTGCATGAAAACTTTATCCATCAGGTCCTTTTT
The DNA here is from genome assembly GCF_037043375.1 of Chiloscyllium plagiosum. Taxonomy (NCBI): domain Eukaryota; kingdom Metazoa; phylum Chordata; class Chondrichthyes; order Orectolobiformes; family Hemiscylliidae; genus Chiloscyllium; species Chiloscyllium plagiosum. The sequence continues at coordinate 70,435,228 of NW_028270146.1, forward strand.
AACTCTTTCCCCACTCACATTAAAACTATGCCCTCAAGTTTTGGACTTCCCTGCCCTAGGATGAAGAACTCGGCTATTCACCCTATCCATGTCCCTCATGGTCTTATAAACCTCCATGAGGTCACCCCTCAGCCTCTGATATTCCAGGGAAAATAGCCACAGCCCCTTTAGCCTCTCCCTATAACTTAAAACACGCCAGTGTCAGCAACATCCTTGTAAATCTTTTCTGCACCCTGTCAGGTTTAACAACATCCTTCCTAAAGAAGAGCAACCAGAATTATACACAGTGGCTTCACCAATGTGCTATGAAGCCACATCATGACATCCCATATCCAACACTCATTGCTCTGACCAATGAAGGCAAAACGTGCCAAATGCCTTCTTCACCACCCTGACCACCTGCAACTCTTTCAAGGCAGCTGGAAATGTGCACCTGCACCCCTAGGTCTCTTTGTTTGTTAACACTCTCCAGCACCCTACAATTAACTGTATAAATCCTGCCCTGGTTGGCCTTCTCAAAATGTAGCACCTTACATTCATCTAAATTAAGTTCCATCTGTCACTCCTCAGCCCACTGGCTCATCCTATCAAGGTCCCATTTTACTCTGAGATAACTTTCTTCACTGTCCCCTATACCGCCTATTTTGGTGTCATCTGCAAAATTACTGACCAGATCTCTTATATTCACAACCAAATCATTTATATGAATGATGAAAGGCAGTGGACACAGCACTGCACCTTATGGAATACTACTGGTCTCAGGCCTCCAGTCTGATAGCAACTATTTACCACCACCCTGTCTTCTACCTTCAAGCTAATTTTGTCTTAATTTTGTATCCAATCACATGGGATCCAGGAGGAACTAGCCAATTATAAAATGTGATATAACCTTACTGACCAGTCTACCATACAGAATCTAGTTGAAAACTTTGCTAAACTCCATTTGGACAACATTTACCACTCTGCTTTCATCAATCTCCTTTGTCACTTCTTCAAAAAATTCAGTCTCTTGGAAAACTGTGCACTAAAGGAGATTACAGATCCAGGAACAGGGCAGCACACTGAGAAATTTGAAAACATCGATGAGAATTTTAAAATCAAGTACTGTTTAACTAGATTCTAAATGGAGGTCGGCTATGATTGGGGTGATAGGTGATAGGGTATAAGGTAGGGCAGAACAGCACAGATTCCCAATCTCAGCTGTATTAATGTGAGAAAATAATGGTTTGAATACTTTGGTTACCTACAAGAGTTATAAAACCTCAAAAGTATTACCATAAGTCTTCAAAAAGGCATTAATTACTGATATATGGCATAGCCAATCAGAAACAAATCAAACAAGATGATAAAGGAAATATCAGGGTAACTTGAAATAGATTAGATGTCGTTTTGGAAGAGATAATATATTAGTTTGATCTACTTTGATAGGCCAAATAACCTATTTCCTTCTGTGTTCTTCCTTACATTATAACCAAGATCTTCAAATATTTGGGCCACACTAGATCTTGTTTATGACAAAGATAGAAGGAATGCAATACACTCATTCCACTATACCACAGGTCACAACTTAGTTCCCAATATGGATAATGAATCCTTTCTTTACATTAAAGTTGGAATAAAAAGTATCTATCCACCAATTTATTTAATCAACACAAAATTAATAATTTACCATAAAACATATACCCTCCAAATAACTAAAAGGACTGACACGTACACATCAGGTATGCAGAGATTTATTTTGTGAGAAAAAAGGTTTTGGCCAATAATGATGAACTCCTGAAGGAAATGGAATGATCAAGAGTGGAATATTTGGATGGCTATTGATTTGGCAGCTGAGACATGTAGAGAGGTCACTAGACATAGCAATTGTCTCTGGGATATTGATAAATGCAGATTGCTCAGAAACATGAAATCAAGAAGTTTTCAGTCACGCTTCAAGAGGACAGTCATATTTCACACTGGATTCATAGCAAGCATATTTCAAAAGCAGAAGGAAATTACTGAACAGCCTATACTGCAATATGTCAACCTTAACTGATAACCAATCCCGCCAACTGCATGCAAAACACTGTTCAAACAGAATTGCTAGAAAATCCAGTTAGCTGACCTCCAGCAAACAAGGCTAGCAATTAGCTGCCACCATGTGGCTTCCTAGAAATTGAACTTTTTTAAACAACGCAATGTGTCTATTCATGGACCTCTAAAAAAAATGCACCTTTACACCACTTGAAATAAATCCATTCCTCCAGAATCCTTCAAAACTCAAGTCCTCAAAAATATTCAATATTAAATCTTCATAACAACAAAATGCACTCATTGGCTAAAAATTAACTGTACACTTCCGTAAACTATTCAGAACTTCTTGTATTATGCGTTTTCTACACTGGTACAGACTTAATTGTCTGTGCATTGTTGGGATCTTAGCAGCCAGAACTGAATCCCACAGGAGACTTCAAAACTTGAACGTATTTGGCATATTAAACACAGTATTGTTATGGTACAGGAGTCCATTCGGTCCATTGTAATTATACCGATTCTATTACCTCATGCCAATCTCTTGCCTTTTCCTCATATCCCTGCAGATCATCTCTATACAAATAGTCATCCAATGTCCTCTTGAACACCTCAACTGAACATGCCTCCACCATATTTCCAGGCAGTATGCCCCATACCCGATGTACTCAATGGGAGATACATCACCTTTGCCTTGGTTGCACATCACTTTAATTCTATGCCCACTCATTCTTTTTCTTTTACAGCTTCTCCCTTTCTTTTCTGTCCAGCCCACTCATGATTTTGAAAACTTCTATCAAATCTCCTCTCAGTCTTCTTTTTTCCAAGGAGAACTGTCCCAACTTCTTCAATCTATCCTCATAACTGAGGTTTCTCACTCGCGAAACTATTCTTGTAAATCGCTTCTCTGTTCTCTCTGAAGTATTGATTTCCTAATTGTGCCGCTCCAACTCTGCACAATAATCCAGCAGAGGTCTAACATGTAAATTGTACAAGTTCAATGTCACCTCCCTCCTCTTATATTTTATGCCCCTGTTAATAAAGCCAAGAACAGAGTATGCTTCATTAATTGCTCCTTCCACAACATTGAAAACAAAGTGCAACACCTCACACTTCTCTGCAATGAATCTCATCTACCACCTATCAAGCCAACTTGCCAGTGTATTTTTGGAGTGCCACACTGTCATTGTCACAGTTTACAGTTCTTCCCAAGTTTAGCATCAACTGCAAATTTTGAAGTCACCCCCTGCACACCAAGATCCAGATAAGTAATAAATATTAGGAAAAGCAAGGGATCCAATACAGACTCCTGAAGAACTTCAAACCTTTTTCCAGCCTCAAAAAAAAGCTCTAAGTATGATTGAAATATCAATTAAATTATGCAATATACATTTCAATGAATCAAGAAAATGAAAAGCTAAAATATTTATCTGTTGTGAAAAGCAGCTTTATTTTCATGTGTTTCTGTATTTTTAAAAAAAGCAAGTGCTGAAAACAGTCTTCTGTCAGCAATTGAGTCCTGTACTGCAGGGATAGTAGCTCTCCTAAATTATGGAACATATCTTACACTCCATGCAATTTCAGTGCTGCAGAAGGAATCAAGCCAATTAAGGAAATTGTATACTTCAATTACTTATTCTTCAAAATGATTCTTGCTTTGAACCACTCAAATTACAACACTAATAACACTGCATTGTTCCAATATCAGCATGCTGCCTTTCATGCTTCGGATAGGATAGGGAGTTGAAATTTTGCACTGATTGATTTGATTTCTGGGATCTGTTATAATATAAATATTGGTGCATAGAAAATTACTCAAATTATATTCCAATTCCAAAATTCTCTCCCTGCGGAAGCACCTTATCTCTAATCTGTGACTTGGGCTAATCTGTAACACACAGCAATGCTCGCTACCACTTACACTGAACATGAAGTAAGTGGAGCGACTATTGCTATAATGATCATTAGGACAGCTAGTGATCAGTGGAATGGAAAATGCAAGGCCACTCGACTGTTGGTTACTAGATACATTTTATTTTCAGATAGAGCACTTGTACAGCTCCCGGCCCCACAATATAAGCATTCCTTTACCCATGATTTTTGGAGACACTTTCAGCGGCTATTTAAACTATTGAGTGAATGACACAAAACAGCAGGGCATGCAGCGTACTTGGGATTACTCCATTTAGATTTGAATGTTGCAACCGAGGTGCTTTAAGTGACACTGATCTTCAATTTGCAGATATAAACAATCTCCCACCAAAACATGACGTATTTCTTGCCGTTTACAGGTCTGTTTAAAAATTATGTCACATCGGTCTCAGAGGTCAATGGGTGACTCAGGTGCTACTCTTTAAATTTCCTGATTTCCGATTGATAGTTCATACTTACAACTGGATTATCAATTCCAAGATGTTAAGACTGCTACTGATGTCAATTTTAAAACTGTTGCTGCTATTATTGATAAGATAAATGAAAGCACAGAGGAGCCACATAAAGAGTACATATATTTGCAATGAAAGCAGATATATCAAAGTGTATCTGCCACGAAAAGAATGTGCTTTAGTGTTAGTAAATATCTCAATCAACCATAGATAACAGGAAATATTTGCTTGCACACCAGAGTCGTCTTTCTTCATTTAATGTTAAACAAGTTGACTTATCCAAGTAACATAATATCTTATAATCTTTGGGGTTTAGCCATCGTGAAGTACTGTTCAGTACTGAAGTACAAATTAAACCCAGAGCAAAGGGAGGATTTTCCAGCCTTCTCCCTGCGTCATGTAAAATATAACATTAGCTTTTGAAAATAATCTGGCCAGTTCAACAAGAAATACCCTGCAGTTGCTGGAAAGCTTGAAAATAAGTTGAAAAAAGGCATCTGTCTCATCAGTTCAACTTTGAACTCAATACCTCAGTAAGGACATTCTTTCAAACACAAGGTGAACCACAAAGAAGCCAGTGAACACTTAAAAGAGCACTTTTTTGGGCCATTTTAGGCAGCTATGAAATATCTTTTAGCCAGCTGTTATGTAGATAGGACTGTTAGCAAGCTTAAGGGATATTTAAAAAAAAAGGAATAAGTGGTCAGCCATTTGATTGTCTGGCCCAAAATGTTAGATAGTATAAGCTGCCTCCACCAAGGATTTAGAAAATACAACGTTCAGACATTAGGTTTTGTTTTCTGAGGATATGGGCCAAATGCTGGAAAATGGGACCAGATTAATTTAGGATATCTGGGAAATTTGGACAAGTTAGATTGAAGGGTGTGTTTCCGCGCTGTACAGCTCTATGACTCCATGAGTACTGTTCAAAAAGAGGAATGTAATCAAGGCTTTTCTCTTCTTGCATTCATCAAGGCAAGAAATACCAAAGTAAAGGGAAAACACCATTTAAACTTTTAGGGAGGAGAGTACTAATTAGTTGGAAAGTGAACTCTGATTGCCTTGGACAATTCACAAGTTAATGACAGCTCACAGTTAATTGGCAAGCTTTGTTCAAATCTTAAACCAGATATATTGACTGATTAATCAAAGTATTGCCCAAAGAAATGAGCCAGAAAAATGGTTGCACTTATTTTGCTGTGTTGAAATAGACACAGTGTATACTTTTTTTTTGTTTACATGGAAAAAGGCCCTGTGTATTAATATATGCAGGTTGAATTGCAAACCAATGTACCACACTGTGAGCCCAACTGACAATCCTATATTGGTTGTAAATATAATTTGTTTTGTTTTTACTTTATTTGACAGTATAATTTATCTCCCTCTCTTAATCCCAACTTCCTCTGCACATATTTGGTCTCATAGACAAATTTCATGAGGTAGAGTCGGAACCTCTGTTTCTGTGGAGGCATTGCCAGTTCACTTTCATCTAATAGAGTCCAACAGTTGATCCATCTCTATGAAAACTTTCAGGTCAACGATGTAGTCTGAAACCACTTGCATGCCCATGTGACAGTGTCTTCTTTTACATAACTTTGAAGCATGTCTCCATGCCTGACAATGCCTTGGAGGTAAAGTACACTGGTTTCCAACATCCATCTGGTTGCTCCTGAGAGAGCACTGCCCTCTCAGCTTCTGCAGCCGAAGCATTGACAGCTATGATAATTGACAAGGAAGAACATGGTAAGCAAAGACATGAGCATGTCTTTGATCTTTCGGAAAGCATATGCGGATGCAAATCCTAGCTTCACTGTTACATTTTCTTGATTATCCCTACAAGGTGGGCGGGCACTATTTCATTCGGATAATTGATTATTTGGTTATTGATTTCCTCTGGGGCTCGGCGTTTTCTGATAAGTCTGCTCCCCGTTCAGGAAACTAGGTAGCAATATATGAGCACCCGTCCACCCACCCTGCCCACCCCCACACCTGGCCCGCCCCCAAACCTCATCTGCCCCCATCCTGCCCCTAAACCAGTCCGCCCCCCCCCCCCGCCCATACCCCGCAACCTCGTCCACCCTCACCCACTGACCGACCCCCGTCCCCTGGCTGACCCACCCCCTCCCACCCCCAACCCCGCATTCCCGTGCATCCCTACCCACCATCCAACCCCGCCCCCGGGGCAGCCGGACTGTACACCAACAGTAAGACTGCTGTGCCTTTGTGGGGTAAGTCTCCAAATAGTGCACACACTGCCACACACACAACTTTTTACTGCAACTGTTTGACAGGTTCCACCTTTGCCCTGTACAAGACAATGTTGAAGAGATTATGTGGGGAAGGGGGGTTTAGGGTTCACCCTTATGTAGAACTCCAGGGAAAGTGTGGGGATTGGTGGTGTGGCGGGGAAGAGAGTGAGGGAGGTCAGCCATTTGGAGACGGTGCCCAGACTGTTCTCGGCAGCATTTCAGTGAGCCGAGTTTGTTTTTAGTCATTGTACCTGTAAATAAAAGATGCGATCAGGGTTGAAACAGCTCTTTGACATAATGTTTCTGTTGGGATCTTGAGATCTCCTTCGGATAATCCGAAATTCAGACAATTGATATTCAGATAATCGAGACTCCTCTGTAGTTGCCTCAAAGGCTCAACTGTTGTTGACAAGTGAGGTAAAAAAATTTACCAACAGTGATCTATTTGGTTGATCTCTGATTTAAATAGTTGTTTCTCCTGGTGATCCTTTTTAATGTGATTATTTCTTATTTAAGAATTGCTTAAATTATCATTGAAATGTATTGGATTTTTAAGGGGTTTGACAGGGTAAACACTGAGAGGATGTTTCCCCTCATGGGAGAGTCTAGAACCAGAGGACATGGTCTCAGGATGAAGGGGAAGTATTTTAAGACTAAGATGAGGAGAAATTTATTTTCCCAGAGGGCTTGAGTGTCTTTGAGGGCTTGCCACAGAGAGCTATGAGGCCAAAATTCTTGTAGATATTTTTAAAACTGAGATAGATGTTTGATCAGTAGGGAAGAAAGGGTTATGACGAAAAGGCAGAGAAGTGGACATAAGGAATATCAGATCAACTATAAACCTATTGAATGATGGAGCTGGCTTGATGAGCTGAATGGCATATTCCCGATTCTACTCCAATTCCTTGTGGTCTTACAGTCTAATCTACAGATCAGCTTGCAGACACATTAACTTCCTATTCCAGACATTGCAGTTACATACGTATCTCAGAGGCCCATGCAGCAACCCAATTAAAAGGGAACAAAGGTGGCAAGATGATCTTAACACCAAGATGGGCCTCACTGAACATCTTGGCAAAAGTGAGGACTGCAGATGCTGGAAACCAGAGTTTAGATCAGAGTGGTGCTGGAAAAGCACAGAAGGTCAGACAGCATCTGAGCAGCAGGAAAGATAAAGGGCTTTTGCCTGAAAGGTTGATTTTCCTGCTCCTCAGATGCTGCCTGACCTGCTGTGCTTTTCCAGCACCATTCTGATCTAAACTATCACTGAACATCCTGTTCAATTCTTCCCCACATCCTGCCTGAGCCCACATTGCTCAAATCGCCATAAGACTACACCTATTGTATTCCATTATATTGTTGATGATTGACCAGCCTGGCTGACCCTGAGTCAAAACTGAGTTGAAAGTGAGGACTGCAGATGCTGGAGATCAGAGGAAGAAGGGTTCATGCCTGAAACATTGATTTTCCTGCTCCTTGGTTGCTGCCTGACCTGCTGCGCTTTTCCAGCAACACATTTTCAGCTCAAAACTGAGCTGAAACTGGGTAAACTGTGGACTTGGATTCTTCCTACTCATTTACTGTTAAATCCACAAATCAACAATCTACTAAACAAACATTCTAATCTTTATAATCAGTTATTTTGTTGGGAAATTTGCTACAACCTAATTAAATTCCATTAGCAGACTTGCAATTATTTAGAAGAAAACATTGATCTTAAACTGCAATACAAAGGAGTTCTTTGTACATGAAACTGTAGCAATACTAAGATATTCTTTTTAATATATGCTGTACTGCTGCTTGGCATACTATTCTCAAAATTATTTTTGCAGAGACTTGAAGAACACGTATATGTGTAACATAGCTACATTTTGGGATAATACATGTTGAGAACTCAAAATAAATGTATTCAATTTCAACATTTCCAATGAAACTGTTACCTACAAAGTCTAAATTTTTTGACAAAACAGATCAAACAAATGCAGCAACCTTTGGGGAGAGAGGAAATATTCAATTTCAGGATTTAATTAATATAAAGGAAAATTAATATTCTGAGACATAAAATTCTATGTTCCACAATCTTCCCAATGTGTTTAAAACAGCTATTGCCAAATATTATCTTTTCTGCAGAGTTTATTGTGAAATATGAAGTATGAGGCAGTGTAGGTCACTAATGCATAATTGATTAGAATCCATAGATGGTTACAGCAAAGATTTCTACAAATTTTGAAGCAAGTAATTCTTTTAGTAATGGGAGCACCATGACAGTTTTCTATTTGTGTTCTTCATTCCTCCAACATAAATAACACACTAATCAACAGTTATACCTTCTGAAGCAGAACGAGATTACTGCGGCAGTTCTGCTTAGGCTGCCCTTTAGGTGTCGTATCATCCCTTCTTCATTTTACTTTGCTTAGAAGGTTGAAACCAAATACACTTAATTTGATTCAGTAAGTTCAATCATAAAACTGTCTGTTTGGCTTCTCTGATAATCACATGCACATGATGAAGACGAAAGGTCTGAATCCTGAATGTTTGAAGCTTTGAATAAACTCTTTGTTTGGCACCTTGGAGACTTTTTGTACTGTCGGCTTCTGAACATAAAACACTTCTCATTTAATCTATTTACAGACTTAGAAATATCTTAGCAATGCACAAGATCAGAAGAAATTCTGCAAAAAACGGTTATCTGTTATCAGTTATATAAAGCCATGAGTGTGAATTTTTGTCTGCTGTGTAGACAGGTCAGTAAAAATGTATGGGTTGATGTAACATTACAAAGAAATTTCTGTTACAGCTGTCCTTAGTGACATTTTGTCAGGTTTAAGCCAAATTATGCATTCAAATTCTCTTAACAACCTCTCCAGGTGTTACTCACGATAAAAACGGATGAAGCTATCATTCAAATGCACAAAGCAATTCCAGGATTCTTTCTCCACTAATTCTTTCCCAGCCATTAAAAAGTTACACAATGTAATCTCTAATCTAAAGGAAACATTTAGTAACTGCAAGTCACTTGTTATTTACAGTTTGGCATGTGTTATGTAAAACTGTTCAGATCATATCTCCTCATATTTACAGTTCTCCAATAAAAAATAATAATAGCATGAATCATTCTTCAAGGTGCAGCATTAAATAATTCCTAAACTATGCAAATCTATGGTTTAAGCTATAAATTTGGCTTTACTTTCACTTAACTGCTCAAAACACATCACATTGGCAAACATTCTCAAACCTACATAAGAAAGGGAAGTCAATATATTTGTATTAACCGTAGCAGTATTTCTTAAATGCTTTAGGATATAGACAAAGTCAGAAGTGCTTTATTGAAGATCACAGAATGCATACAATATTTTTTACTAGTGTTTTCTAAGTCAACCATGAAAGAACATAGCAGCATGTGGAATAAGAAAAGGTAATTCAGTTGAAGTGAATGAGCATGCTCCAACAGGCCATGTAAAATTTGTATTGGTGAGGACACTCCCCAGTAAGCCCATTTACCCATGGTATCAGAACAATTCTTGCAAAAAGGGACAAAATCTAAAATTTCTACCTCAATCCTAGAAAGCAAATGAACAAAATTCCAGAATGCCCAATAAGTATTATATCCTCTAAATTATTTTTCTTAATATTAATGCATAAACAGTTAATATGTTTGTTTGACATTCCACTATCCATAAAGGAGTTAACTCACTTAAAATAACAGGTTTAAGTGAGTTAAAAAAGTAGAAAGAGGATTGCCACACCGATACATTAAGGGGTTTTCTACAAATATCACCAAGCAATTTCTATCCTCATATATATTATTGGTGGAATATATTAGATTAGATTCCCTACATATGAAAACAGGCCCTTCGGCCCAACAAGCCCACACCGACCCTCCGAAGAGTAACCCACCCAAATTTCCCTCTGACTAATGCATCTAACACTATGAGCAACTTAGAATGGCCAATTCACCAAACCTGTACATCTTTGGACTGTGGGAGTAAACCAGAGCACCCGAAGGAAACCCACGCAGACACCGGCATAATGTGCAAACTCCACACAGACAGTTACCCAAGATAGGAATCGAAACTGGGTTCCTGGCACTGTGAGGCAGCAGTGCTAACCACTGAGCCACAGTGTCACCCCTGCTTTATGACAATATTTTATCAGAAATTCCTACTTGATGAGAGGAAGGATGATTTGGACTCGGAATTGGTTAAATCTATGCAATTGATTGTTAATAAAAATGCAACTGCACAGACGCCTACTGGGTATCATGTTGTCAGTGTTGCTCTTTATAAACTATAATGATTACCGAGATAAGGTGTTGTAGTTTCTACCTCCAACTTTGTAGATAGGTCAAAGACCTGTACTATTGTTGGGATCCTAAATGATGAAAGGGAAGCTATAATATGATCCAGATATAATGGAAATTGGGCCTGCAATTTGAGGACATTGTTTATTATAAAACAAGGAGCTACACATGTGAGTAGATTCAATGCCAAGCACATACACTTCAAACATACAAATTTAAAATAAATCTAAAATAATTATTGGTTTCATCTGAAATAAAGAGCAGAACAGATGTGGGATCAGGGTTAGCAAATTTGTACCATCAAGCAGACTATGGACTTCCTCATGTAGTCCCACCTCCCAGTGTTTTTAACAAAGGCATTGTATTGTGCATAACATCAACTTACCTGGTGGGTAATCAATTAAAGATGTATAAGAGTCAATTGAAAGTTTATTGAACAACAGAATGAGATTATGGAGGAGAGACATGGGAAATACCTAGGTACATCCATGTAGAGGAGGAAACAGTGCAGCAAGGAGCCATTCACAGAGCAGAATACTCTGTAAAAAGGAAAACAACAGACAGCACTTCATGTGGTGGTCATTTTATGAGCTGAATTTACAGAGCTTCATGTTGGGAAGTTGGAAAGAGGGAGTGCATCTGTGAGGGTTAGTGGAACATGACAGGGAAGGTCCAGACAGCTGTTACAGTGCAGCTGATGTCATTCATGAACATGGTGCTCAGCCACATAGAGCTGATGATGAGCAGTGATAAAGAACAACCACTCCCAATTACAAAGATGCAAAATGATGCATAAGAGACAGGGAGAGAGTAAAGGCGATACATTCACCTTAGAATCTATTGCCAAAGAATCATCTTTCTGGACATGTCAGAGTAGCAGTCTATCAGAGAGTGGGCCTTATCAGGCAACTGTTTGCAGATTCATGCTCCCTCTTGCTGGAGCAATTCAGTCTTCAGCATTTGCCAGGTCATGCTCAGCAGTCATTATGAAATTCACAGTGACACAACTTCTTTGCCTCTGGGTTATTTCAAGAGGTGAGTATTACAAGTGAAACTTAATGCAGCATCAGACTGATGAACGATGCTTTGCAATGAGAATGGATCGGAATACAGTGATTGCCAGACCGATGGGCGCACAAAAGCACAAAGGACTCTGGGTTTTGCACTTATCATTGAGTTTCTAAGATGAAGGACGATGTTGATTGCACCCATGTGGTCAATGCTCTGGCTGCACAGTCAACACCATTTAGAAATAAAAAGGGATTCCACTCCCTCATTGTTAGATGGTGTGTGGTCACAAGTGTTTTCTTTGGGTTTTGTAGTTTCCTGGCATTTGTCATTATACCTTGAACATGAAACAATTGCTGGCATGCAGCCGTCCATTCTACCTAAAAGACTGTGAATTGGGCTCTGGTAAGGGCAAAATTTAAGGAAGAAGCTGTGTAGCTGACAGCCACAAAGAAGGGCTACACACAGAGCAGTTGGAGGGTGAAGGTGATCAGCATGCAGAGATAAAGCAAAAGCAGATAGAGACAGAAAGATGAATATACAGAATGTGAGGAGAAGAAAAAATCACTCTTAGGAAAAAGGCAATATGTATTATGTTGGTCAGACAAGAGGTCGAGGAGGCACTGTGTGAGTTGATTAAGAAGATCTAAAACCCACGAACCTATGTGACTAGCCCAGTGATGCTAAAGAACTAGACTCTTTCCCAGAAGTGAACGAAGTTGGGGAATGGTTTGGGGAAAGTGATGGCAACTGGGTGGTTGAAAATGAATTCTAGAAAACTAAAGCCATCAGAAGTGTCTTAACTCAGAGACAGAATGTTCTTAAAAGTGTGCCTTGATGACCGTCATACTGATGAAACTTGTGTGTGAGAGGTGCAGTCAGCTCAGATTCCTTAACCTGCATGAGTGAGGAACAGAATAGGTTCAAACTGAATAGCCACATTATGCCACACGTGTAGGAAATTTGGTAATGCTTATAGTTGTTGTATTGATTATTTAAAGTGAAATTTATTGTATTATTTAATGCATCATTTCCCCATTAATTCACATGTAATTTGTATTAAAAGTAAATTTATGAAAAGGAAATTTGCGGATAATCGCTTCACCTGTGGTCAATCAGTAAATTTGGTTTATAGCTTCCCCAGAGAGCTTACCCATTAGAACCATACCATCTCAGGATATGGGTCAGCACAGAACAGGCCATCAGACTCCTGATGATTTGGATCCTATGTCTTGACCATTCAGCATGTATAGTCCTTCACGAGTCTCTCTAATTTGGTACTATATTGAATTCTTCATATCATGGCTCTCAGATGTAGACTGGGGAAAGTGCAAGGTGGAGGAGGAACAGCACTAGTTTTTATATTACATTAGATTTAGATTCACTACAGTGTGGAAACAGGCCCTTCAGCCCAACAAGTCCACACCGACCCTCCGAAGAGCAACCCACCCAGACCCATTTACCCCTGACTAACGTACCTAACACTATGGGCAATTTAGCATGGCCAATTCACCTATAACCTGCACATTTTTGGATTGTGGGAGGAAACCAGATCTTAGGAAGGAGAAATAGTTGTGGAGTATGGTGATCCAACAGTGCAAGGCCTTCCACAGGTCTGACTGGGGAAACTCAGGTTACACAAGTACAGACACACATCTCCTGAGGGTGACTTATCCTGGAAGGCAGAGTGCTTCAGAAACTCAGCATGTTTGGTAGCATCAGTGGAGAGAGAAGCAGTAAGCATTTTTGAATCAAACATGACTCTTGTACAGAATCATATGAACTTGAAATATACGTTCTTTTGTCTTTCCACAAATATTGTTAAAAATGCTGAGCACCTCTAGCCCCGACCTCCAACATCCATGGTATTTTACTTTTATCATTCCAGAGGGCTTTTGGTTGAGAAATTAATCTTTGTTACAAGGAATATGTGCATCTGAGATATAGTTACAAAAATGAACCCTCTTCCTGAAACATGTCTGGAAGAAAAACATTACTGGTCACAACGTTCTTAATCATCTATTTTCACATAACATATCCATTTCATCTTTCTGAAACTTAATTATCTCAGGATTGTTATTTGAGTCACTGACAATGTGAGATAGAGTCTAGCAAATTGTATGACTCAGGAAGAAAGGATTCTGATTCATGGGACACTTTCACCAGTACTTAGGAAAGAGTGAGCTGTTCCATTGACATAGTGTCCACTTAAACTGATCTAGGGAGTCTGGAATACTGGGATACAGTCTCAGGATTAGAGAACAATCATTAAAGTCTCATATAAGGAAAGATTTATGTGAATTTTTAGAATTCTATAAGCACAAAAAGTTGTCTTTCATCCACTGCTGAACATATTCAAGATTTGGAGATGCTGGTGTTGGACTGGGGTGTACAAAGTTAAAAATCACACAACACCAGGTAATAGTCCAACAAGTTTAATTGGAAGCACACTAGCTTTCGGAGCGACACAATCACCTGATGAAAGAGCGTCGCTCCGAAAGCTAGTGTGCTTCCAATTAAACCTGTTGGACTATAACCTGGTGTTGTGTGATTTTTAACTTTGAACATATTCAAAGTTTAGATAAAGGGTTGGTCTCTCAGAGAATTGTGAGATATGGCTCATTGGTGAGAAAATGGATTTGAATCCATGAATCAATCATATTCATATTGAATAATGCAACAGGCTGGACCATTTGTAAAATCTATTTAAGTTCTTTATGTTTTTGTGGTGCTCTGTCATCATGACACCTGAATTACACAAATCTTGTATTGACCATTATCATTTCATTATATTGATTGTTGTCACTGAACATAACAATAATAAGTTTCCCAAAAATAAACCAAAAAGTAGAATTACAGATGTCCCACCTTGCTCTCATGTCTGCTCCGACAGGGTTTTTTGTATCTTATTAGGGAAAGTGAGTATCATTGGATAGGCCAGCATTTGTTGCTCATCTCTAGTTGTCCACAAAAAAGTGGCAGTGTACCGACTTCCTGAACTATTAAAGTCCTCTGGTGTAGTTACACCCAGTGTTATCAAGACATAATTTCCAGGCTTTTGACAATGAAGATATAGTTCTCAGCCAAGGTAGTATATGGTTTGGAAGGGAATTTGCAGGTGCTGGAATTTCCATGCATCAGTTGCCTCAAGTGGTAGAGGGCATAGATTTGGAAAGTGGTTTGGTGAGTTGCTGCAGTGCTGAAAGGCTAAATGCTCAAGGTGGTGGATGGGGTGCTGACCTTTTCTGGGTGACGTTGTGCTTCTTCAGTGTTTTTAGGGTCACATGCATCCAGGTAAATTGAAGTTTATTCTATTAGATTTCTGACTTGTACCTTGTAAATTATGGACATGCTTTTGGAGGCATGGTGCTCAGTGGTTAGCACTGTTGCCCCACAATGTCAGGCACCTAGGTTTGATTCCACCCTTAGACGACTGCTTGTGCAGAGTTTGCATGGTCTCCCCGTGTCTGCATGGGTTTTCACCCACAGTCCAAAGATGAGCATGTCGATTGGTCATGTTCAATTGCCCACAATGTCCAGGCTTGTGCAGGCTAGGTGGAATAGCCATGGGAAATGCAGGATGATAGAACATGGGGTGGAATGCTCTTTGGAGGATTGGTGTGGACTTGATAGGTGGAATGGCCTCTTTTCACATGGTAGGGATTCTATGAAAGTCAGTTAACTGTTTTGGAATTTATTGCTTCTAACTGATTCTTGTAGCCACAGTATGTATTGGTCCAGTTAATATTTCTGATCAATGGTAACTCACAAAAAAATTGATTGTGGAGGGGTCAGTGATGATAATGCTATTAAATATCTAAGGGATCTTGTTTAAGATGGTCACTGTTTGAAACTGGTATGGTGCAATTGTTACTTGCCACTTATCAGCCTTGATACCCAGGTCTTGTTGCATTTGGGCAGGGATACGCAAGCTTGTCTGATGTGACCTAAGATCCATTTAACTCCTCTGAATAGATGACATGTCACAGTGCAATACTGAGGCTCAGCCTCCCCTAGTAGTTCTGTAGGAAACAGGAGGAGGCAGATGCATGGCAACATTGTCACTGTATTAGTAATCCATAGATCCAGATTAAAGCATTGGAGGCATGAGTTCAAATCCCACCATGGCAGATGCCAAACTTTGAATTCAATTCATCAATCTGGAGTTAAAAAAACTAGTCAAAATGTCAACCATGAAACTATTGTGACTAGTTCATGAATGTCCTTGAGAGGAAGGAAATTTGCTGTCGTTTTCTGGTGTGATCTACATGTCAATCCAGATCCTCATTAATGTCACTCTAAAAACGTCTATCAAGTCATATGGCAACACCAACTACTAGATTGAAAAAAACGAATGAAACCTGATAGATGATTTGGCATTGATCTGCACTGGAAACAGCACAGTAAAACTAGGTGTGCCAACCCTTCAAAACCTTCTTACTAGTGTCTAAGGGTTATGCTAAGTTTGGCAGAGCTGTCGCACTGACTAGTCAAGCAACAGCCTGGCATTGTCTATAAAGCATGATTCCATGAATATAAGTATGCCTCAGACACTACCATCACTTTCCCTGGGTGTATCCTGTCCTAACAGCTGAACAGACCCACCAGAGGTTGCGGTCCACTGGTAATTAGTTGAAAGTCCTCAACATTGACTCAGGCACCAGGACATTGCATGGCATCACAGGCAAGGGAACCTTCTGCTGATTACCACCTTCACCTGAATCAGTACTTGTCCATGTAAAAACAAACTGTAAAAAACACTAAGCATCATAGGCACAGAATGTACTCTAAGTGGAGTGCTTCAATGTCCATCACCATGAGTGTCTCAGTAGTACCATTGTTAATGAAGTGGCTGAGTTATAAAAGATCTAGCAGCTAGGTTCGGTAGGTAAGAAATTGGTGAGGAACCAACAAGAGGGAATAATCTATGATCTCGTGCTCACCAACATAATTGTCACAGATGCATCTGTCCATGACAATATTAGTAGGAGTGACTGCTCTACAGTCTTTGTGGAGATCAAGTCCTACCTCCACAATGAGGACACCCTTCACTGCATTGCATGGCACTATCAATGTGCTAAATGGGACAGATTTCAAGCAGGTCCAGCAACTCAAAATTGGATATCTGTGAGGCACTGTGGGCTATCAGCAACATCAGAATTGTATCCAATCACAAGTTGTAACTTCAAGGCATGGAATATCCCCTCCTTTGTCATTATAGCCAAGCCAGGCAACAACCCTGGTTAGGAGAAAAGGGCATTCTTGGAGCAGCACCAGGTATATCTAAAGATGAGATATCAACCTGGTGAAGCTATCTGTATGTTAAACCATAAGTGTAGCATTTGATAGACAAAATTAAGTGATTCTACAATCAATGGACCAAATCTAAGCTCTGAAGTCCTGAATTTTCGTAAACTCAACAAATTGCCACTTCTCAAATGATGCATGAGCCAAAGCAAATCAATGTGAAAGATAAGGCTAATATGTTTGTAGCCAGCTTCAGCTGGAAGCACTCAATGAATGATATATCCTGGCATGCTGCTGAGGTCCCCAACATCACAGATGCCAATCTTCAGCCAATTTAATTCATTCCATGTGATATCAAGAAATAGCTGAAGGCACTGGATGCTACAAAGGCCATGCACCGAACAACATTCTGGCCAAAGTACTGATGAATAATCAAGCTCCAAAACTAGTCATGCCTCAGTCAAGATGTTCCAGTACAGCTACAACTCTGGTATCCACCAATATTCAGGTGTGGAAAATTGCCCAGGTACATCCTCCCCACAGAAAGCAGGACTAATCAACCCAGATCAATCATTGTCCCATCAGTCTATTCTCCATCCTCAACAAACTGATCAATGGGGTTGTCGACAGTCCTATCAACCAGCACCAGTATCATGTTAGGCTTTGCCAGGGCCACTCATCCGATGGTCTCGTTGCTTAGTGGAAACATGAATCAAAAAAGCTGAACTCAAAAGGTGAGATGGGACAAATTGCCCTTGACATCAAACCAGCATTTGACCAAGCATGAATAGTAGAAGAAGATTCAACGGTGGCATTCAAAAGAGACCATTTCGATCATTACCTAAAAAGGGGAAAACATGCATGGCTATTAAGAAAAGGTACTTAAGTGGTACTCGGTAAAATTCTTTTGTAGACAGCCAGCACTGCACAGCAGGCTGAACAGCCTCCTTCTATGCTGAAACCATCCTATGATTTTTTTGATTCAAGCTACTAGCCAAAAAAAGGGAGCAGTAGTTCTGAAGTTGAACTTGTTATGTCTCCATGAGATTCTAAAGTATTTACTCAAAGGTGAGGTGCTGTTACTTTACATTGGAAGAGCAAATGTAGATTAGGTCATCACTCTGCTGAATACCTCTGTCCATTTCATAAACATCACCTTGAGATTCTACTTGATTATCATTTTAATTCTCTGTACTACTCTCGTTCTGACCTCTTAATCGTTGACCTCCTATATTGTTCCAAGTAAGTTAAAATGAAGCTTGAGGAAGAACACTTCATCTTTCTGCTGCTAACTCTGTTTGTCTCAATTTTAAAGGTCAATGTGTTTTTATCTTTCGGTTTTAAAAAGCTGTAGACAGAAATGAGAAAGAAATGTTTTAAAAACCAGCATTTAAAAGGGTTGCTATATGCTTTGGAAGCAAGTACCCTGACACCCATGCCAAGCATCATATAAAGAACTGTTTGAACAAGCAATAATTTAAGATTGAGTCACAAATTTGCAATCAAGATGGTACATGGATGCAGCTTTTATTAGAAGCAGGAAGTTGATTGGTCTATGGACTAATGACCAGTTATTGATAACAAAGACATATTGCCTGTCAACATTCGCTGGACTGGTTCCCAGGTAACTGAACAGCTTACAGCTTGGAGCTGGGAGCAAGTTACACAGAGTGTTCCATTCTTCACCAATTTGAGTGGTCTTTTTGTTCTCAGCAGTCCAAACTTACTGTTAACTTAAAGAAAACCAGTTTATCTTTCCTACAATAGTTGCCATAAGCTATGATTTTAACTGATAAGTCAGAGAATTTTTAAATGTGAACCAGCACCTTGTGTCTCTTACCAAACAGTAGAAGCATCAGAGAAAGACGACTGAAGAAACATGCAGGCAAGCAGCAGAATCATAAGAATAATCTTAGCCACAGAACCTGGAACAAAGACTATTGAATTGTCTTTCCAGTTTTTAACATTTGCATGTCTGTAATGGGATGTTTGAAATTTTAGTCACATTGTAATTAATAGTGTAATAGTCTAGCATTTTATGACTGCTTATTTGTCGAGTCTAACTACTTGAAATAAGTAGTAATTCTTGTTCAGTAAAGAAACGTGGTTAATGTTTTCTACCAACCTAGGTCTGAAGGTCAAGTACATAGAGGAAAGTTGAGTACTTGATAAAATCTTTAACTTGTATGATGAACTTTTGTGAATAATAGGATTTGATTTCCAGTGCATTGCCCAGTATGTTTCAACATACCATCTAGGCTAACTGGCCTGTTGGGTATTTACACAATTTTGTGTTTATATTTCCATAAGAGAAGTCATATCAAACTTGAAAAGGTAACTCTCTCCTTAGATGTTGCCAGACTTGCTGCATTTCTCCAGCATTTTCTGTATTTGTTTCAGATTTCCAGAATTTTGCTTACATAATATTTTTCTGTAAATATATGCTGAGTATGTTGAGGTCAAAGATTTTTTCAGGAAGTAATAGGTAAATGGAAAATATTAATGACAAATTTACAAATTCTGTCCCTTTGAAGTATAAAATACAATATAGTTTTATCATATTTGTCTGTTAGAACTGTAAGAGGCTGGGAATAATTCATTCATGATGTAAATATGTAAAAAATCATATATATTTATATAAATTTATCAGGTTGTAATTACACGTTCCTACTGTGATCATATCACTGCATCTCTAGTGCAGAGGAAGCATAAATACAGAGCATGACAGTTTGATTGGTAGAGGCGTTGTCATGTTAACACCAATTAGATGATGGCTGACAATTAACTATCAAACTTTAATTAAAGTTAAATCAGGCAAGTTCACTCTAATTGGGAAATTCATTGTCCTGTAAGCTGAAACAGAAAATGGCTGACACCTGTTTTGTTCAGATGTAATGTGTGTTCACGTTCTTTCTCTCTTATGTACCTTCCATTATGCTCAAGTGTCCCACACTGTGAGCCCAACTGACAATCCTAAATTGGTTGACATTATAATTCTTTGTGCACTTGGGTTATTTCGTAAAGGCTGTCCAATCACAGAATCACTTCTAATGTCAGACACTGTTTTAGGTTTTGCAATCCGGGGCTAGTTGTGTCCAGTCATTACCATTCCTATTCTTTGCAGACAGAACTAACAAGTACACTCATTTTTAGCTTAACAAATAGGTGCCAACCATTGCCTGGTTCATGTCAGAGGGCAATGCCTTGACCAATTAACCTGCCTGATTTAAAACTTAAACAAAGCATATTATTTAACCATTGCCTGGTTCATGTCAGAGGGCAATGCCTTGACCAATTAACCTGCCTGGTTTAAAACTTAAACAAAGCATATTATTTAACATCATCAACTAGTACATTCCCCATGACAGCAGTTCTACCCATCAGAGACCATTTGCCAACCAATCAGCACTATTCTCAAGGTTTAAATATTGCTTTCCCTGTACATTACATTTTGTTGTACTCTAAAATAAAATATATCCTTCTTTAGGCAAAGAGTCTAAAAACTGTATTCCAAGTGTAGTCTTCTCAAAATCCTGTAAAATTGCTGTCAGACTTTACTCTTCTATTGCGGTCCCTTTTAGTAAAGACTAACTGTACCTGCTTGCTAACTAGTGATTCAAGTACAAGGTTACCTTGAAATATCAACATTTTCCATTTTCTCATCTTTTAAAAATGTTCCGCTATAACATATTTCTCACCAAAGTGTTAGTATTTATTTCTCCACATTATGTTCCATCTGCCGCATTCCAGTCAGGTCACAACCTGCATAAATCCTTTTGCAGCCTCTTTGCATCTTTCTCACAGCTACCTTTCCCGTGCAACGTTTTATCATCAGTAAATTTGGTATACAACACTGAGTCCCCATCATCTGAGCTAGTAACACAATTGTAATAAAAACTAACATCTTGTAAATAATATATTTATTCTGCCTTTCTAAGTTCTGTCAACCAATCCTCAGTTCATTCCAATATATAATCTTCAATCACTTAAATCCTAATTTATGTAATAATTGCAACACCTTTTTGAAAGCTTTTAGAAAATCCAAATAAGCAGCATTCACTAATCCCCTCTTTTCCACATCACCAATTACAACATAAGGAAACTCTTCACAGATTTGTCAAACATTATCTCTTTCATACATCTATGCTGACTTGGTTTAACTATACCAATATGATATTCCAAGTGCTCTCTTATTCATCACTAATAACAGATTCCAGCATTGTCTCTACTTCTGATGGCAAGCTAACTGTTCACTTTTTCCTCCCTTTCCCCTTTATTGAAAAGACTGGTCAGAACTACTACCTTCCAAACTGCAGAGACCATTTGAGCACTGAACAATAAAGTGGACTTGAGGCTGGAGATCCGCCATAATTGCAGTTCACAGCAGACCAGACTTGAGTTGCTGTATGGTCTAATCCTGCTATATTTCTTGTCTTATTCTAGAAAGGGTGGCATGGTGGCACAGTGGTTAGCACTGCTGCCTCGCAGCGCAAGAGACCTGGGTTCAATTCCTGCCTCAGGCAACTAACTGTGTGGAGTTTGCACATTCTCCCTGTGTCTGTGAGGGTTTCCTCCCACAGTCCAAAAATGTGCAGGTCAGGTGAATGGGCCATGCTAAATTGCCTGTAGTGTTAGGGGAATGGGTCTGGTTGGTGCACTTCGGTGTGGACTTGTTGGGCTGAAGGGCCTGTTTCCACACTGTAAGTAATCTAATTTAGAATACAGGGAAGATCAGAACGAATGCATCCCACTATCTCTGTAGCCACACTTTTAAAATCCTAGGGTGTAGGCCATCAGGTTCTGGGAATTTGCTGCCTTTTAGCCTCATTAACTTCTTCTGTGGTATTTATTTACTGATATCTTCAACATTTTCTTTCCATTTGCACTAGACTTTGGTTCCCCATTAACCCGGAAATGTTTTTTCTCTCTTCTACAGTGAAGGCACATACAAAAAGCTGAATCTTCCTGGCCCCATGGCAGAGAGCCTGGAGAGAAGGGTTATGGGGAGAGCGCAGGAAAATCAGATCAGCAATGATCTTATTGAATGGTGCAGCAAACTTGAGAGGTTGAATAGCCTACTCCTGGTGCTATTTCTTATGATCTTATGGGGAAATGGCAGACATTTCACTCATACATTCCTTCTGAAACTTTCCAGGGTGAACTGTGAGGTGCAACACAGCAGATAGGGAATTTATATAGTTACGACTCTAACTACAACCACTGGCAAAGAGGTCCTCACTTGCTATGGTGGCCAACCAATAAGGTGGTTTCCACACAGCAACACAGCCAGAGGTTTGATACTGTGAAACAGAAGCCGCCATCAAGAATGGCCACATCCCTGGTCCAAACATTTTTTCCATATGCCTCTATATCTGAAAACCTAACTTCCCTTGATAACCACATTTAGTCCACCACTGCACATGGGGTTTTTATTTCTTCAGATAATGTATAATGGTTGCAACTTATGCAGCAATGGCAACATCTCAAGAATTAATGATCACCCAATATATATCTGTTAATCCCTTATATCTACATAGCTTGTTCTTCTCAACTTTATGCTCCTAATTTCAGACTTAACTAAATGATTCCCAAACCCAATAAAAAGTTCTTTTTTAATGATCATGCTTCCCTAGAAGTTTTTGTTTTACTACAAGGTTATGAATGAGCCCTCTCACCAACGCTTTCACCGCACAACACTCAAACTGGAATAACCTGTTTCTGACTGTTTCCTTAACCCACCGATCGATGAAAATTACCTTCTATACATTTCATGAATTACTCTCCTAAATCATTATGATACATTTGTTTTGCCCAATATTTACAAAAATGAAAGTTGCCCAGAACTATTGTATTGTCCCTTATAAATGAGCTTCTAGCCTTTTAATTTATACTTTGTTTGAAACTACAACTCCTGCAAGAAGGCCTATAAACAACCCCCGAAAAAGTGGTTTATGCCTGTGTTGTTTCTTTGATCCAACTAAACTAATTCTACACATTGATTTTCCAAGCTTAGATCTTTTGGGATACAAACTGGATATGGCCTGAAAACTGGCACATGGATCTTAATGGTGGACTAATTGTTCCTAGTTTGTTGTGATACAGGTAGGAAATAAACACTTAGTTGCCTGATAATTTAAATGATAATGGCAAGCATCGATGTAATAAGCATGCTACCAAGTAACTGAGTAACTTTCCTGCACCTTAAACCTCCTCATATGCCTTTCTATTTTCAGATACCCAAGAACTGTCACTTAGTGCTCTATTTTTAAAATTCATTAATGGGATTAGGACATCACTGGCTCGGCGAGCATTTATTGCCCATCCCTAATTGCCCTGAAGGCAGTTGAAATCAATCACAGTGTTAGCATCCTGAACACAGCTACATCTGCATCCAGTCCTGACCATCAGACATAACTTCTCCCCAACATCTTCATTTTGGACACCTCTGGATGACCTTGGTGGAGTTTAGCCAGTATCTGACAGCAGCCTTTGCTCGGGACTGTCAATATAGCCCTCCATAATAAAATGTCATCCTCTACAGCAATCTGGTCTTGCTGGGTCCACAAAGTTTTAATTCTGTTTGTGATGGCCCTTTTGTATCTGCCATCACAACCAGCTGTTTTAGTTTTGCCCTGACTGGATTTTTTTTGTCCACGGTCTGATATTGCTAGTGGTAACCAGAAGGAAGGGTGGCCATAAGGTTTAAAACCAGAACGGACCCTTCCAGTGGTGGCATCACTGGTGGCGTAGAAGGCAGCTCAAGGCACCTGCATTTGCCACTTGACCAGCTGGATGATTTTCCAACTTGTAATTGTATGCACTTAGAATGAGAGCACACTGCTGAATTCAACCTGAAGCCATGGGTGGCACGGCCTTGTCCTCTTTGAGAAGCTCTATCAGGGGTTTGTGATCTGTAACTATTACAAATTTACATCTGTAAAGGTACTGGTGGAACTTTCTCACACCAATGATGATCATCAAACCTTCCTTCTCTATTTAGGTATATTTGCACTCTGCCTCAGCCAAAGTACAGGAATTATATGCTATTGGGCATTCCTCTCCATTGGGCCATCTGTGAGCCAACACTATCTCAGTATCGATTGAGAAGGCATCGGATGACAGCACTGGATCTCGTTTTGGGATCATAATGTGCCAACACCTTAAATGATGATAGCTGCTTCTTCACTTCCGTAAATATCATGTTCTATGAGACCATTTTTCCATAGTAGATGTAAGGGCACCAGATTGGAGGCCAGGTTACAAATAAACTTTCCATAATAACTCAACAATCAAAGACAGACCGAAGCTATGGTACAGATGTAAAAGCCGAGGCACCTTTGATCGCCCTCACTTTACTTTCCAACTGGTGTAACTCGGTCTTGTCAACTCTGTAGCCCAAGTAGGTCACTTGGGGTGCCTGAATCACACATTTTCCCCTTCTAAGGCATATGCCCAGCTTGGATAAATATCTAAGGACTACTTCCAGGTTCTCTACATGCTCTTTATTGGTGTTCCCTTTTATTAGATAAACGATGACCTGGAATAGACATTGTAAAATATTCCCCATTGCAAGAGTCATCTTTGAGTTGAGGTAAGCATTTCTGGCGTCATGAAGACAATGAGGACTACAGAGTTGAAAAAGTGTGGCACTGGAAAAGTGTGGCACTGGAAAAGGCGCAGCAAGTCAGGCAGAATCCGAAGAGCAAGAGTGTCTTGAAGAATGGTTCTGCCAGAAATGTCGACTCTCTTGCTCCTTGGATGCTGCTTAACTGCTGTGCCTTTTCTGCCATTATGCTATTATTTGGAAGCTTAATTCATTCAATTCTGCCAATGAAGACTGGGGCCAGTTTGTGGAAAGAATGCATCATTTTTTTCTGGGCAAATGACGCTGGGGCAGGTGTGACATGCTTCGCCCTGAAAGCATCATGAAGGAATTTATGGCCTTGGATACTTGTGCAGCTACTCAAACTGCAGCCCATCCATTTTATGCTCCTAGGAGCTTCACATGACGACTATAAAACAATCTATGATGCCAAATCACAAAAGGATATTAGAACAGATGACCGATATTGTGGTCAAATACGTTTTAAGGAATGACTAAAAAGAGTGAAGGGATGGAAACCGGTAAAGTAGTACAGCAAGGGTATTCTAGAGTTTAGAGCCCAAGCTGCTAAAAGCACAGCCACTGATAGTGGAATGGCTAAAAATAAGGATGCTCAAGAGGTCAAAATCTGTGGAGCATAGATCTCTCATGGAGTTATCCACATTATTCATTCATTGCATGTGACTTTCACCGGCCAGGCCATATTTATTGCCCTTCATTAATGACTTAAGAAGGTGGTGGTGTGCTGTCATATTTTACTGCTGCAGTGCATGGGTTGTATGTACATCTCGAGTTCTGTGAGAAAGAGAGAAGAATTGTCAGGTTGGATGAAATTACAGAGAAAGGGAGTGGCTAGACTATGGAGGAATTTGAAAACCAGGATGAGAGATTTAGAATCCAGATGTTGCTTAACTGGAAGCCAAAGTAATAGCGGAGTGAGTGGACCTTTGTGCAAGCTAGGACACAGACATTCAAACTGATGTTAAGTTTGTGAAGGGTAAAACGTGGGAGGTTGACCTGGATCGCATTAATATAGTCAAGACTTGAGGTAACAAAGGCATGGATGACAGTATCAGAAGCAGATGAATTGTGGTAGAGATGGAGTCAGGTGATGTCACAGAGACACAGAGTTAGTGATTGCTCTTAGTGATACCATTGTACATAGTCAGAAACACATGCACTAGTCAAGCATAATATCTGGGTAGCCAACAAACTGGTTCAGCCTCAGATTGTTGTCAGGGAATCATATTGAGTCAATAACAACACATTGTAAAATTGAGGTAATCCAGAATTCTGCTGCTGGGGGGTTTAACTTGCAGCAAATCCTATTCTCCTGGCACCCTGTGCTTAGTGACTTACATGGTGCCCTACCAAGCAAAATCATACTTTTAAAATTCTTATCCTCATTTTCAAATCCTTCCATGCCTTTGTTCCTTTACGACACTGCAATCGGCTCCAACCCCACAACTCTCTGAGAATTTGCACTTCTCTATTTTAGGACTCCTGTGTGCATTTTCAATCATAAGGGCTGTGCCATTGATAGCTGTACCTTCAATTGCCTAAGCCCTCAGGTCTAGGATTCCTTCATTAAATCTCTCCATGACTCTGTCACTTTTCTGCTTTGATTTCTTAAATTCTACCTCTTTGACTAAGCATTTGATCATCTGACCTAATATCTTCTTGTGTCCTAGTGTCAAGCTTTTATCATGATCAAGTAACTTCTTCAAGATATTTCATTTCATTCCCAACTCCACCATGATTTGATGTCCACTCTCCCCTGGGACACCTCACTTACCCACACCAGACCTGATGTCCCCTTCCCCTGCTCTGGGCTCCATCTGGTAAACCCCCATTTCCCTTTGCTTATTCTGAACTCCTTCTGCCTGTCCCAGGTAGTTGTGCGCTCAGGGAGAACTGTCATAATGGAAATATGGTTCTGTATTTCTGAAGAAGCCATAATCAGAATCTCCTAGAGGAAATGTGGGAATCTTGGTTTTACTAAAAAAGGGTTGAGTGGCAATGTACATGAGATTGCCACTTCTTGTAAAGTCCAGTCAATCATAATTAGCTTGCAAATTTCAGAAACTTGCATACAAATTTTTTTATAGATGAGCAAGGGACACATAAATGAGCCCGATTCTATGCAGTAATTATCCAAAGTCTGAAAATAAAACACTTCATCAGTAATGAACAAATTTGCTTTTGTACCAGGGTTGTAAAATATAAAATTTGAATTACAGTTTTAGCAATTATTATTATGTTTAACAATATTTTATTATTAAAAGAATATCAAAAAAGGGTATATTTTCCTCAGACAGCTGTTCTTGCCACATCCCTGAGACCCATACTCAGTGCCATGCGTCATCATGTGCACACACTCAATTTCTCTCTCCATCAGAACCACCTTACGCTGGCTCAGACCTGCCCTATACCCCCAGTTCCACCACATCCTATGATTTGCTTGACATTCTAACAAGAAAGTGTTTCTTTTCAATTCTGCCATTAAAGAAGACAAGATACAATGACTCAGATACCCACTCTCTTCTGAAACCTTCCTTTCCCTCTCCTCCCCTTCCTTCTAACACTATTCCCTCTCCCAATGCCACCTCCTGTCAAATATTTACTATCTGTTCTGACCTCCCAGTCTCCGATGCTGAATGTTTTGAACTCAGCAAATGTCTTAATTTTACCTCTTTGCACCGCTACCACAATTAATTTCAGACACGACATATTGAACTCTTGCCATCACCTTCTACTCCATGCCCATTTCTTTGGGCAAACATCCTCTCCTATAGATCCCTTCACCCATCTCCCCCGATCGCTCCTTCTGGCCTTTTGCCTGCATTCGATCTGTTTGTTGAGAACTGTCAAAATAACATTGGGTGCCTCAATTTCTCTGAGGAGAAAGTGAGGTCTGCAGATGCTGAAGATCAGAGCTGAAAATGTGTTGCTGGAACAGCGCAGCAGGTCAGGCAGCATCCAGGGAACAGGAGAATCGACGTTTCGGGCATTCCTGAAGAAGGGCTTATGCCCGAAACGTCAATTCTCCTGTTCCCTGGATGCTGCCTGACCTGCTGCACTGTTCCAGCAACACATTTTCAGCTCTGCCTCAATTTTTCTGCCTCTTTCACCCATTCCTAGCCATCTCCCTCTGAACTAACGTAACTCCATGTTCTCTCTAAGCTTAGCATAAGCTGGAAGAACAATAACTCATTTTCCAATTGGGGACTCTGCAACCTTCCGGGCTCAATGTCAAGTTCAATAATTTTGGGGCCTGAGCACCTTCTCCTATGTCCTTACTCCAATCCCCACACACCAGACCTTGTCATCGCAGGGGCTACTACCACAAACAACCCATTGTCAGCCACCAACAATAATCATTAGCAGCAACTTGTTGTTCAACTGTGTTTCTCTCTCTTTGGGCTCAATTCCCACCTATCATTTACCCCTTTCCCCTCCCCTAATCCCATCGTCAGCATATATACCAACCCTCTCCTCGCTACAATCAGTTCTGAAAAAGGGTTGAAAAATGTGGTGCTGGAAAAGCACAGCAGGTCAGGCAGCATCCAAGGAGCAGGAGAACTGACATTTCAGGCATAAGCCCTTCATCAGGAAGACGAGTCACCATAGATTCATAGAGATGTACAGCATGGAAACAGACTCTTCGGTCCAACCTGTCCATGCCGACCAGATATCCCAACCCAATCTAGTCCCACCTGCCAGCACCCAGCCCATATCCCTCCAAACCCTTCCTATTCATATACCCATCCAAATGCCTTTTAAATGTTGCAATTGTACCAGCCTCCACCACGTGCTCTGGCAGCTCATTCCATACATGTACCACCCTCTGCGTGAAAAAGTTGCCCCTTAGGTCTCTTTTATATCTTTCCCCTCTCACCCTAAACCTATGCCGTCTAACTTCCAACTCATGCTAAATCAAACTGCATGCTGGGAAATTCTGAAAGCTACACATGCTCCAAGTGACCAGATATATTTTTAATTTCTGTCCATCTGAGGCAGAAGCATTCAATTCAACATCATGCATTTGAAGCGATTTCAAGTCTCAAATGAAAATCTTTAATGTACATATTAAAATGTGCAGAAGGTAACTCAATCTGTAAATTTAATGGCAGTATTGTGAAATTTACAATTTTAGAAATTTGTTTACATCTTATTTGTAATTTCAGTCACTGGGAAAAATAGTAGCGCAATATTTTGCTAGAAGCCCTCAAAGTGATTTCATAAACAAACAGCTGTGGCATGGACAACAACAAATCAGAGGTTGCTAGAAAAGCTCAGCAGATCAGGCAGCATCTGTAAAGAGAAACCAAAGTTAACGTTTTGGGTCTGGTGACCCTTCCTCAGAACCGAAGGATGATGGGTTCTAAGGAAGGGTCATCGGAGCCAAAACGTTAAACTTTGATTTCTCTTCATGGATGCTGCCAGACCTGCTGAGCTTTTCCAGCAACTTCTGTTTTTGTCTGTGATTTACAAAATCCGCAGTTTTTTCGGTTTGTATTAACTGTGACATATTTGATTTCCTCATTCTAAACTGTTGACAAGCTTGGACAGTATATTCCCTCAGGGTTTTCCACTACAGATATTTATATATAACTTTTCTAATACAAATGTACAAAACAACACAGACTTTCATAGACAGGCAAAATATTTTCTCAGATTCTGTTATCCCCCTTTTGCTACTACGTGAAGTTGTAATTAAAAATGTCACAAGAAGCATTTTCATATTCCTTCATATTTTAAACAATTCCAAACCATGACCAACATTAGGAACTGCTGGGAGTCTACTGTTTAATGAACATAATTAAATTTCATTTATTTAAAGAACAGAATTATTTACTTATCATTCTGTAATAATGATCACTGTGCAGGATGTGAGGTGAACTAAACAGAATTTGACTCAAATCCAAAATGATACAAACAGCAATTCTAGAATAAATACCAAATAAAATGTTACAATTTTATATTGATGGTAGTCAAATTAATCATGAAATAAATATTATTTAAAAACCCTCAGGTGAAGTGGAGCAGCATTAAGTAATCAAAGTTTCACATCTCATCTTACAATTCATACTGCAGAATGAGAACTGCAAGTAAACCTACTCATAGTTAAATAATCTGTAAACTGACAACTCCCATGCTTGCTGACTGTAATTTAAAATGGCCACATGCATTCAGCTATTGCATTTGCTTTTACATTGAAAAATCAATAGAAACGCAACTGTAGATGAAGCCAGAAAGAAAGGCATTCTGACCAACAGAGCAGAAAACATCTTTGGTCTCCAGATCAATGGAGATCTTAAGTATGACTGAAAAGGCATATTGCAAATGCTGGAAATCTGAAATAGCGGAAGTCCTGGAGAAACTCAGCAGGTCTGGCAGCATCTGTGGAGAAGAAAAAGTCATACTGACTCAATGTCAACTCTGATTTTCTCTCCATGAATGCTGTCTAACCACCTGAGTTTGCAAATATGTTCTACTTCTTTGAACATGCCTTTTTACTTGTTTTGGACTATGGTTTAACCTTAAAAATGTGTTGCTGGAAAAGCGCAGTAGGTCAGGCAGCATCAAAGGAACTGGAGAATCGACGTTTCGGGCATAAGCCCTTCTTCAGGAATTCAGGAGTTTTTAAGCTCTGATCTCCAGCATCTGCAGTCCTCACTTTTTTCCCTAAGGTTTAACCTGTCCAATATTTCTTGGGTAAGTCACCAGGTAAGTACCATGGAGCAGTCTGAAGTCACTTGCACTAGTGCAAAGTTAGAGACATGCGCTGAGTCCCAAGATATGGGGGAAATGCCAGACAATTCCCATGTGAAGTCCTTCCACAGAGTCCTACATGGGAATTGTCTGGCATTTCCCTCACATCCTGGAACTCAGCGCACATCTCTAACTTTGCACTAGTGCAAGTGACTTCAGACTGCTCCATGATACTTACCTGGTGACTTACCCAAGAAATATTGGACAGATTAAACCATAGGGAAAAAAGTGAGGACTGCAGATGCTGGAGATCAGAGCTTAAAAACTCCTGAATTCCTGAAGAAGGGCTTATGCCCGAAACATCGATTCTCCTGTTCCTTTGATGCTGCCTGACCTGCTGCGCTTTTCCAGCAACACATTTTTAAGGCTAAACCATAGTCCAAAACAAGTAAAAAGGCATGTTCAAAGAAGTAGAACATATTTGCAAACTCAGGTGGTTAGACAGCATTTATGGAGAGAAAATCAGAGTTGACATTGAGTCAGTATGACTTTTTCTTCTTCACAGATGCTGCCAGACCTGCTGAGTTTCTCCAGGACTTCCTCTGTTTCAGATTTCCAGCATTTGCAATATTTTGCCTTGATATAAAGCTATAGAGTATATCCACTAGGGAACTCTGCAGCTTTCTGGACTCAATAGAGTTCAACAATTCTCGGGCTTCAGCATCTTTTCCCATGTCCTCACTCTAACCCTCAGACACCTTGCTATCACATGGGCTGCTACCATACACAGCCTACTCTCAGCTATTATTAGCCCCCATTAGCAGCTACTCATTTTTCCATGCTGACCTTTACCCCACTCCTTTGTCTGTCCAACTGTTTTTCTCTCTCTTTGGGCTCTATGTCCACCTTTCATTGACACCCCACCACCCTCCCCAGAAACCCATCTTCCATAAATACCAATCTTTTACAAGCTACCACCTGCTCTGAAGAAGGGTCACGACACCTGAAGAGTTAACTCTGATCTCTGTCTATAGATGGTGCCAGACCTGCTGAGGTTTTCCAGCAAATTCTGGGATTATGTTCAGAATGTGCCTGAATGAGGTAAGGCTAGGTGGAAAGGAATATTTGAAAACAGGGTCCAGTGGCAGAATGAGCTCAGGTGTAAACCACAGCTCGAGCAATCATATTCCAACTATAAATGGATAGATGGGTTGGATGTTCTTACCCTAAAAGGATTAGTAAAGCTCTATCAATTGGTGAGAACATTATACATTTTACTATAATGTAGAAAACCAAGCATTTGCGTATTCAGGACTTTGGGGAGTAATGCCAGCATGGCTAATTTCAGATTAGTCTAGGCAGTGCTTGGGTAACATGATGGGTCAATCGACCTCTCACTCTGAATGCTTATGTAGTTTTAAATAGTTCAGAAAATAACTAACAAGAATGAGGCCAGCAATTGTGACTTCCACAAACTTAATTGTATACACTACTTCCTTTTGATAAGATTGATTTATATCACATATCATTAATGTAATAAAATCAGATTTTTTAGAAAATGATTTTAATATTTTACAAGTAAAAGTTTTACTAATAATGAGTCCCTAGCAACGATGTGAGTAATACACCAACTGACAGCAGAAAGGTAATGGAGTTTTCTAAAATCATTTCACACAGGATACTTGCAGCAATACTTGTCCCATCAGCATGGAGGTCTATCATCCTTGCTGCTAAAGTACAAAGAAGAGTGCATTTCTCTAATATATAATCCAGTGTTTCATTTTCTTTATAATGTGAATACAAGATGCATATTTTTAAACAGCCAAAGTAACAAAGGAACTCAGAATTGAATGGAATAATTCACCAGGTGATTCTTAAATTTTTTTCCTGCATATCATCTTTACACACTTGTTATTATATCATTTTATCTTGTTATATTTTGTAGCAAGTAGGGTTGGTTCTGATTATGAGTTTTGATTTCTATGGCTGTTAGTTGACGTACTATGTATATCAATTGGCTTCCAACCTGTCGAATGACATTTGTGGGATATCAAGTCAGAACTTCCTACAGGTGCTCCTGCATTTATATGAAAACCAATTAGATAACATATTTAATTTTAAACAATGGAACATAGCACTGGCATCTCCGATATCCATATAAATTAAAATCTTCCTCCACTGTCAATTACTTCCCTATAGCTCTAATCATTTTAACCACATTAGCAATTTGTTGCTAAAACAAAATAAATTCTGTTAGAGAAACCCATGATGAAAATATCCTTTGTCTGATCGTCCTCTTCATCATCCATTCTACTAACAATCTACTCCTATCTTTTTCCATTTTGTTATCTTTAATTTCTTCAAAGATTCTTTAATTAATCCGAAACAAATGTAAAGTCTGTTGACTACCATTTATGCCCAGCACATTGGTTGAATATCTAGATTGAACAAAGCAACTTTTCCCCAAGGACCCTGCCCTGAGAAAGGTTGACATCCACAAAGTCAAGCCCAGACAAAGTTGCCCTGTTCAGAACGATAAGGTCACCCGTGGGATTGCTGAGATTATCTCTGTCAACCACTTGGACAGCATGCAGTCAAATGATGCATCATGCAGTCATTTTAGGGGAAAAAAATCAATTTCTTCACCAAGTCGCTATTTGCTTTTCAATGTGCCCTTGTAGGCTTTTACCTCCAAGCATTTATCAATTTAAATGCTGTAAATTGATAATGTTCCTATGTGTATTGTACTTTCATCCGTTCATACATCAGTTTTTTTCTCTCCATGGTTTTGCAACCTTTATGTCTTTGTGTATTTCAAGGTTTACTTACAAAATTGGGGATCAGACTTAAAACAACTATTTTTTTAAAATCACATTCAGAACATGTTACGTCTGTCAGCTTTGAAGATGTAAAGTACTCTCAGTGGACTGGACTGAAATGCAGTAAATATACTAATGTGCTACTAGAGCAGCGAAGTTTCTTTACCTCTAGTGATTTACTGGCCTAAAGCCAAGTTATCAGAGAAATTAAATTTTCCTTTATTATTCAAATAAACCATATTTGCCTTCCTGGATCTTTTCAGAAAAGCTCTTCAAATAGATCGAGTGCTGTCATCCATTTGACCTTGTACTGTATCCTGCATTGAATTAATTTTTTCAGCATAAACAAATTCATCTTCCAAAATGTTGATTTTTTAGTATATCAAAAGAGACAAAGAAAATAACATTCTTCATGGTTAAACCTTTTCTATTTTACATACAACGACATTTGGTTTAGCAGAGATGATTTATCAGATGGTCAAAATTTCACAGATGTGTCAATTTCTGACAGTTTAATCCATGCCTGCACATATGTTACACTGGCAGGAGTACTATTGAAAATGGCCGAAACCCAAAAGCTAATACCTTTTTGGCCAGAATAATGCAATTATTTCTTTCTTGCTTTCAACCTGAGCATACAATGCCATCTGTTATACAAAACAAACATGCACATCTCAATTACAAAATAATGCAGCTGCTTTGACAGACCCTGGATAGCACAGAAAATCAGACTTGTAAAATTTTATTTTAATCTGCATGTCATTCAGGAGACTCCTAATTAGTACCTGCCTGCCTAAACCAATTAGTTATTCTTGTTCTATTGAAGCACAATAGTTATCAAACATGTAGTACATATTTCAAAATGAGAAAGAGTTTTCATGTTACATCTTCAATTTGAAACATTTTTACATAAGCTTTACATTATGTTCCCCAATATAGTCTCACTAGTCTCCTCCAATCATTAAAAGGTGTGAAAGAATAGAAATAAAGGCCTCACAATTTTAGTGATTGATCATTTTTTAACATTTGTTCATAAATCAGGATCCTCTTACAGGATTTTAGGGAAAGGGTGGGCGAGTGGCTCTCACTGAGTTAGTCTGGCAAAGAGAAGGGCTTTTGCCCAAAACGCCGATTTCAAAGCTCCTTGGATGCTGCCTGAACTGCTGTGCTCTTCCAGCACACTAATCCAGAAAAAGCTATTAGAGACACAACGAGATGAATGGCCTTCTCCTGTGCAAAAACCATTCACTGAATCCATAATTCCAATTGTGCCATAGTTCAGTTTTGCTTTCAATTTAACAGCCACATTCCTCTGCAATAATCTGAGGAAGGCAGAGCTTGTCATAGTTTTTGCAAAATTGAATAATTTTTAGAAACATATATATTTGCCAGCAATTGACAATCAACATTAACAGGCAATAAATATACTATATTAAAAAATAAGTAGGACTGTTTTTTTTTGGCTAAATGCAAGTTACATTGAATTTTTTTGGCAGGATTCTTATGGTGAACCCCAGCAAGATTTCTTGCTGTATCTTAGCAAACCTACACCTATGACATCCCTTACATCTACCTTCTATCCCCATCTTACCATGAGTTGTTCCTGGAACATTTAGATATCTGCTCGTACCCTCATCATCCTTCAGAGACAACTGTACACCTGGACAAGTGTTGCCTTTACAAGAAGCATAATGCACAACAGCACAAATCCACTTTGCCCATCGTACATAGCCAGCCTAGCTGACTCTCCCTCAAACATTACTATTTCATTCTCTCATCCTAGTTACTGATTCACTACCAAACCACACTCTTTACATGTCCGCAGACACATCGTTTCTAAGTACCTTCTCATAAACCCAGCTACTCTTTCTCCAAAGGGGAACACCACACACAAGCAAGCAAGCCCAAAAATGAGCTTTATTGTTCGTCAGTGAACAGAAAGGAATTGAATAGAGCATACAGTTCATACCCACAATGCAAACCAAATGCTGAAATGAAGATTTGGACAGTCCATGATGGTCTTCTGCAGTCAGCTAGCGTTTACTGGAACGGGCTGACAATCAGGTCTTGCTTGCCTTGTAGCTGAGCCCTATTATTTAGTGTCTTCATGCTTTCCCTCAAAAAACTACTCCCATTCCCCCAGCTCCTCAGCATCTTTGACGCTGCCTTGTTGCTTGCTCCAACTGTGCAGAGCTCAGCATACCAGATAATATATAGATGATACTTTAGGCCCCTCCCTCATTCTAAGTTGCAAACTACACATTCAGGAGCCCTTTCATCTGTTCACAGCCCTGGTTCCAGCATATGCACCAACTTGATGATGCCACTGCATCAGCTAAATGACCAATACAGAGTGCCTGCTGTGTCCCAACGCCCTTCCCATCCCAAAGCGACCTTAACCATCCCGCTCTGCATTGCATTCATCATCACAGTTACATGACTTATGAAGCAGCAATGTTCCCCTCATCCCATAGCACCCTTGTATGTTTGCAAATAATGGGATGTGTGACGGTGCTGCTCCTTTAACAAGGTTATGTTGTCCTTCGATTTTTCCAAGAGGAGTTGTAAAAGCAGAGGTTCTGCTATGTCTGAAAATATCTACTTGAAAAGGCATCTCAAGTTTTTTTTTAAAACAGTTACACAATGAAAGGGGAGTGGTCACTTCTCCAGTTCAGGGTTTTTTTTCTGGTTTGGTTTGGTTGGGTTTTAGCAAGCAGTCTGTGGATGCTGCTGGTAGAAACAGGTCTTGTCTCTTTGACATCTCTCCTGTAAGAACCTGTATTTGATGTTACCTTTGTTTGCCGAGAGGATATTTATGGGGATGTTTCAAGTGTTTGGAACAGCATCATTAAGTTGTGATAGAGTCGACTGGGTTTTCAGATAGGTTAAGTTATTCTAAATTCGCTTCTCTTTTGTTCATGTTTCATTCAGTCGTCTGTAAATAAATTCTGCTTTGTTTAAAACTGAGTGGTTAGGCCAACTGCATCACTATACCTTCTTTAAAAAACTGGAAAAGTTAGGGTCCAGGCTACTCTCTTGAAATGTTTTGAGGGGTTCTGGCCTGGTCCAAAGCAGATTGGGAGCTCATCTGGGATTTGTTCTATAGTTTCCATTTTGGACTAGGGTTGCTGGACTCAAAGGCAACAAGTGGTAGATGTTAATGTCTTTTGCTGAATTCAGTTGGTTTAAACAGTGCTTGGTGAAGTATTGGCTCTTTCAGTGGGAGTGGAAGAAGTGATTTTTTGGGATTTTACAAAAGGTGAACAAGGAAAAGCTGCTGAATCAGGCTGCAGTTGGAAGTGCCCCGAGGAAAGGAAAGATAGTTACAGCAATAGCTCAGCATTTAGATTTGGTAGAAATGGCATCAGAATCTTTGGAGATAGCTAAAATTCAAATGAACATGTAGCAGCTTGAGTTAGAGGCAAGAGAAAAAGAAATGAAATTGTTTGAATTACGATTAAAAGCAGAGGAAAGAGAAAAAGAATACAAGGCACTAGCAGAATAAAAAGAAAAAGAGACACAAAGAAAAGAGAGAGAAAAGAAGAGAGAGGAAAGGAAGAGAGGGTGTTTGAACTTCATAAATTGGTAGCTAGTCAAGAAACTCAGCTTAAAAGTATGGAGATGAAGGCTGAAGATGAGCTTAGTGAGGATGAGCAAACCCATGGTAGCCAAAGGCCTGGTGGGGATGTGTTTGAACACATTCAGGCATTGCCTAAATTTGATGAGAAGGATGTAGAAGCTTTTTGTATCTATTTGAAAAGGTAGCTAAACAAATGAAGTGCCGAGTGACCACGAGCGTTTCGTTGATCCAAACAAAACTTGTAGGTAGAGCGAGTGAGGTATTTGCATCACTATCAGAGGAGGTATCTAGGGCATATGAAGAGGTGAAGAAAACCACTTTAAGTGCATTTGAGCTTGTGCCAGAAGCCTACAGACAACGTTTCAGGACTCTAAAGAGGGACCTGGGTAAAACCTACCTTAAGTTGGAAAGGATCAAACAAAGTAATTTTGATATGTAGATAAGGACATTAAACATAGAGCAAACATATGTCTCTCTTAGACAGGCGATTATTTCGGAGGAGTTCAAAAAATCACTTTCTGAAGTAGTGAGAACTCGTGGAAGAGCAGAGAGTTAAAACAGCAAGCTTAGCAGCTGAAATGACTGATGATTATAGGTTGGTTCATAAATAAAAGTTCGGTTTCCAACATCAATTACAATCCGTGAGGGACAGAAATTGAGGAAAAGAGAAGTCCTCACTTGGTAAAGGAAAGGTACACTCCGGTGAAGATCATAGGATAACTTACCACAGGTTAAAAAGGAAAGCCTTGAAGGGGAAAGAGAAGCTAAAAGGCCTCGGTATTTTCACTGCAATAATATGGGCCATGTGAAAAAACCCATGGTGTTGGTGGGTTAGGAAAAGCACTGGGAAGCTGGATGTAGGACGTCAGGATAAGCCAGTGAATTGTGTTGAAGTGGTAATGGAAAGCACAGTGAAGGCTTGAAAGCTGCATCAGAATTTACAATCTGGTCAGAGGATGGTTAAGGAGGAAGTGCCAGATCTTCTTAAACCATATACTGTACCTGCGAAGGTAAAGTTTACATGCATAGGGCAGGAGCAGCAGGTAAAGAGGTTACAATATTAACAGATACAGGATTGCCTCAATCTGTGATTTTGAAAGATGAGGAGATATGTACCTCTGAAGGTCTGTTGCCAGAAAAAAAGTGCTAGTAACAGGAATTCATGGTGAGACAAGAAGCGCACAATTATGTAAGTGAGGTTAGAGCGTCCAGTGAAAAGTGGAGAAGTCGCGGTAGGAGTACTGGACAAACTCTCAGCTCCAGGAATACAAGTTGTCCTTGCTAACAATATACAGTACAACCTCGATTATCCGAACGAGACTGGCGGGGTGTATTTTGCTCAGATAACTGATCGTTCGGATAACTGATCTGATCGTAAACAAGCAGTAATTTATGAGTGCCAGTTATTGGACATGCCTTGATTATCCAGCAATGCACACCATAATGCTGTTTAACTGATAATTGAATGCTGAGTTGCCTAATGCCGTTTTTATGGGACCTTGAGATCTTTGTTCAGATAATCGAAAATTCAGCTAATTGACGTTTGGATAATCAAAGTTGTACTGTAGCGGGTTCACAGGTAGGAGTGCTGCCTTTTGTGATTGAAAAGCCAGTGGAAACTCAGGCAACTGAAGTATTGCAGGAAACATAACTGGGATTTTTCCTGACTGTGTGGTAACTAGGTCACAAAGTCACCAGTTGAAACAGGGAAGGTCAAAGAGTACAGATAAGAAAGTTGAAGCTAAATTAGCAGAGACCCTGTTTGAACAGATGGTTGCGACAAACCAGGAGCAGATGGCTAACAAAGTAGAAATCTTTGGTTCAGCAGTGTTACAGCTGAAAGATGAAAATTTGAAGCAGTTGTATCAAAAGGCATACACGTATAAAGAATCCAAATGTATCCCTGAGTATTACGATCTGAAAAATGATGCCTTAATGAGGAAATTGAGACCACCAAATATTGAGGCAGATGAGAAATGGGCAGAAGTTCATCAAGTTATATTGCCAGTGGGTTATAGAACGGAGGTGTTGTAGGTAACACATGAACTACCAGTAGAAGGTCATTTGGGGTAAGAAAATCTCAAGCTGAAATACAAAAGTATTTTAGTGGCCTGAACTGCACAAGGATGTAGTTGAATTTTGCCAGGCATGTCACAGGCAGTAGTAAACCTGCACATTTAATACCTATTCCTGCATTTGAGGAACCTTTTACAAGAATCTTAATTGATTGTGTGGGATCCCTACTTAAAATAAAAAGCAGAAATGAATATTTGTTAACAATAATGGATGTGTCCAGTAGATTTCCAGAGTTACTCAAATTTTTCACCAAATACGGACTGCCCACAGAGATACAACTAGATCAAGGGTCAAACCTTGCATCAAAATTATTCAAGGAAGTTATGGATGGCTTAGGAATAAAAACAATTCAAATCTACTGCACACCATCTAGAATTGCAGAGAACGCTAGGGAGGCATGGTGGCACAGTGGTTAGCACTGCTGCCTCACAGCGCCAGGGACGCGGGTTCAATTCCCACCTCGGGCAACTGTCTGTGTGGAGCTTGCAAATTCTCCCAGTGTCTGCGTGGGTTTCCTCCGGGTGTTCCGGGTTTTTCCTGCAGTTCAAAGATGTGCAGGTTAGGTGAATTGGCCATGCTAAATTGCCCGTAGTGTTAGGTGAAGGGGTAAATGTAGGGGAACGGGTCTGGGTGGGTTGCT
This sequence comes from Chiloscyllium plagiosum, assembly GCF_037043375.1. Lineage (NCBI taxonomy): Eukaryota > Metazoa > Chordata > Chondrichthyes > Orectolobiformes > Hemiscylliidae > Chiloscyllium > Chiloscyllium plagiosum. Next base: position 70,474,862 of record NW_028270146.1, read on the forward strand.
CTTCAGAGGGTCGGTGTGGACTTGTTGGGCTGAAGGGCCTGCTTCCACACTGTAAGTAATCTAATCTATCTAAAAGTGCCATCAGACATTAAAGACCATGTTGAAGTCTTATAGCCAAGATTATCCAGATGATTGAGAGCAGGGAATTCTGTTTGTACTTTTCTTCCATCAGAGGTGCACCAAATGAATTGACCAGATTCAGTCCATTTGAATCAGTTTTTGGGGATGAAGTGAGAGGACTTCTAAAACGCTAGGGAGGCATGGTGGCACAGTGGTTAGCACTGCTGCCTCACAGCGCCAGGGACGCGGGTTCAATTCCCACCTCGGGCAACTGTCTGTGTGGAGCTTGCAAATTCTCCCAGTGTCTGCGTGGGTTTCCTCCGGGTGTTCCGGGTTTTTCCTGCAGTTCAAAGATGTGCAGGTTAGGTGAATTGGCCATGCTAAATTGCCCGTAGTGTTAGGTGAAGGGGTAAATGTAGGGGAACGGGTCTGGGTGGGTTGCTCTTCAGAGGGTCGGTGTGGACTTGTTGGGCTGAAGGGCCTGCTTCCACACTGTAAGTAATCTAATCTATCTAAAAGTGCCATCAGACATTAAAGACCATGTTGAAGTCTTATAGCCAAGATTATCCAGATGATTGAGAGCAGGGAATTCTGTTTGTACTTTTCTTCCATCAGAGGTGCACCAAATGAATTGACCAGATTCAGTCCATTTGAATCAGTTTTTGGGGATGAAGTGAGAGGACTTCTAAAATTGATTAAGGAGAAATTGGTGAGTCAGATTTCAGAGACCACATATTTGGACTACATGTCAAATTTCAGGGAATGGTTAAATTGAGCAGAGGAGTCAGCTGGACAGCATTTAAAAGTATCACAGCATATAATGAAACATGAAGCAGACAAGAACTCAAAAACTTGCAATTTTGCTATCAGGGATAAGGTGTTAGTATTACTGCCAGGGATAGGTGAAATTTTAAAAGCAAGGTTTAGTGGTTCTTATCAAGTTAAAAGGAAATTGGGTGAGGCGAACTTCTCCAGACAGGAAGAAATCTCTGAGTGTGACATGTGATTTTGCTCAAAAAGTATTTTGACAGAGAAGGAAAGCAAAAGAAGACTGTGTTATTGGTTACCACACAGAGGGAAGTTCAGTGGATTCTGAATCGACAGGCCTAACATTAAATTGGACAATGAGGAAGTTGTCAAAAATTGGGATGAATTATTGAGTTACCTTCCTGAGGAAAATCAATGACCTGAAAGCGTTATTGCTATCGCATGGGGCGATATGTGGAAATAAACTGGGATGTACTAATCTAATTATGCATGATGTAGATATAGGAAATGTTATTCTGATTAAGCAACATCATTATAGCATAACCCTCTAAAACTGGCAAAGGTTCAAAGGGAAATTGAACGCATGCTCCAAGACGACATAATTGAAGTGAGTTACAGTGATTGGATCTCACCCATAGTAATGGTGGCAAAACCAGATGGTACTCAACGCTTATGTGTGGACTATTGCAAAGTCAATGCAGTTACGAAGACTGATGCATATTCCACATTTGGAACACTGTCTTGAATACATGGGACAAGCAATTTATACGGCCAGGTATTTCTGTCTGAAAGAGCGAAGGCAATTTTGGCTTTTGTAACATTGAATGGACTGTATCAATTTAAAGTCATGCCATTTGGTATGAAAAATGCATTAGCCACATTTCTAAGACTAATTAATAACATCATTTCTGGATTACCCAATTGTGTAGTTTATATTGATGACCTGGTGATATTCAGTCACACATGGAAGGAACATTTGCAACATTTATTGGAATTGTTCGATTGACTTCAGGAGGCAGGCTTAGTGATAAACCTGGCTAAGAGTGAATTTGTCAAAGTCCAAGTCACCTTCCTGGACTATGTTATTGGCCATGGACAAATGGCCCCATGGGATGCAAGAACATTGGTAACTGAGGAGTTTCTCATACCATCGCCAAAAACAGCAGTACTACAATTCCTGGGATTTGTGGATTTCATTAAAAATCCGTACCAAATTCTAGCAGTGTGGCTGCCCCACTCACTGAATTGCGAAAGAAAGGCAAAAAGTTTAAGTGGACTGCAGACTGTCAGAGTGTATTTGACAGCCTGAAAGCTAGGTTAATCACTGCCCCAGTGTTAGATACACCTCCAGAAAATTGAACATTCATCAGCGGAAATATTTGACAGTTGAGAAGGAGATTTTGAGCTTGGTGTTGGCATTACAACATTGCAACATCTGAGATAATCATATACACTGATCATAACCCATTGAAGTTTGTGGAGAAATTTAAGGACAAAACTTCCAGGCTGTTTAGATGGAACTTGTTATTATATCCATTCAATTTGAAAATTGTGCAAATGGCAGGATGAGAAAACATGATTGCCAATGTACTGTCAAAACTTGGATGAGAAATGGAAGCATTCAGTGGCAGGAGTAAGTGGACTGAAATAGAATGTAGTAGTGCATGCTTGTACATTTATAGTCAATGTAATGCATGTGTGTTGTAGAATATTAACAGTGTAAGATTAAGAAGTTTTAAATGAAACCATCTTTGAATATTGGTGGCTCATTTTTTTTAAAACGGGTGAGTTGTGACCATGCTGTTCCTTTAACAAGGTTATGATATCTTTGCTTTTCTCCCCAAGAGGACTCATAAAGTCAGCAGTTCTGATATGTCTGGAAATATCTACTTGAATAGGCTCTTCAAGTTTTTTTAAAAAGCACTTATACAATGAAAGGAGTGTGGCCAGCTCTCCCAGTTCAGGGTTTTTTCTGATTTGGTTTGGTTGGGTTTTAACAAACAGTCTGTGAAAGCTGTTGGTAGAAATAGGTCTTTGCTCTCTCTGACATCTCTCCCGTAAGAACTTGCGTTTGATTTTACCTTTTTTTTGCCAAGGGGGTGTTTATGACAACTTTGCAAGTATTTAGAATAGTGTCATTAAGTTGCAATAGAGTCAATTGTGTTTTCAGAGAGGTTAAGTTATTCTAAATTTCATTCTCCTTTGTTTGTGTTCATTCAGTAGCCTGTAAATAAATTCTGCTTTGTTTAAAACTGAGTGATTGGGCCAGCTGCATCAGTTCTGAATATCCACTAACACCTGCTTCAAACAACTTAAAAGTTACAGTCTGGGCTACATTCATGAAATGTTTTGAGGGCATCTGGCCTGGTGCATAACAGATGCTATTGACCAGAGTTCCTTTTAAGTTATGGCTACTAACATTTGTGTCACTGAGATGACAATGTTAAATTAGCCAGGACCAACAGTATGGTGAAACCTGCCTTTGACCAACATTTCACCCATAAATTCTGCATACATTACATAGGTGCAGAGTTTGCAAACCCATTCTTCATGCAATACCCCCATTATCCTGATATCCAGCAGACTTGGATTCAATGCTTTCATCCAATGTGACACTGACTCTCTCTCTCTCCCCACCCCACTGGAGGCTGCATATCACCTTTTGCATTGCACTACTCTTCCGCCCATCCTCCCAATATGGAAACTAATCACATCGACCTGCAACTGTCCTCCCTCCCCTATGAAGCCTGACATTATATCTTAGTGATGCCCACGCTACTCCTCTATACTCCCCTGTGGAGACCATGATTTTACTCACTGCCAATAACCCCATTTCCTGCAGCCTACTATGCCCTTCAATGCTGTTCTCAGTACCAGCCTTGAGCAATCCTGCAGCACACTCCTCCCCCTCCCCCCAAACTCCCCCTTTTGATAGTAATTCCTCTTTTACAGTTGATGGATGGATGAACATGTAGGACTGTAATTGTCCCAGACCTCTGACCGACCAGCAAGCAACCACAAAACATGATGAACTAATCTCCTGACTGCTATTTTTGCAATTCACTGATTGATGATTCATAACTCCCTTCACTGCTGCTGTTGGCTCTGCAGGATGGTTTGTTACTCATTCCCTAACTGTAGTCAGATAGATTCACTGATGGTGAGCATCCCAAGCGGACAACTGGTTAAGTGTATACTGACTGCGGCTCTTCTTACTTGACCGAGGACTACCTCCCCCCAACCAAACCCAGTTTAGACATAGCCAATTTTTTGAATACATCTGCAACACATTTGTTGCACAGATAGCTGGCACACATTGGTGTTAAACTGACTTCGATGTGCTCTATGTCAAGATGTCATCCTGCTCCAATCCCGTTGACAGATCTCCACTGATTAGCAGTCTGTGTGTCTGTACAGAAGAACATGTCATGATAATACTGATAGTCGTTCACTCTGGTAGAAATGTCAACATGCTAACATGACAAATTGAGGCAAAGCATGATGTTACGAACATGCAGGTAAGCGTTAAGTAAAAGTAAGTGCGAAGAGAACAAGCAAGCAGCCCTGAAATGCATCATGGTTTAATCTGTGAGCTGGGTGCCTATCCCTGCTATATTCTCTCAAAGCTCATTCCAGTGTGGCTACAATGCTACTTTGTGCTTCCCAAGCAGCCTCCAAGTAGAATGGGGAGGTGTCATGATGGACATAAAGGGTTGGCAAATACCAGATGTCAATGTCTGTGGATGAGGATTGCATGCAGCAGTTGTCCATGGAGCATGCCTTAAGATGCTGTTTGGTGCTGAGTAACATGGAGGCTCCTTGTAACTATTGGCAAGAGGAGGTCTGCAGGCACCCGCTCTGATTCCCATGTCAAGGTTTCATGGTATCTAGCTTGTTTGGCCCCTTTCTTATGATAGGAAGCTGAATATTAATTAAATAAGTTGTATGGGTGATAAAGGTTTTTTTATAGGCTTTCTGATCCCCCTAATGGCAACTCACCGTTGACTGGCAAGCATTTTGCCACACTGCTTACGAAAAGCATTGAAGATAGTGTGAGATGCTCCTGAAGTTGAGATATACCTCATTGGATTTCTCTTTGGATTTTGCCACAAATCTCAACATAGTTTACGTCACTCAGACCCTTATACGATTCCACTCTTGGCTTCACATTAGTAAACTAATAAAATCGAAATGAGTCCTACAACCATTTTTGGTCTGCATTGCAATTTTGGCATTACAGGAACAGCTCCAAAGCAACTCCCTGCTCTCCAAAAGACTAATTTTTCCATGCCATAGCAAGTCATAACTTCTAATTTTCTAATTACTGATAAATATTTGTGTTTTGTGATACTCATATCAATAAGTGAAAATGCTATGAGATAATAGAACTTAATCACTGAGTGATCTTGCAAACAGCACATTCTTGAGTACTACTTTTTTTATTTTCGTCTTTTTGCTGTTAAGTAGCAAATATCAATCAAAGAAACCAACTGCAACATGAGTCAAAATGGTGGTGGTACACCTACTGCTTGATTCCTATCCCATGGTCATTTTAATACCACATTTTTGAGTGGCTAAGGTACTTGCCTAACCTTGGAAGGAGCCTCACAATTTGATGCAAGTTGGAGTCCTGTCACTTAAATAAGACTTGAAGATTAATTTTAGAAATCTGCTAAGGTAACCTCCGTGGGTAGCTTTGTCAGCAAACGTGGCAGGCAAGAAGTGGAATGATTATAGGAAATGAGAGAACATTTTCTTTGAGACACCAGGATATGCAGGAGTTAATTATGAGTCAACTTCGCTCAGTTGGTACTACTTCTTGTGTTCTGAAGAAAGATTACTGTGCCCAAAATGTTAACTCTGCTTTCTCTCACAGGTGCTGTCAGACTTGTTGAGTTTTTCTAACAATTTCCATTTTCATTTCTGATTTCCAGCAACCACAGCTCTTTGTTCTTTTTCTTCTCACACAGTAGGAGTTAGAGCTAGAGTTTGGAAAATGTCACTCCGTAACCATGAGTGATCATATTCTACAGCACTAAGAAATCCTTTTCCGGTGCTATGTGCAAGGGAAGCTACCATCCTAAAAATGTGTGCCATTCCCCAAAGTCAAATTTACTGGGACCAGTACTGTCCAGCCTAGGTCACAGCAGAATTCCAGACTTCATTACAGACTTGATCAAACATGAACAAAAGCGTTTAATTTCAGGGGTGAGGTGAGAGTGACTAACATTGATATCAAGACAGGATTCAACCAAATATGGCACCAACAAGTCCTAACAAATCTGAAGTTAATGGGGATAAGAGGAAATTTTACCAAGGACTAGTGTACACTTAGAATAAAAAATGGTTCTGATGATCAGAAGCCAGGCAACTCAGTGTCAGTATATTGCTGCAGGAATTCCTCAGGGTAATATTCTAGGCCTAACTACCTTCAGTGATTTCATCAATTATAATAAGATCAGAAGTGGGGAAGTCCATTCATTGATGGCTGTTCAGTGCTCAGATCCAATTACAATTCTGCATATAATAAAGCAATACATTCCCTCTTTCAGCAAGACCGGAATAGCATCATGTTTGAGTAAAGGTAACAAGCAGCATCCGAAGAGCAGGAAAATCGACGTTTCGGGCAAAAGCCCTTTATCAGGAATTCCTGATGAAGGGCTTTTGCCTGAAATGTCGATTTTCCTGCTCCTCGGATGCTGCCTGAACTGCTGGGCTTTCCAGAGCCACTCTAATCTAGACTCTGGTTTCCAGCATCTGCAGTCCTTGTTTTTACCTAAAGGTAACAAGCAATAACTCTGGTATGTAAATGTCAGAGAGCAACCCTGTCCAATAAGAGGGAAAAGAGACAATTATCACTAAATTACTGACCATTAACATCCTTAACTCATTGACTACAAACTCAACTGGGCCAGTCACATAAATGCTGTGGTTACTAAACTAAAACAGATACTAGATATTCTGTGAGTGCCTTACCCCCTAAGTCACTGAAACCTCTACATCACCTACAAGGAACAGGTTAGGAGCATATTGGAGTAACCTCCACTGGTCTGATGGTTGCAGCTGCAACAATACCCAAGACGTTCAACATCACGTTGGAAACTGCAATCTGCCTGACAGGTAGCCATCGAAGACTACACGTTAACTCCCTCCACAGCTGGTCTACAGTGGCAGAAGTAGTCTACAAAATGCACTGTAGCAACTTGTTAAAAATTCCTTAACAGCACATCTCAAGCCTGTGCTCTCATCCATCTGGACTGACAAGGAGAGCAAGCTTATAAGAACACTTCCATTTTAACTTCCCCACATAGTCTCACACTTATCCTGACTTGGACCTTCATCATCACTGGGTCAGAATCCTGTAACATTGTACTAAATAGCACCACACAAGTACTTTCACCACACAAATTGCAACTTTTCAAGGAGATGGTGCACCCCCACCTCAAGGGCAACTAAAAGCAGGCTATATATGCTGGCTTTGCTAGCTAACAAAAAAACAAGACTAAAGGAGCCTACAGTTAGAAAATGCCTTTTATAAATTCGAGCTAATTAAATAATTTTTAAGGTTCACTTCACTAACAACGCAGGACACATAGCAGCTGACTTCTCCATCATTAGGCATGAGGAAAGCAATGAAATAATGACCTGGTAGTTTGCTTTAGCGATGTTAGTTTGATTAGAACTTCTGAGAAATTACCCTGTTTTTCTAATTTGTGGTGTGAGTTGCTTTCTGTCCACCAAAAGGTTGTCACAACTAAATCACCAAAGAGATTCTGCAATTCGTTATATTTCTGGACAGGACATCCCTAACTGTTCAACTCCTGGTTGAGTAGGGATGAATTGGCTCCCTTTCTTTCTTCACCAAATCCCTCAGTTGATCGCAACAAGGTCAATTTACAAAAGGAACCCTACCCTTGTCTACACCTTTCTTCCAGATCCAAATGAACTTCTACACACAGCTTAGAAAAGGTGAGTCCAAAAAGATTATGTTTTTAAAAATATAGAGAGGACATTCTGATTTTTATGTGAAAAGTGGATAGTTGAATATTGTAGCCATTGCAATAGAAGCTACCAGTAGCATTAATATTGGCAATTGAACAATGGGTTTCAGAACTCTTGGTTTTGTGGACTAATTGAAGTTTCTTTGGTCTGATTTTTTTCTTAACTGATTTAAAGCAATCAGAGTGACAGAGGATCTTCTTTTTGTCTGGTTGCTAGCTATTTAACTTCTCGCATTCAGGGAGAGATAAAGTCTTTACCTGCAACACAGGTTTGACCAGGGTATGCCCAACTGAGATCTTCATAGCACACTGACGTTTGAACCTAGGCTGGTGTGCATGAGAATATTCATTCCTACTAGACACACCAGTACACTGAATTTGCTTTTCAACCTGTTTTGGTGCATTCTTCAATGTGAAAAACACAATATATCTGCAGTTTGTGAAATAATTGAAAGGGGGTAACTTGCTGTTGAGCAGGGCGGTGTTAACCATATGTTATCATTATAGTCACAAGTGATCATTGTCCGTTCTTTGACTTGTCCTTTCCCATTTTCAAATGCTGTTTGAAGTTCCCATCCCATCTATGTGATACCCCATGGATCAGTCTGTCTTCAGACAGCATCTTAGTAAAGCTCAGTGGCCATTTTTGGCTGTATCAAACTTATTTCAAGAAAAACATTTCAGAATTACAAGTTAAAAATCTTCACAGTCCTTTGGAACTCTGATACACGGTCATGTCAGAGTACAGCTGGGGCATCTGTTTAATGTCTTGACCAAAAGATGAAAAGATAGAGTATTCAGAGTACTGCACTGAATTGCCATCCCAGACTATAAGTTAGAGTGGGGTTTGAATTTTCAACCTTTTAACTCAGGCAAAGGAACTGCCTGTTCTATTACTGACATTACACACAGGATTTATTATGGAACGTAATCATAGGGGAAAAAAGGATGGTAATTGCAAGTTATTTGCCACAACGTCTCCAAGATTGTGTACTGGTGTACTAGCAATGTCAACTAAGGAGTCAATAAGTAATGAAACTACTGGTTTGTTCAATTCCAATAATGCTGTGCAGAAACTCTGGCATGTTGCCTATTGTTTGTATTACTTCCAGATTTGCTGCCTGTATACAACTAAATTATTTTCATGAACTAAGGTGAAGAATTATTTTTCTATAGATCAGTTGTTGAGAAAGCAGGATCATCTTTCATCACTTCCTCTAATAATAGTAAGCACGAGTGTGAAAAAAAAATGATACACATCAGTTGTGAATAGGAAACAAGGTTTGCCTACTCAGAACTAAGAAAGTCTGCCAGTTAAATAAAATGGATTGGAGTTTCTGCCTTGGGGTATTTGGGAAATCAGTGCTCAAACACTGCTGATTAAAGGGTACAGTACCATAATGATTTTGCTCTTAGACAAGTAATGCAAGAAGCCTGAACTAATGATCTGGAAATATGAATTCACAGATCACAACAGTAGTTATGGAATTTATGTTCAATTAAGTAAATCTGTATTAAAATAAAGTTAGTAAGTTTACCAATGTTTCTTTAAAGATGCAGACCTGCACACTTTAAAGGTCCAGGAACTTAAAGGAACAGGCCATTCACAAAAACAAAAGCTTACGAAATTGTTGATTGTCATAACCACATCAAGTTCATACCATTCTTTAGGAAGGAAATTTGGCTAATAGGTAATTCCACACATACAACAATGTGGTTGACTATTACTTGTCCCAGCAAATCACTTGGTTATCAAGAGGATGTTCAGTACTCCAAGCACCACCACCTCTACAGAGACAATTAGAGATAGGCAACAAAAGCCTACTTGCCTCATTCCATAATTTTTTTTGAAAAGAAGTTTAGCTTACAGTTCAAGTTTCTCATAAAGTTTATATGAATAATCATCAATTGTGCTGATCAATAGGTCAGCATTATAGAACATAATTATGCTTTTCTCTCCAATATAAAATATCCCTTAATGTATTTAAGAGTGGTAATGTATGGTGCAGTTTTATTGGTAACTGAAATAGGTATCTCAGTAAAAAATAAATAAAATAGCCTGTTGTACTGTTCCAGCATGCCTCAATGCAGTCTGGAAGAACAATACCTCATCGTCCACATAGGCACCTTACAGTCTTCAAGAGTCAGTTTTTCAGAATGTGATAACCCTCAGTGTAAGTTATCCCTCCCCCCTCTCCCACCACATCCATTGGTTCTGCATTGTATTTGTTGCTCACACTTCTCATTAGCACCCTATCTATTTGATCAATCTCTCTCATCTTATCATCAGCTGTCCTCTTTTCTGTCTCTCTGAGCTCCCTCTCCACAAACTCTATTCATTCCTCCCAACCACATCAGTATAAATACCACCCTATTGCCAATTCTTACAAAGGGTCACTAGACTCAAAACATTAACTCTGTTTTCCCTTCAGCTGATGCTGCCAAACCAGCTGTATTTCTCCAACACACACGGTTTCTATTTCAGACTTCCAGCATTTTCAACTCGTGTGTTTATTTGCAACAGGAGTATTCGGTTCTCCAAGTGAGAGTAACCTGATTTAAATAAAGCCATGATGTCTGAGTCTTAGATACTATGGGAGAAAGTGAGGACTGCAGATGCTGGAGGTCAGAGCTGAAATTGTGTTGCTGGAAAAGCGCAGCAGGTCAGGCAGCATCCAAGGAGCAGGAGAATTGACGTTTCAGGCATGAGCCCTTAACGTCGATTCTCCTGCTCCTTGGATGCTGCCTGACCTGCTGTGCTTTTCCAGCAACACATTTTCAGCTCTTAGATACTATGCACTGCCAACATGCAGTAGTTGGTTTGGGTAGCTCATTGCTACCAATCTTCCTTTTTACATATTTGTAGTCAACCTGTCCAGACATGCGACATGCTATTGCACATCTCTGAAGCAGGTGAGAATTTGAACCAGACTCTTCTACGCAGAAGTACGGACCACCACATTGCAAAAGCCCCAGTTTTCCTTCTTCTAATGCTGAGTCTAGGGCCTGTCTAATTATCAGTGGCAGAGAATAGACCACTGGTGAGTCGAAACAGAAAAGGTACTTGTCCTACATAATAAGGCAGTTTACTGCTTAATTCCAACAGGGTACAGTTTACATTATGTTTTGTGAGCTTTGGAACCTCAGGAGCTGCACATAATCCATCAGGTATTCACACAGACATCAACACCCAAATACCATGAGACAGCATAGATTGGGTGATGCTCAATGTCACATGAACATTAGCTCCTTCGAAACAACATAAAATGCTCAGCAACAGTATACCAGAAGGAAGAAGCTCTAATAGGTCCTACTGCACAATGTTTGGAAAAAGTATAAATAAGTAATAAGTTTAATTGTTAATATTCAAGAGCTTTTGCCAAAATAGATTACAGTCATCTTTCAAAAGCAGTCAGAATGCATTCTGAGGAAGGTTCACTCAACCCAAAACATTAACTCTGATTCCTCTTCATGGATGCTGCCAGACCTGCTGAGCTTTTCCAGCACACTCTACTTTTGATGCAGAACCCAGTTGCGTTTTGCATATTGCAAAGAGCAACAACAGACAAACATATGAAAGTCAAACCAATTAAAATGTATAAATACCCTTTCCACAACAAAATAGACCAATGCAAGAATCTAAATGTTGCCATTCACCAGCATAAACTCAGAAATTTTGATTTAACTTTGGAATAGTTATGCAGCTTTAAGATTCCAACTTCAGTAGGGCAAGCCAGAGTGGATTACGCATGCAGCCAGTTAAAGCAGTGAGCTAAAGTTCACCCAAATATAAATTTCAGCATAGAGTTCATTTCCATAAACCCATCCTTCTGCCATGAATTCTGATGCCCCATGTGCCCAGAATTCTACACTCTCCTTGTCCAAAGCATTTTATTGACAAGTTTCTGTGACGTGTGCTTTGACCCTTGCAGCTCTTCAGGGGTCAGGCTCATGTAAATATTTCTGGTTAGCTCCTGACAGTATTTATGTCACTGCTAGCTCTGAAGCAATGAAAAAGGTATATTTTTTTCAAAATTTGTACCTTGGTTACTGCCTGCTGCAATTGTTTCAGCAAAGTTCAATACGAAACATACAAATCTGTTCAAGCTACTATGATTAAAATGCACACGAAAGAGTAGGGTAAACAGATTTATGAGTACCTTTTAAAAAAAGAATTGGACGTATATTTGAAAAGGAAGGCTTTGCAGGACTGTCTTTCTCTACTGTCACATTTTGCAATTCAGTGACTAAGACATATTTTGATTAATTACAGAAAATACATCAGATGACTTTTTTTGTATTTCAATGTTGTGAATTTTCATTAGAAAATACGAGCCACTGTATAACCAAATGACTTTGAACAAGTTTGCCATATCTCTGAAGATATTATATTTTGTATCACTATACAATGGTTATAATTTTACATTTGGTAAAATTTCAAATAAATGTTTCATTCAATTAGATTTAATTTAGAGAACTGTTACACATTGTAACTAATCTTGTAACTGAAGCTGCTGCACCTAGGTACCTTTGTACTTAAGATGGCGCTGTAAGTGGTGACTTATAAACTTTCCACTGTACTCAGTTGCGTACGTGACAATAAAGCTAATTCAATTCAAGTTAATTAAAGGGTGCAACATAAGAAACGAAAATTCTCCTCTATGTTTCATTTGCAAGCATGTTTGATTTTCAAAACTTTGTTGTTGATATCATTTAACACCAGTACTAATATTGAAATAATATTTTATACATTTTCATTCAAAATACTGATCATTCAAATCTATGCCAAACATCATTTTTGTAGAATATTTATACTGGGCATATCTTTTAAAATACTGTTAGATTTAAGATAAAATAAAATTGTTATAACATGTAGCCTATTCTGCCACTGAGGTAAATCACTGCAATTGTATAATGTTGAATCATTTTCATGAATTACGATAATGGTCTTAGTTAAGTAGAAGGACTTAAAATAATGACACAATGTCACAAATCAACAAGGAAATTTTGTGCAGCAATGTGCAATGGAAGGCTGTTTTTTGAAACATTGTGTGCAAACTAAATCTCAGTTAAAGCTGATATTGCATTGCCAAAATCTAAATTCCTTTGTGACCATTTAACAGCCGTAAATAAAACAAAAAGCAAACACAAGAGAGATGTCATCAATATTACATAAAGTTTTAAATCAAATGTCTAGTCTTTAATTAATAATAATCAGCAATAAGCAGAATAAAACTCATTCACTCAGAATTTTATGCAGTAGAGCATGAGTTGGGTTTCTTCCTTTACCTTTCAGTTCTAATTACAATTTGTCAAAGTGCAAGTTGAGAATGAAGTGGTGAAGTCAACATGACATCTGGGACTTGGAGAACAGCAAGACCAAGAGTTGATCTCCTAAACCAATATAATTTAAGTTTGGAGAAAGTGCATGAGAGAGAGAGAGAGAGAGAGAGAGAGAGAAAATGTAGTATTGGGAATTATGATCCAATTAGAAATGGACAGAGGCAGTGAGGAAAGTTTGGATCATTTGGTGGCACTGGAACATGGAAAATAAAGGAAAGAAATTAAAATTAAAACTTTAAAATTTTCAAACTACACAGAACAATTTATCAACTTTGTCAGCGAGACTCACCAATTTCACACTTGACTCCATTAACATTGTCCTAATTCCAGGAAACAGTAGCTAACATGTAATTTATATTCACACCATAAATGGTGCATTTTGTTTTGATATTCAGTGGGACATTGCTACAGATTTACCATTTTTATGACATTAAAGAAGTGACGAAAACAAATCATCCACATACTGACATCCAATTCACAATAGCATTTGTCTGCATTGCCTCAAGTTGCTGGAGCTTTTTAAGGCACTAATAATGCGGTGCCCTGTGAACTTGCTGGTTCATTCCAGCAAATTCACAGTTGTTGTCCTATCATAAACATACAACACTCTTTAACTGCAGAAGTCGTACTTTTTAAAAAGAGTTAATTTCACACATTGTGACCATCACAGAAATAAAACAGTACAATCATTGCAATTTGGGATTCAGTGTTGTGGTTTCCGGTTACTAATATGATAGAAAACATATTGAGAAACATGTATCACCATTAGAAGAACTAAGCTTTAAATTGTTATGGATAGATTGATGTTTGAAATTCAAGATAGAATTGAGCTGAGATTAAAGCTGACACTCAAACCTTTCGTCAGGTTCAAACAACATTTTTTAAAAAAAATTGACGCTGTTACACATTTCCTCAAATTCCCATCACCTTCCTTTTCAGTCCTTGTTTACTTCTACATTGCTTGGAACCAAATTTTAGTCACACTGACAGACTCAGACAGAGTCTGAGACAGTTTGTCAGAAACTAAGCAAGGAACCATAAATAATAGGTCCTGATTCAGTCCTCATAGAGCTAAGGGGGCAGGTTTTGCAGAGATAAATTTCCCTCCCCTCTGTGACTCTCTTGTCAGGTCCACACCCCCCCACCAACCCACTCTCTCCTGCCAATGCATGAATTGCAAAACCTGCCCGCACTCCTCACCTCCGTCTAAGGCCCCAAAGGAGCCTTCAACATCCATCTGAGATTTACCTGCATTTCTACATGTCATTTACTGTATCCGTTGATCCCAATGCGGTCTCCTCGCCACTGAGGAGACAAGATGCCTATTTGCAGAAAGCTTCAGAGAACATCTCCAGGACACATACACCATAGCCAAACACTTTAACTCCTCCTCCCACTCTGCCAAGGACATGCAGGTGCTGGGCCTCCTCCATCGCCAAACTCTAACCACCATTCGAGGAAGAATGCCTCATCTTCCAACTTGGGATCCTCCAACCACATGGAATTAATGTGGACTTCACCAATTTCCTCATTTCCCCTCCCTCACCTTATCCCAGATCCAACCTTCCAACTCGGCACTGCCCTCATGACTTGTCCTACCTGTCCATCTTCCTTCCAACCTATCCGCTCCACCCTCCTCTCTGACCTATCACCATTACCCCCACCTTCACCTACCTGTCACATTCTCAGCTACCTTTCCCACAGCCCCACCCTCCTCCCATTTATCTCTCTACCTCCGAGGCTCACTAGCCTCATTCCTGATGAAGGGCTTATGCCCGAAACATCGACTCTCCTGCTCCTTGGATGCTATGAACAATAGTCTGTTTAAGGTTTGGTGTTTGTTTAAACACGAGAAGTGGAGGTGTAAGGAAGGTCTTGGTGAGGGGCCCATCCTCATCGATAATGTGTTGCAGGCTGCAAAGAACATTGCGTAGTTTCTCTGCTCCTGGGAAGTACTGGGCAACGAAGTGTATCCTATTGGTTGCAGCTCGTGTCTGCCTCCTGAGGAGGTCATCACAGATTCTCTCAAAACCAATCGCAACATTGTCATCAGACCAGCAGATAAAGGAGGAGGCATTGTCATTCAGAATAGAACAGATTACTGCAAGGAAGTATACCAACAACTGAACAACCAGGAACACTAGAGGCAAATACCAGACAATCTGACCAAACAGCACACCCGTGAACTAAACACATTGATCAAGACTTTTGATCTAGTCCTTCAGGGTTCCCTACATACTTTTATCCCATGTATTTCTCGCATAGGGGACTTCTACTGCCTTCTGAAGATACACAAAGGCAACACACCAGGAAGTCCCATCATATCAGGCAATTGGACCCTGTGTGAGAACCTCTCTGGCTATGATGAGGGTATGTCAAAACCCATTGTACAGGGGAACCCCAGCTTCTGTCATGACACTACAGATTTCTTACAGGAACTCAGTACCCACGGACTAATCGAACCAGGAACTTCCCTCATCACAATGGACGTTTCAGCACTCTATGCCTTCATCCCCCATGATGACAGCATTGCGGCAACAGCCTCAGTACTCAAACCAACAACTGCCAATCTCTGAGCACTGTCCTACAACTCATCCACATCATCCCTGACCACAACATTTTCACCTTTGACAACCGGTTTTTCACCCAGATACATGGAACAGCCATGGGGATCAAATTTGCATCCCAATATGCCAAAATTTTCATGCACAAGTTTGAACAAGATGTCTTTTCTGCACAGGACCTCCAACCAGCACTATACACCAGATATATTGATGACATTTTCTTCCTCTGAACCCATGGTGAGAAGCCACTGAAACAACTACACAGTGATATCAACATGTTTCATCCCACGATCAGACATATCATGGAGTACTCTTCAGTATATGTCTCATTCTTGGACACACACATCTCCATCAAGGTGAGCACCTCTGTATCTCACTCTACGGCAAACCCATGGATAACCTCATGACACTGCACTTCTCTAGCTTCCAACCGAAACATACGTAAACAGCCATCCCTTACGGATAAACCCCACGCAAACACAGGATCTCTTCAGATGAGGAGGAATGTGACGGACACCTGAAAGTGCTCAAGGATGCCCTCATAAGAACATGGTATGATGCTCAACTCATCGGTCGCCAGTTCTGATGTGCCACAGTGAGAAAATTGAATGACCTCTTCAGGAGGCAGACACAGTGCAACCGATAGGGTACCTTTTGTTGTCCAGTACTTCCCGGGAGCGGAGAAACTACACTGTGTTCTTTGCAGCCTGCAACGTGTTATCGATGAGGATGAGCACCTCGCCAACACCTTCCCAGTGCTTCCACTTCTCGCCTTTAAACAACCGCCAAACCTTAAACAGATCATTGTTCGCATCAAACTGCCCAGCCTTCACGACAACATTGACCACAACACCATACAACCCTGTCATGGTAACAACTGCATATCAGAGTGTCAACACAGACACCACCATTACACAGGGAGATACCACCCACCATGTATGTGGCAGGTACTCATGTGACTCGGCCAACATTGTCCATCTCATACGCTGCAAGCAAGGATGTCCCAGGGAATGGTACATTGGTGAGACCAAGCAGATGCTATGACAATGGATGAATGGACACTGTGCAATGATTGCCAGACATGGATATTCCCTCCCAGTCAGGGAATACTTCAGCGGTGAGGGATATTCGGCCTCAGATCTTTAGGTGACCATCCTCCAACGCTGACTTCTGGATACTCAACAACGCAGAGTGGCTGAGCAGAGGCAGATAGCCAAGTTCAGTATCCATTAGGATGGCCTCAACTGGGACCTTGAATTCATGTCACACTGCAGGTGACCCCATTGCACTACACACTCTCTCACTCACACAAACATGGAGACCCTCACATATACACACACACTCTCACTCTCTCTCTCTCACAGGCTTATACTCCCTCACACTCACACACACACACTTTACTAAGCATGCTCACACACAAGCAAGCACACACTCTCTCATGTGCATTCACTCTGTCTCTGTCTCATGCACGCACACACACATATACATTTGCAAAATCATATTTGCAGGTACATTCTATTTTGCTCAAAAAGTGTACAATCTGCAGGTAGTCAATCCATGTAATATTTTGTAAATTCCACTTTGGAAATAGAACCAGTCTAACTCAAGATTGGGATACAGTTTGTAACCTGACACATTTAATGCATTGTCTGAGCTGAGATGTCACTGTATTAATAAAACCTTACGTTCTCTTGAGAATGTGACTTAAAAGTTCTGGGATTTACATTTTGATGAACCAAAACTTGCAACCCATTCTAAAAGATGAAAGACCTAACAGCAATCTAGGTTGTTCAATATATCATTTCAGTTGCATGTCACTGTAACCTTTTACTATAAATTCTGTGTCACAGCTGTTCCACAGCTACCTGATGAAGAAGCAGCGCTCCGAAAGATACTGCTTCCAAATAAACCTGTTGGGACTATAACCTGTCATCGTGTGATTTTTAATTTTGTCCACCCCAGTCCAACACCATCTCCTGCACATCATTCAGCTAAAATGGCAGCCCTTCAGAGTCACTGGTTTTCATCTGGAAAAAGGTAATACAACATAGCGATAGGTGTAGTGAGTCAATATGATTGATCAACAGCTAAAAATGACAATTCAAGTCAATGAACATCTTTATTTCTACCTTCCAATTAAGCGATGGTCATCTATGAATAAAAAAAAGATATCTGAGGAATTCCTACAGCCATATCTTGGGGTGGAGATGATTGGCCACCAACAACAATAACCACCTTCTCTCTATTAGGTATGATGCCAAACAGGGAGAACCAATGACTTCAATTTTGCAAGGATTCCTTGAAGCTACACAATAAAACATTGTCTTGATGTCCATCATACCATCCACACTCTCCTCACCTCTGCAATTCAGTTCTTTGGTCTATTTTTGGGCTAAGGCTATGATGAGCTCTGTAAACCTGGCCTAGCTGGAACCCAAACTAACCTTCAGTGAGTAAGGTTATTACTGTATAAGTGTCATAGAGTCCTATAGCCCCTTGCCCCAAAACTGATCCATGCTGACCAAAATGTCCATTCACACTAACCCCATTTCCCTGCACTTGGCCCATATCCTTCTAATCCTTTCCAATCTATGTATTTGTCCAAATGTCTTCTGAATGTTGTTAATGTACCCACCTCAACCATTTCTACTGGCAGCTCATTCCATATGTGTACCACCCTCTGTGTAAAAATTTTGTCCCTCAGGTTCCTTTTTATCTCCTTCGCCTCTAAACCTTAAACTGATGGCCTCTTGTCCTCGATTCCACAACTCTGAAAAAGACTGGGTGCATTCACCTTATCCATGCCTCTCATGATCCTATACACCATTATTAGGTTCCCCCCTCAGTCTCCTACGCTCTAAAGATAAAAGCCCTAGTTTGTCCAACCTCTCCCTGTAACTTAGACCCTTGAGTCCTGGCAACAGCCTTGTAAATTTCTTCTGCACTCTTTCCAGTATAATAACATCCTTCCTTTAACAAGGTGACCAAAACTGAAGACAATACTCCAAGTGCAGCCTCACCAACATCCTGCACAACTGCAACATTTCTTCTCAACTTCTATATTCAATACTCTGACTGATGAAGCCAGTATGCCAAAAGTCTTCTTCACTGCCCTGTCTACCTGTGACTCCACTTTCAGAGAACTTCAGGGAACCGTGCACCTGAACGCCAAGATTCCTCTGTTCCACTACACTCCTTAAGGCCCTACCATTCACCATGAAGCTCCTATCTTGATTTGGACTTTCCAAAATGCAAGACCTCACACTTATCTATGTTAAACTCCGTTTGCTATTTCTTGGCCCACTTTCCTAGCTGATTGCAATTTCTGATAACCTTCCTCACTGTCCATGACACCACCTATTTTAGTGTCATCAGCAAACTTAATCATGCCTCGGACATTCTCTTCCAAATCATTGCACCAACTCCTGAGGTACACCACTAGTTACAGGCCTCTAGTCTGACAAGCATCCTTCCACTATTACCCTCTGCTTCCTATCATCAAGCCAGTTTTGGATCCAATTTGCCAGCTCACCTTGGATTTCATGCAATCTAACCTTACAGAGCAGCCTACCAAGTGGAACCTTATCAAAGGCCTTACTGAAATCCACATAGACTACATTAATTGCCCTGCCTTCATCAACCTTCCTACTCCTTCATCTAAGAATTCTAACGAATTTGTGAGGCATGATCTCCCACACACAAAGCCATGCTGACTACTCTTAATCAAATCCTGCCTTTCCGAATGCATGTATTCCTTATCCCTCAGTACCTTCTCAAGTAACTTACCCACCGCAGATGTTAGGCTTACTGGTCTACAGCTCCCAGGCTTTTCTTTGCAGCCCTTCTTAAACAATGGCACGATATTGGCTACCCTCCAGTCTTCCAGGACCTCACCCATGGCTAACGATGATGCAAAAATATCAGCCAGGGCCACCACAATATTATTTCGAGACTCTTGCATTGTTCTTGGATATTTCTGGTCAGGACCAGGAGATGTATCCACCTTCACACAGTCTATTACATCCAATATCTCCTCCATTGTGATGTGGACTGCCCCCAAGATATCACCACCAACTTCTCCAAGTTCCCAAATCTTCATGGCTTTCTCCATGGTAAACACAGAGGAGAAATATTGATTGAGAACCTCACCCATTTCCTACAGTTCTACACATACATGTCCTTGAGGGAACCTGTTCTCTCCCTAGTTATTTTTTTCTTTTAATATACGAAAATACCTCTTTGGATTTTTAAAATTACTTACAGTGTGGAAACAGGCCCTTCGGCCCAACAAGTCCACACCGACGTGCCAAAGCGCAACCCACCCATATATTTACCCCTTCACCTAACACCACGGGCAATTTAGCATGGCCAATTCACCTGACCTGCAGGTCTTTGGACTGTGGGAGGAAACCGGAGCACCCGGAGGAAACCCACGCAGACACGGGGAGAATGTGCAAACTCCACACAGTCAGTCGCCTGAGGTGGGAATTGAACCCAGGTCTCTGGCGCTGTGAGGCAGCAGTGTTAACCACTGTGCCACCGTGCCGCCCAGATTCACCCTAATCTTCTCAGCAAAGGTTATCCTGTGCCTCCTTTTTGCCCTCCTGATTTCCTTCTTCAGTAAACTCCTGTATTCCCTGTATATCTCCACGGATTTCCCTTGATCCAAGCTGCTTGTCCCTGAGTCATGCTTCCTTCTTTTTTCTGGTCAAAGCCTCAATATGTCTTGTCATCCAGGATGCCTTATTCCTACCAACCTTGCCCTTCAGCCTCATAGGAACATATAGACCTTGAACTCTAGCTGTCTCACTTTTAAAGGCCTCCCACTTGCCAGACACCTTTACCTACAATTAAACTACTCCAATTAACACCTGCAAGCTCCTGGCTAATTCCAACAAAAAATTGCCTTGCCCCAATTTAGAATTTGAAACTGTGGATCAGTTTTGTCCCTCTTCATAACGGTTTTAAAATTAATAGATTTATGGTCACTGGTCCCAAAGTCACCTGTTACCTCCGTCACCTGTCCAGCCTTATTTCCCAAGAGTAGGTCGAGTTTTGCCCCTTCCTGAGTAGGGACTTCTATAAACTGCTTGAGGAAACTTTCCTAAACGCACTTAACAAATTGAACCCATCTCAGCCCTTAATGCTCTGGAAGTCTCAGTCTATGTTAGGAAAATTAGTACTGCTGCCTCACAGTGCGAGAGACCCGGGTTCAATTCCCACCTCAGGCGACTGACTGTGTGGAGTTTGCACATTCTCCCGGTGTCTGCGTGGGTTTCCTCCGGGTGCTCCCGTTTCCTCCCACAGTCCAAAGATGTGCAGGTCAGGTGAATTGGCTATGCCAAATTGCTCGTAGTGTTAGGTGAAGGGGTAAATGTATGGGTGGGTTGTGCTTCGGCGAGTCGGTGTGGACTTGTTGGGCCGAAGGGCCTGTTTCCACACTGTAAGTAATCTAATCTAAGTAATCTAATCTAATCATAAGTCTATTGCTCCTGCAAATCTCTCCATTCTCTGTGTATATTTGTTCCTCTAATTCCCGTTGACTATTTGGAGGCCTATAGTACAAACCCAATAACTTCTCCATCCCCTTCATGTTTCTTAGCACCACCCACAAAACCTCACTGGATGACCCTTCAGTTATTTCATCTCTGATTACTGCTGTGATATTTCCCTAATGAAAAATGCAACTCCCCCTCCTCTCTTTCCACCACCTCTATTCCACTAAAGCACCTGTACCCTGGTACATTAAGCTGCCAGTCACGTCCCTCACTGAGTCATGTTTCTGTAAAGACTATAATATCCCAGTCCCATGTACCCATCCACGCCCTGAGTTCATCGGCCTTACCTGTCAGCCCTCTTGCACTGAAATAAATGCAATTGAAGACAACAGGCATTCCTTGCTCCCTGTCGTGTTCCAGCCTGACCCGTGTATTCAACTTATTATTTCCGATTACCGTTGTGGGTATCCATTGTGGTCTATTCATTGATCCTCCATCTCCACAATTGTTTAGTTGACCACTACTACTTATAACTAAATGTGATAGGACAGCTATGTGCTCAGTACATGCCAAATGCCTGTGTTTTCTGACGTGAGACTAAGTGATTAATTTCACAGACAGACTTAGACAATGCAAATGGGAAAGGAGTAAAGACTATTTACAATGATGAAATAAAAAGGAATACAAGAAATATATTAAAAAGGTTTTAAAAACTAGAAGAACCTCACACTTGCCTCCTTGCTGTTGAGGATCCCACCTCCCCCCACTCTAGTTTAAACCCTCCCTTGCAGCACTAGCAAACCTGGCTACCAAGATATTGGAGGAATTAGAGGAACAAATATGCAGAGAGATTGGGAGACTTGCAGGAGCAATAGGGTTGTCATAGAGGATTTTAATTATCCTAACATAGACTGAGACTGCCAGAGCATTAAGGACTGAGATGGGGTAGAATTTGTTAAGTGCGTTCATGATTTGGAGGTGCCGGTGTTGGACTGGGGTATACACAAGACCAGGTTATTGTCCCCTTCCAGTTCAGATACAACCTGTCCCTCGAACAGGTGACCTCTGCCCCACAAAAGATTCCAATGATCTAAAAATCTGAATCCCTGCCCCACACCAATTTTTTAGCCACACATTTATCTGCTATATCCTCCTGTTCTTACCCTCACAAGCATGTGACACTGGATGTAATCCGGAGATTATCCCCGAGGCCCTGGTTAACTTTTTTCCCAGCTCTCTATAATCCTTCTACAGGACCTCATCCCTATTTCTATCTATGTCATTTGTGCCAACGTGCACAATGCCTTCTGGCTGCTAACCCTCCTCCTTGAGAAGATTATGCAGCCACTCTGAGACATTCTGGACCCTGACACCTGTGAGGCAACACACTATCCTGGATTCGTGTTTGCTGCCACAGAACCTCCTATCTGTCCCCCTAATTATCAATTTTCCTTTCACTAAGGTCCTGTTTACCTTTACCCTTTCCCAGATCCAGTCCTAGTGCCACCAACCTGGCTACTGCTGCTTTCCCTTAAATGGTCATCCACCACCCTCCCCGCCCCCACCCCCAACAGTATCCAGAACTGTATACGTGTTTAAGGGGAATAGCCACAGGGGATTCCTGCACTCTCATCTTCCTCCCTTTACCTTTCATTGTGGTTACCCAGCCACTCTCTGCCTGCACCTTAGGTGTGACCATCTCACTAAAATTCTGATCTATGAAGCGCTCAGTCATCAGGGACAATGGAAGTCTTTCTGAGCTCCTACATCTTGCAGGAGGAACATGTGACTGCCTGAACTGCCATCTTAACTGCTTAAGTGCTGCTTGCTAGAACTACTGATGGCATCTTTCATCGCTTTGCTCAGAGTTAGGGCAATAATTGGCCAGAATGGATTCGTCCTGCTTTGGATAATGTTCCACGGTGTCAAGTAGACGCTGGTGTTGTATCTGTACTGAAAAAGCTTCACTTGGAGTACATCTGGTTCTGGGGCACAAGTTTTCAGGACTACAGGAAAGATATTGTCATAACCCACCGATTTTGCATTTTGCATTCAGCTATTGCATCTGAAATGAACTGTGTAAACCCTGGTATCTTTGATGCTGCAAACCAAAGGTAGAGTTCAAGATGAACCATCCACTTGACCTTTCTGGTCGAAGATGGCTGCAAATGCTTCAAATTTGCTTTGTAGTAACATATTGGGCTGCCCTGTCATTGAGGATATGGATATCCATCGCAGTTTATTCATTGACCCTCCATTTCCATAAATGTTTAGTTGACCACCAACATTTATGACTGAATGGTGGTGGACAACCCTGTGCTCAGTACACACCAAATGCCTGTGTTTTCCATTACATAAAACCCAGCAGTGGACGTGAGATTAAATGATTAATTTCATGGGCAGAATTAGAGGAAGCAAATGGGAAAAAAAGTAAAGACTAATCATAATGCTGAAATAAAAAGGAATACAAGAAATGTATAAAAATGATTTTTAAAAAAATAGAAGGGTAAGGAAAGATGATATATCAAACAAATCAATCCATGTTCAAATTAACAGATTCCAATAAAATAAAACTTCTAAAGTTCTGGGAAGTGGAAGCTCTAACTGCTGTAAAGAGGTTGCTTAACTATGCTGGTCTGATCCGACTGTATAGATATGACTCGGTTAAGAATTGAAATTGCAGAAGCCTGGAATAGGATAAAGTTTCCCGTGATAATTTTGGTGGCGCTTGTTCTAAACAAAGTTGTTGATGTGAAGGGAGTCAGACCAAGTATGAGACTCATTATGCTAAGGATTCCAGTGTCCTCACCTCTCTGCAATCCAGCATAATTTAAAAGGCAGTATGCTGAGAAAGAAGAAAATACCAGGTTCCTGAAGGACAAAGCTGTGTGCAATGCACATGAAGATCCAAATCAGAGACATGGGATCGAACTCATTCTAAGAATCCAGTTTTTTAAAAATGTTGTATTCTGGTCCATTTACAAATGACATTACGGTTTTCAGGACTACAGGAAAGATATTGTCATAAGTTTGATTGCTCCATATCTCAGTTAGAAAAAACAGAGGCCTATTTCCCCACTGAACAGATGAGGATGTGCATCCAGTTGCACCACTTTTGCTTGCTAACCTCATTGAAGTGAAGTACCTAAAGTCTTAACTCTGGAAATTTTCAATATTGGAGGACTTTATTGTGTACAATGTCAGGATCAGGCCTTTAATATTTTGTGCAATACGCCAGGACAGCCTGTACTCCAGAGTATTGAAAATGTTTATTACTGAAGGAAACTGCAAAGGGCACAATAATAATTTTATAAAATACTTTGGAAATATTATTCATATGTAAAATTTGGAAGGTAACAAGTAATGCAGTTCTGTACAAAAAGAGCCAAGGGATAAACTAGTATATTAAATAGCAGTTAGCCTCAAATGAGTAATATTGAAACCACTGGTGACTATAAGAGGTATTACAATACTTTGGCCTTTTTTTTTGAAAGAGAGGTTTTAAGACAGAGACATGGTTCCAACAAAGTAAATACCTTGTGAGGCCTTGAGGCTTTTTTTTAAAGTAGGAACAATAGAAAGAGCCTGAATGGATGGGGCAAGCTCCCACGGAACCAAGACCTTCTGGTTTTTTCAGTAGCAGTCACTGTGGTCATGAAGCTGGGTGGAAGCTGTAATGCATCTCTCCCTGCTACTTTCTTTTGCTGAGCTTTCTCTTGATGTTTTTCCTACTGCTGTAAGAATTGCATGTGAAACAATCTGTTTTACTGAATTTGCCCTTTGCCAAGGGTGTGTTTATGGGATGTTACTATATTGACACAGTTACTGTTTAGTAGTTAAAATAATCTATTATTCTGTTAAGTTTTCAAGAGAGTTATATTATTCCAAATGTTTTTGTTGTATTTTCTCTATAATGTGTGAATAAGGTGAGTTTTGCTTCAAATCTGGTAGTTTGACCAATCAAATTGCATCTGGAATGCAATGCTTAGCACTTATCTTTAAAATAAGAAAAAGTTTGGCCAAGACTATTTTCTGAGCATTTTGAGGGGGTCTGGTCTGGTCCAGAACAAAGGAATGAGATCAGTCAATAGTGATAATAAAAAGGACTACTGAGGGATAGTAGGCATACATTTGTAAAGGGCAAGGTATGCCTGGTTAATTGCATAGAATTTTTCAAGATAATTTCTGAGGAGACTGACAGTGGGAGGAATGCAGTAGAAGTGATAGATAGTACTTGAACTTTCAAAAAGACTGACAAAATTCTGCACAAGAGACTCACTGCAAAGATAAGGGCTTATTGCATAAAATGAAAGCTAATAACATGGATTGAGGAATGGTAAAAACACAGACAACACAGAGTAGGAACAAACATACATTCCCAAGTGGCACTTATCAATATCTGAATTTGGACTTTCTTGTTCTCCATCTGCACAATATATATGTATATTCACATATCCAAAGATATTGAAATTCACCTAAATAACATCCTTACATGCACTTGTAACAAAACATCTCAAGGCATTTGACAGGAGCAGAATAAGAAAATACGACAAAGCCACAGAAGAGATGTTAGATCAGACAATCAAGAGCTTGATTAAGGCTGTCGGTTTTAAAGAAGTTCTTAATAGAGATACGCAAGGGGGAAAAATATAGGGAAAATTCTAAATATTATGTCCTAGGTATCTGAAAGCGATTATAATTGGAATGCTCAAGAAATAGATAATGTATTGCAAATGGATGTGCTTCTGTATGAGATTACAGATAGGGATGGATGTGGTTATTGATGGATTTAGAAAAACAGTTGAAGATTTTACAATCATGATTTTGTTTGACTGGGAGCCAGTGTAGTTCACTAAATACAAAGGTAACAGGTGAACAGGAGCTAGTCCACTTTTTAAAGCAGAGGCAGCAGAATTTTGATTAACTCAAGTTTACAAAGGTTAGAATGTGGGAATGTTTTGGATTCAAATCTAAAGCTAACAAACACATGAATAGAAACAAAGTCAGGCAATATTATGGAGATGGAAAGAGAAAGTGTTAGTAATGGCACAATTATCCAGGGCTGAGTAAATGGTGTGGAAGTCATAGGAAGGTTTCATAGGAAGGTCCCGCATGCACAGTGGCTGCCTGCCTCAAGACAATTGGCAGCCAATTTGGGGCCTCAGTTAGGGACATTTCAAGCTGACAGTAGAGCAGGTCATCATCATATGGAGGCCATCAGCTTAATTGTGGGGGTCTTCCTATGGCAGTCTGGGAGGCCACTTGTCTTCCAGCCTCGGAAGGAGGCTTCTGCTAGGAGTAAATAAATGATTTATAGGAGCTCACTTTCTGCTTGGAGAAGTCTGCCTGCTTGGCCCCTCTGAAATTTGTTTTGAACTGACCCTTCCTTCTCACTCTCCTGATGGGATTTCAGAGATTAGACTAGATTCCCTAATCTAAACAGGCCCTTCGACCCAACAAGCCCACGCTGATCCTCCAAAGAGCAACCCACCCAGACCCATTTCCCTCTAATGCACCTAACACTGTGGGTAATTTAGCATGGCCAATCCACCTGATCTGCATACTTTTGGATTGTGGGAGGAAACTGGAGCACCCGGAGGAAACCCACACAGACACGGGGAGAATGTGCAAACTCCACCCAGACAGTTGCCCGAGGCTGGAATCAAACCTGGGTTGCTGGCACTATGAGGCTGCAATGCTAACCACTGAGCCACCATGCTGCCCTGATCTTCTGATTGGGCGAACAACATCAGAGCCTCTCCAGGAATGTCACTGAGCCAACATTTCTGCTGGTAGACACAAGACTCGGACCCCAATTTGGTTCTTATATGATGATCTTGAAGCCAGTAGAAATCTCCTGTCCCAAGGATTGCCAAAGAGATAAAGCAAAAGTATATGGGTGGTGCTAAAATTAGATAAAAATTGGGAAGAATGCAGGAGACTACAGTGATGACAGATCGGATAGAACATGGCTCATATTTTATGAATGCAGTTAAACAAAGATACATTTAACACTTCAGAAAAGAAGTAGCAAGAAATTGAAAAAGCCCAAAAATGGAAAATGCAGAGAGATCGCGAGGAACAGATTAAAGACTGGTTAAAAAAAAAATTTAAAAAATTAAATAAAACCAAAAGAACCAGGGATGCTGCAAATCAAACACAAAAACACGAAAATGCTGGAAAAGCTCAGCAGGTCTGGCAGCATCTGTGTACAGAAATCAGCATTAATGTTTCAGGTTGAATGGCCCTTCCTCAGAAATGAAGAAGGGTCACTCAGCCCGAAACGTTAATTCTGATTTCTCTCTATAGATGATGCCAGACCTGCTGAGTTTTTCCAGCAACTTCTGTTTTTGTCCCAAAAAATTAAATTTTATTTTGTATTTTAGATAAAATGACAATGAATGCAATAACAAGATGGTTATTGTAAATTTTGAATGGTAAATTATTGATTGAGAAACACTGAGACATCCTGAGGACATAAAAGGTGTCATGTCAGTGTAAATGCAAATTCACTCTTATTTCTTTTGTTACAATACTATGGCTTCAAGAGGTATATTTTGTGTTTTTTTTTAAGACAGGTTTAAAACAGAGGTGAGGACCTGTCTATTCAAAGCCTATAAGGTAAACAGCTTGAGAGACCTTGGGTTTTTTAAAAAATTGGAACAATGGAAACTTTTGCATCAGTATTTACAGTAGAAAAGGATGTGGAAGATATAGACTGTAGGGAAATAGATGGTGACATCTTGCAAAATGTCCAGATTACAGAGGAGGAAGTGCTGGATGTCTTGAAACGGGTAAAGTTGGATAAATCCCCAGGACCTGATCAGGTGTACGCAAGAACTCTGTGGGAAGCTAGAGGAGTGATTGCTGGGCCTCTTGCTGAGATATTTGTATCATTGATAATCACAGGTGAGGTGTCAGAAGATTGGAGGTTCGCAAACGTGGTGCCACTGTTTAAGAAGGGTGGTAAAGACAAGCCAGGGAACTATAGACCGGTGAGCCTGACCTCGGTTGTGGGCAAGTTGTTGGAGGGAATCCTGAGGGACAGGATGTACATGTATTTGGAAAGGCAAGGACTGATTTGGGATAGTCAACATGGCTTTGTGCGTGGAAAATCATGTATCACAAACTTGATTGAGTTTTTTGAAGAAATAACAAAGAGAATTGATGAGGGTAGAGTGGTAGATGTGATCTACATGGACTTCAGTAAGGCGTTTGACAAGGTTCCCATGGGAGACTGATTAGCAAGGTTAGATCTCATGGAATACAGGGAGAACTAACCATTTGGATACAGAACTGGCTCAAAGGTAGAAGACAGAGGGTGGTGGTGGAGGGTTGTTTTTCAGACTGGAGGCCTGTGACCAGTGGAGTGCCACAAGGATCGGTGCTGAGTCCTCTACTTTTTGTCATTTATATAAATGATTTGGATGCGAGTATAAGAGGTACAGTTAGTAAGTTTGCAGATGACACCAAAATTGGAGGTGTAGTGGACAGCAAACAGGGTTACCTCAGATTACAACAGGATCTGGACCAGATGGGCCAATGGGCTGAGATGTGGCAGATGGAGTTTAAGTCAGATAAATGCGAGGTGCTGCATTTTGGGAAAGCAAATCTTAGCAGGACTTATGCATTTAATGGTAAGGTCCTAGGGAGTGTCGCTGAACAAAGAGACCTTGGAGTGCAGGTTCATAGCTCCTTGAAAGTGGAGTCGCAGGTAGATAGGATAGTGAAGAAGGCATTTGGTATGCTTTTCTTTATTGGTCAGAGTATTGAGTACAGGAGTTGGGAGGTCATGTTGCAGCTGTACAAGACATTGGTTAGGCCACTTTTGGAATATTGCATGCAATTCTGGTCTCCTTCCTGTTGGAAAGATGTTGTGAAACTTGAAAGCGTTCAGAAAAGATTTACAAGGATGTTGTCAGGGTTGGAGGATCTGAGCTACAGGAAGAGGCTGAACAAGCTGGGGCTGTTTTCTCTGGAGCGTCGGAGGCTGAGGGGTGACCTTATAGAGGTTTACAAAATTATGAGGGGCATGGATAGGATAAATAGGCAAAGTCTTTTCCCTGGGGTGGGGGAGTCCAGAACTGGACGGCATAGGTTTAAGGTGAGAGGGGAAAGATATAAAAGAGACCTAAGGGGCAACTTTTTCACACAGATGGTAGTACGTGTATGGAATGAGCTGCCAGAGGATGTGGTGGAGGCTGGCAATAGCAACATTTAAAAGGCATTTGGATGGGTATATGAATAGGAAGGGTTTGGAGGGATATTGGCCGGGTGCTGGTAGGTGGGACTAGATTGGGTTGGGATATCTGGTTGGCATGGACAGGTTGGACTGAAGGGTCTATTTCCATGCTGTACATCTCTATGACTCTATGAGTCTAGGAGAAGGTATTAACCATGATAAAAGACTTTTCTTTCGAATATTGAATCAGTTTTATGGAATGATAGAACAGGGAGGCCATTCAGCCAGTTTTCGTGCGCTAACTCTCTGCAACAATAATTTCTTTTTTCCTCGAGCCTTAAATGTTATTCCTTTTCAGATAAGGATCCAATTTGATTTTGAAAACCAGGATTGGGTCTACCATCCAGATACTGTCAGACAATTCAGATCCTAACTACTTGACGTCAATAAAGCTTTGATTATGCTGCCACTGTTTCTTTTGCCAATTAACTTATATCTGTGCCATCTGGTTCAAGCTTTCCACTAATGGAAACAGTTCCTGTGTTTATTCTGTTTGTCTCCTCATGATTTTTAATTCTTCCATAAAATTACCACTCAATCTCTATTTTTCCAAGGATAATAGTCCCAGCTTCTTCAATCTTATGTTATTCCTTACTGACAGCCTAACTTGCAGGAATATGATCATGATATTAACATTACATCATAGTATGTGACATGACACTAAAAAGATTTCATGCTCCATCATACCTCAAATCACTTGAAGCGTGACATTCTGCTGGATGTATGGTCCTCTGTTGTAAATTAATGGCTTGCTACAAGCTCAGACACTTCACTATAAATCTTCCTTTAGTTTAAAAGCCAACCTTTCACCATTAGTCTTTCTGCTTCCTGTCTCTCAGCCAATTTCATGTCCATGTTTCTCCTTTACCTTTTATTGCAAGTATTTATAACCTTTGTTTACAAATCTGTGGTTTGGCATTTTACAAAATACCTTTTGAAAGTCCATGTCATCAATCCTTTCTTTACCTCTTCAAAATGATCAAGCAAGTTAGTTGAACACAATGTTTCCTTCATAAATTTATATTTGCTATCCTGAACTAATCAACAATTCTCCAGTTCAATGGGACCATCCTGTAGTTACAGAGAATTAGAAAATTATGGCTCCCGCTTCCACAATTTCACTCTCACTTCTCTCAAATATCCTTGGATGCATCTCCTCCAGCCCTTGTGCCTGGAGTAAACTTTAGTCATTCTATCCAACACCACCTCATTAAACCAACCAAGTGACTTGACTAACCTCATCTTTCACCATGACCCATCGAGCATTTTATTCCTTGGTGAGGACAGATGCACAGTGCTGTTAGCCAGGCTGCTGCACAGGGAGAGACAGAGGGACCAGTCAGAGACATGCTCCTGAAAGTGAGATGTTAGTCAAGAGGCTGCAGAGACACAGAGGTACCAGTTGCTGACAGGGACTAGGAAAGCTCTGTATGAAGAAAATCTGTTGACACGCAAGATAAAACAGTTTGTGAGCTGAGAATGCCATGAGTCCAAGTATTGCTTGGTACAACCATTTTCTTCAGAAAAAGTAAGAAAGAGGAGGCAATGCTACCTAGCTCCTTCGTCTGGAGCAATAAGATACAGACATGTGATTATCAGTTGAGCCTGAGCCAATGGGAAAAAGACACCATGACCCAAGAAAGATAAGGAAAAAGTATGAAAGAAGATCTTCGAGGCATACAGGCAGCGAGGCAGCGATAACTCCGGAGACCAACACTCGCAAATCTGCCCTCATCAGGAACATGGAGAGAGAGAGCAGTGTCTGGCCAACGTGAGCCCTCCTCAACAGCAGCAAAACAGCTAACCAGATTGGGTATTATTTAGTGTTCTGTGACTGCTCAGGGAGTGTCAGGGAGTTGTGTATAAATAGGTTTTTAAATCAGTTTGTGGGAAAACATATAAGCTCTAGTTTGTAAAAGAACACATATGAGATAAGTGTCTGGTTTAATACATTAATAAAGTAACTTGGAAAGTTATAAGAATTGACTCTTCTCTCTGCACACACCAGAAGCTGCAGCCAGCATCTGATGCACTCAGACAGCAGATGGTAGTTGCCGGACGCAAACAGGTATCAACAGTACTAACCTAATATCTCAGACATGCTCAGTGCTTCCACACTTAATTCATCTTTTTGGTCCCACTCTTGCTTTTACCACCTAACTTTCCTTCCAATTTATCTGGGAAGATCCATTACCGTGCCACTGAAGTTGGCACTCCTCCAATTAATTATTCTTACTGTGGATTGTTCCTCATCCTTTTCATGGACAAATTAAACTTTTTGAAACAATAAATCAGTGGCCCCTGAATATTCTTCTGTCATTTGATCTACTTGCTCAAACTCATTTCCAAGAACCAAAACCAGCAATGCCCCTGTTCTCTTTGGGCTGGAAGCATTGTAATGTAGAAAATTCACTTGAACACACAGTCAGAATTCCTACCCTTCCCTGCCCTTCACATGACTATTATTTCAATACATATTCAGATACTTAAAGTCTCCCATTGTTACTGCTCCTTAATTCTTACACTTTTGCAAAATTTTCTTGCATTCTTTTAAATGTGACCTATATTTTATATTATTTGTTCCTTAGCTCAAACCAAATAGATTTTGTCCCCTCTGGGAGTCCTCTCTCCCCAGAACTGAAACATTCTCCTTAATCAAAACTAACACTCCTTCCTCCTTTCTTTCTTTCCTTGTCTTTCCTAAATAGCTATACTGCAATATTTAGTACCAAATGTTGCCCTTCTTTGGGCCAGGTGTACGATACCCATCCAACTGAAACATTATTATTTCCTATTCCACTGGTATCTGTCTTTCCCAATTCTCTGTGCACCTTGGTATTCCTCTGCCATATTAACTGCTGGGTTCCACACCCCTACTGATAAAATAAATAGCAAAGAATATTTTCACTGGCTGATGAATCTAAAACAATAGTGCATAATTTTAGGATTAAAGACAGAAGTGTAAAGGAGAGAGAACTTCAATGAAAACATTTCACGAAAATAGTTATTCAATACGGAACTCAGCAGCTATTCCTTGAAGCACAATGTTTACATGCAAGACCTAGACAATAATCAGTTCTGAGGAAGACTCACTTGATCAGAAACACTAACCGTGATTTCTCTCCACAGATGCTGCCAGACCAGCTGAGCTTTACCAGAAATTTTAAATTTTGTTTCTAATTTACAGCATTTGCAGTTCTTTCACTTTTTGGACAATATTGGCTGATAAATGATGAGTAACATTTACGTCAGACAAATGTTAGGCAATAACCAATTCTAAAAGGACCGAATCAAACCACCTACCCTCAGCAGTTCATCTCCCACCATCAATATGCTGGGAGTTACAGTTCACCAGGAAACCAGAAATTCACTTCCTGACTCTTCAAAGCCTATCCACAATCTACATGGTACACATTTAAGGGTAAACAATCTTCTGAGGAAGGGTCACTGGACCTAAAATGTTAACTCTGATTTCTTTTCACAGAATGCTGTCGTCAGACCTGCTAAGCTTTTGCAGCAGTATCAGTTTTTGTTTCTGATTTACAGCATCTGCAGTTCCTTCGGTTTTTAATACTCTCCACTTGTTTGGATTAGTGTGGCTCCATCTTCAACAAAAATAAGAACATCACTTTTCTTTCACTGTCACAGAACTAAATTTCTGGAACTCAATCCATCCCTGAGAGCACTGTGGGTGCACCTACATCAAACTGCAGTGGCTGATGACGGCAGCTCAGCAGCACTTTCTCGTAGTAGTTAGGGATTGGAAACAAACTATTCTTTTGCAAAACTAGTAGCATTCCATGAAAAAAACCGTTGAAAAAGATGGATATTGAAAAATAAGGAAAAAGAGCAAGAATTGGAAAATAGTAGATCATTTAATTCAATGAAATAAATAAATGTTCACCACCTTATTTTATCATTTAAAGGAAAGAGAATCTCTGATACTAACTAAATTTTGACTGGAATCCAATCCTTGTTGGAGAGACTTTTGCTCTAGCTTAATCATAACTGACAACTCTGACCAAGGAAGTGGAAAACATTAAAATGTTAGATGGATTGAACGAGAAGCTAGTCATGTTGGGAGTAGTCAGGTGGTCAGTAGGTGTTTGAGGAATCGGGGTAATAGTTGTGTAGTTGCGAGGGGTAGTTGTATTTGATTAGGGATAGTTAGAGGGTCAAAGCGACAGTTTGGAATAGGGAATAGTTGGGTGGCTTGAAAGGATATTGGAGTGGGAGGGGGGAGATCCAATTGTTGTGGTCCATGTTGGGGCTGACAAGAGGAATATTTGGGGAATATCAAGAATTAGGAACAAAATTAAAGAACAGACCTCAAGGGTTATAATCTCTGGATTTTTAACTGAGCCACATGCAAATTAGTAAAGAGATAAGATAATTAGGAATGTAACTTCAGGCACAGCAGAAAAGGAATATTTATGTGAAGGTGGGCAGTTAATAGAGGACTAAAGGTATTGTACTTAAATCGGCACAATATACAAAAGAAGGTAATTGAGCTTGCTGCGCAGATTGAAATTGGCAGGTGCAATGTTGTAGGTATCACAGAGACATGGCTGCTCGGGGATCAGTGCTGCAAACTAAACATCCAAGTCCTATCACAAACAGAGACAGATGGGCAGAGATGGTGAGGCTGCCTTGTTAGTAAGCAATGAAATTAAAGAAGCGATGTAGGGTCAGAAGACATAGAATCTGTTTGGGAGAGTTGAGGAACTGCAAATGAATAAAGATCATGATAGGTGTTATGTACAGCTCCTAGCTGTAGAGAGGATATGGAGCAGAAAATAAAGGAGGAGATAGAAAAGGCACGTAAGAAAGGTAGACCTGATTAGGGAGGTGAAGATGAAGGTGACCAAAATATGATAGAATTCACCCTGCAGTTTGAAAGGGAGAAAGTGGACTGAGATGTAATGGTATTATGATTGAGGAAATGTAACTACAAAAACATGACAGAGGTGATGGCCAGAATGGAAGGGAAGCCGAGCAGAAAGAGAGTGCAGCAGCAATGGCAGGGATTTCTGGGCATAATTGGGATGATTTTCTGCTCTGCTTTCTAGAGAAGAGGAAACATACTAAGGGATGATGTGTCAACTGTGGCTGATAAGGGAAGTCAGGGACAGAATAAAATCAAAAGGAAAAAAAATACACTATGGTGAAGATCTTTAGGCAGAGGAAATTTAAAAAAGCAATAAGGATGAGATGATGAAACATGATGGTAAGCTATTACTTATATAAAAAAGATCGCAAAAGCATTTTAGACATAGGAAAAGTAAGAGAGAGAGGCATGAGTTAATATTGGATCATTGGAATTAGTAATGGGGAACAAAAAAATGGTGGAAGAACTGAATAGGTACACACTGTGGGAAGGCACGTTGGCTCAGAGATTAGCATTGCTGCCTTACAGCACCAGGGACTGCGTTTGATTCCACCCTTTGGTGACTCGCTGTGTGGATTTTTCATCTTCTCCCAGCATCTGCATGCATTTCCTCCGGGTGCTCTGGTTTCCTTCCACAGTCCAAATATATTAGGTGGATTGGCCATGTTAAGTTTCCCACAATGTCCAGAGATGTGCAGGATAGGTAGATTAGCCATTAGAAATGCAGGGTTTCAGGGATAGGCTAAGGGGATGGAGCCTTTGTAAGGGCCTTCAGAGGGTCGGTGTAGACTTGATGGGCCAAATGGCCTGCTTCCACACTGTAGGGATTCTATGATTTACATTAGTCTCCATAGTGAAGGACACCAGTCCGATACCAGAACTTCAAGAGAGTCAGGGAGGAGAGGTGCATGTAGTGGCCATCACTAAGGAGAAGGTGCTAGTGAAGCTGAAAGGACCACACCCCAGTGTTCTGACGGAAATGAGTAAGAAGATTGTGAAGACATTGGTAGTGATCTTTCAGGAATCACTGGCGTCAGGGAGGATTCCAGAGGCCTGAAAAATGGCTAATGTGATAACCCTGTGTAAGAAGGGATGGAGGCAGAAGACAGAAAGCTATAGACTGGTTAGGCTGATCTCTGTCATTGGTAAGATTTGAGAATCTATTATGAAGGATGAGATTGCTGAGTACTTGGAAGGGTTTAGTAAAATAGGGCTGAGTCAGCATGACTTCGTCAAGAGGAGGCTATGCCCAATAAATCTGAAATTCTTTGAGGAGGTAATAAGCAAGTTAGACAAACGGGAGCCAGTGAACATGATCTATTTTGTTTTCCAGCAGGCCTTTGACAAAGTGCTGCATAGGAGGCTGCTAAACAAGATAAGACCTGATGGTGTCAGAGGCAAGATACTGGCATGGATCGAGAATTAGTTAGCTGGGAGAAGGCAGAGAGTGGGGATAAAGTGATCTTTTTCAGGATGGCAGCCGGTGACTAGTGGAATTCCGCAGGGATCAGTATTGGAACTAACAACGATCTGAAGGAACTGAGGACATTGTTAAGTTTGCAAATGACACAGGCTGTTTTGAGGGAGGAGGGTGGCTGCAGAGGACTTGGACATGCTAGGAGACTGAGCAAAGAAGTGACATATGGAATACAAAGTTGGAAAGTGTGAGTTTATGCACTTTGATGGGAAGAATAGAGACACTATTTCCTAATTGGGGAAATGCTCGAGAGATGTAAAGCACAAAGGAATGTAGGATTGTTAGTTCAAGATTCTCACAAAGATTAACATGCAAGTTCAGTCGACAGTTAGAAAGGCAAATGTATTCAGTTTGAGTGCTGGGATACAAGAGCAGGGATGGACTGCTACCACGGTACAAGACTGTGCTCAGACTACATTTGGAATATTGACAGCAGGTTTGGGCCCTGTGTCAACAGAAGGATGTGTTGGCCTTGGAGGGGTCCAGAGAAGGTTTGCAAGAATCTTCCTGGGTATGAAAGGCTTGTCATATGAGGAGTGGTTGTGAACTCTGGGTCTGTACTCAAGAATTTCTGAAGGATGAGGATCTCATTCAAACTTAAAGAACATTGACAGGTCTGAATATAGTGGACGCAGAGAAGATGTTTCGACTAGTAGGAGAGACGAGGACCCAAGAGCAAAGTCCCAGAATGAAGGGATGACTTTTTAGAACTGTGAGGAGGAGGAATTTCTTCAGCCAGAGGGTGGTTAATCTATGGAAGTCATTGCTGCAGAGGGCTGTGGAGGTCAAGTCATTGAGTGCATTTGGACAGAGATAGATAGATTCTTGATTAGTAAGTGTATAATTGGTTACAGGAAGAAGGCAGATGAATGGGGTTGTGAAATGGATCAGCCATGATCAAATGGCGGAGCAGACTCGATTGGCTGAATGGCTTTATTTTGCTTCAATATTGTAGGGTGACTAGATGCAGAAAGGGACAGAAGCAGAGACAATCTCAATGTGTACTGCGAAGCAGGGTTTTTGCCCATCAGTAGTTTAAACTTCCCACATCGCTCCAAACATAAGGAAATCCAGAGTCCTGAAGTGCACTTTCTGTTCTACATCTGGTCGCCAACAATCTGGAGGCTTTTACAACCAGTTGCATAGAACATCCGCATAATTGACAACTTCAGTCAAACAAGCAGATGAAAAGGAGAAGACTTTCAAGCTCAGTAAGAGCAAAAACAATCAGAGTGTACATTTAGACTCAAAAAAAAGTATTTTTGGCCATTACTGTCCAGGGCATTATCATCCTTCTGAATTCTCTCCCCGAAATACCAACACCACCCTGAGCGTAAACACACACACTTACCTTGCTGCTGCTCTGATGCTCCCAGGCTATCCAATATTGTGTTGTACCTGTAACCTGTCTCAGGATGCTCATTTTGGGGTGGCAGTTTGCTGATCGAAGGGAGGACTAGCTGTTAAAATTGATTAGGGTTTCCCCCGCACACCCGGTATGGCCTACCTATACAGTTTTCTATCTAACCACGCTGGAGTTAAACACCACCTCTGACTACAACCTACTTAATCTGGGATGTAGTCATATTACAGAATATCTGCCTTGCTCTTGAAGTTCTGTTTGCATTGTAATTACATTTTATGATCCCTTTTCTTAATTGTATACTAAACTGACCTTTTCTTTGAAAAGGTTACTATATTTAAAGATTCATTTTGAATATTTTGAATATTATAATGTAAGTTTCAAAATGAAGAACTAATTTTGAGTAGGATTTTCCATTCAAATTTCACGTACTCAACTGACTTTTAGTAAAAACCAAAAGAACTGCAGATGCTGTAAATCACAAACAAAAACAGGAATTGCTGGAAACGTGCAGCAAGTCTGGCAGCATCTGTGAAGAGAAATCAGAGTTAATGTTTCGGGTCTAATGACCCTTCCTCAGAAGGATTGCAGCATAAAACAAATACCAATATTTTAATTTGATATATTTAATCTCCATTTTTTTTATTACTTTGTTATATTCACAATCGGTTTGCTTTATTGAATATCCTGCATTGATTTTGTGTACAGTTCATGGCAGAAATGTTACAACTGGAAAATTGAATTACTTACCTGTGACAGACCCAAATATATGGAGACAGTTTCAGAGATGTATAAAAATTTTCCTTCTTGATTTAATGCAAATACAAATCCATCCAGAGACTGTGAAGAAACAAACAAAACATGGAACAATAGTTTGTCATTCTGCTAGTGGCTCCTTTTGTAGAAAGAACTGTTTTTCAAATTAACTTTATAAGGTTGTACAGGGTAACATTACAACACAGGATTAGCATTTATTAGTACATTAAAGTACATTAAAATATGTTTCTTTCCTGTTGAAGGAAAAGAGCAGAGATATCATTAAACTAAAAAAAAAACCTTTCTTCCAACTATACAAGCAATGCAGGTTTTATTTACAGATTGACATGAACAAAATTATTTTAAGCACTACAAAAATATTAGTACTTGTTCATTTAAACATACAGAGCAATTTTTTTTACCAACTAAATAATGTGTTTGTTAAGCATAATACTTTAGTTGCAAGGGCAGGATTATATTCCTACGTTCCATAAATGTTTTATCTCCTTGAGTGACATAGAATTAACATCATGTTCTACTAGGAACTGAATCTCTAAGAGAGAAGCAAAAGATATTACTGTTCACATAGATCTTTGTAACTATCTCTGAAAGAAATCCCAAAATCAGGTATTTCAGTCATAGGACAATGAAAATGATCTGGATAATGACCAGAATAAATAAACAACATTTTTAAAGTAATTATATAATCTCTTACAAACCATATAATAACCAGTACAATAGATCCATCAAAATAGATCAAACATCACTGCAACAATTGCTTATGCAAATAATTTTGTGTTGGCATTTCAGTCAAGTAGTTGGAGGTTTCTTCTACAGGTGAACTGAGTAGAACAGAATAGATTCTGAGAGACGGTGAAACTCCTTTACTTTGCTTTTACAGTATAGAATTTGTAGACTTTGAGAATCCGCTTCAATACAGCAATTCTTTATATCTCTTATTCACTGTGTCGGGCTCAGTGGTTATCACTGCTGTCTCATAGTGCCAGGGACTCGGGTTTGATTCCACCCTTGGGGGACTGTGTGTGGAGTTTGCATTTCTCCCTGTCTTTGCATGGGTTTCCTCTGGGTGCCCCCGTTTCCTCTCTCAGTCTAGGTTTAGGGGAGAGGGGAAAGATATAAAAGAGACCTAAGGAACAACTTTTTCACACAGAGGATGGTACGTGTATGGAATAAGCTGAAGTGGTGGAGGCTGGTACAATTGCAACATTTAAGAGGCATTTGGGTGGGTATATGAATAGGAAGGGTTTGGAGGGATATGGGCCGGGTGCTGGCAGGTGGGACTAGATTGGGTTGGGATATCTGGTCGGCATGGACGGGTTGGACCGAAGGGTCTGTTTCCATGCTGTACAACTCTATGACTCTATTTAAATACTGAGTAGCTTTAGCATTTAGAAACACGGAGTCATAGAGATACACAGCACGGAAACAGACCCTTTGATTTAACTCGTCCATGCCAACCAGATATCCCAACCTAACCTATGCCAGCACCCGGCCATATCCCTCCAAACCCTTCCTATTCATATACCCATCCAAATGCCTTTTAAAAGTTGTAATTCTCCTAGCCTCCACCACTTCCTCTGGCAGCTCATTCCACACACGCACCACTCTCTGCGTGAAAAAGTTGCCCCTTAGGTCTCTTTTATAACTTTCCCCTCTCACCCTAAACCTATGCCTTCTAGTTCTGGACTCCCACACCGCAGGGAAAAGACTTTGTCTATTTATCCTATCCATGCCCTTCATAATTTTATTAACTTCCATAAGGTCACCAATCAGCCTCCAACACTCCAGGGAAAACAGCCCCAGCCTGCTCAAACTCTCCCTATAGCTCATATCCTCCAACCCTGGCAACTTGCTTATAAATCTTTTCTGAACTCTTTCAAGTTTCACAACATCCTTCCGATATTCCAAAAGTGGCTGAACCAATGTCCTGTACAGCCGCAACATGACCTCTCGACTCCAGTACTCAATACTCTGACCAATGAATGAAAGCATACCAAATGCCTTCTTCACTAACCTATCTACCTGCGACTCCACTTTCAAGGAGCTATGTATCTACACTCCAAGGTCTCTTTGTTCAGCAACACTCCCCAGGACCTTACCATTAAGTGTATAAGTCCTGCTAGGATTTGCTTTCCCAAAATGCAACACCTCGCATTTATCTGAATTAAATTTGATCCGCCACTCCTAGCCCATTAACCCATCTGATCAAGATCCTGTTGTAATCTGAGGTAACCTTCTTCGTTGTCCACTACACCTCCACTTTTGGTGTCATCTGCAAACTTACAAACTATACCTCCTAAGTTCACACCCAAATCATTTACACAAATGACGAAAAGTAGTGGACCCAACACTGATCTTTGTGGCACTTCACTGGTCACAGGCTTCCAGTCTGAAAAACAACCTTCCATTACCACCCTCTGTCTTCTACCTTCGAGCCAGTTCTATATCCAAATGGCTAGTTCTTCCTGTATTCCATGAGATCTAACTTGCTAACCAGTCTCCCACAGGGAACCTTGTCGAACACCTCATTGAAGTCCATATAGATCACGTCTACCACTCTGCCCTCATCAATCCTCTTTGTTACTTCTTCAAAAAACTCAATCAGGATCTTGACCAGATGGGCCAATGGGCTGAAAGATGGCAGATGGAGTTTAATTCAGATAAATGCGAGGTGCTTCATTTTGGGAAAGCAAATCTTAGCAGGACTTATACACTTAATAGTAAGGTCCTATCGAGTATTGCTGAACAAAGATACCTTGGAATGCAGGTTCATAGCTCCTTGAAAGTGGAGTCACAGGTAGATAGAATAGTGAAGAAGGTGTTTGGTATGCTTTTCTTTATTGGTCAGAGTATTGAGTACAGGAGTTGGGAGGTCATGTTGCAGCTGTACAAGACATTGGTTAGGCCACTGTTGGAATATTGCATGCAATTCTGGTCTCCTTCCTATCGGAAGGATGTTGTGAAACTTGGAAGAGTTCAGAAAAGATGTACAAGGATGTTGCCAGGGTTGGAGGATTTGAGCTATAGGGAGAGGCTGAACAGGCTGGGGCTGTTTTCTCTGGAGCGTCGGAGGCTGAGGGGTGACCTCATAGAGGTTTACAAAATTATGAGGGGCATGGATAGGGTAAATAGGCAAAGTCTTTTCCCTGGGGTCGGGGAGTCCAGAAATAGAGGGCATAGGTTTAGAGCGAGAGGGGAAAAATATAAAATAGACCTAAGGGGCAACTGTTTCACGCAGAGGGTGGTACGTGTATGGAATGAGCTGCCAGAGGATGTGGTGGAGGCTGGTACAATTACAACATTTAAGAGACATTTGGATGGGTATATGAATAGGAAAGGTTTAGAGGGATATGGGCCGGGTGCTGGTAGGTGGGACTAGATTGGGTTTGGATATCTGGTTGGCATGGACGGGTTGGACCGAAGGGTCTGTTTCCATGCTGTAGATCTCTATGACTCTAAGCTCGTGAGACATGATTTCCCATGCGCAAAGGCATGTTGACTATCCCTAATCAGTCCTTGCCTTTCCAAAAACATGTAAATCTTGTCCCTCAGGATTCCCTCCAACAACTTGCCCACCACTGACATCAAACTCACCGGTCTATGGTTCCCTGGCTTGTCCTTACCACCTTTCTTAAATAGTGGTACCACATTAGCCAACCTCCAGTCCTCGGCACCTCACCTGTGACTATCAATGATACAAATATCTCAGCAAGGGGCCCAGCAACCACTTCCCTAGCTTCCCACGGAGTTCTAGGGTACACCTGGTCAGGTCCTGGGGATTTATACGTTTCAAGACATCCAGCACTTCTCCCTCTGTAATATGGGCATTTTTCAAGATGTCACCAACTATGTTCCCACATTCTATATCTTCCATGTCTTTCTCCACAGTAAACACTGATGCAAAATACTCGTTTAGTATCTCCCCGATCTCCTGCGGCTCCACACAACAGCCGCCTTGCTGATCTCTGAGGGGCCCTACTCTCTCCCTAGTTATCCTTTTGTCCTTAATGTATTTGTAAAAACTCTTTGAATTGTCCTTAACCCTATTTGCCAAAGTTATCTCAAGTCACTTTTTGCCCTCCTTATTTCCTTCTTAAGTGTACTCCTACTGCCTTTATACTCTTCTAAGGATTCAGTCCATTTATGCTGTCTATACCTGACATATGCTTCCTTCTTTTTCTTAACCAAACCCTCAATTTCTCTAGTCATCCAGCATTCCCTACACCGACCAGCCTTACCTTTCACCCTAACAGGAATATACTGTCTCTGAAATCTTGTTATCTCATTTCTTAGTACACGTAAAATCCTACAATAACCAATTTCACTACTCATAATTTTGTAGTTATATAAAAATAATTGTGAGTGGTCATGATCAATGATATTTTGATCAATGCAGTTTTTTTTAAAAGTTGTTAGATCAAATGCACTGTTGAAAAGATATCAGAGTATTTGGGAAGCTATTTTACAAAAACATTTCAGTAATGGTGGACATTTATATACCTATATTTTCTGTTTCTATTTCATATTTCCAACTTCCACAGTACTTTGTTGTGGATACATGTAATTATAACATTACCAATATCGGTACAAAGTCAACACAATATGTAACTTGTTTACATAAATTTAAATTAAATATTATGCAACCAAATAACTAGAAGTTCACAATGTTGCATTAAAATGAAATATCAGATTCATTCATATTTATGAGACTGTACCAGGCATGTTGTGCAAGTGTTTTATTTCTGAATGATTCTGTTAAATATTCTTACACTCAACGTGGGAATACTAGGAATTTTGGTGTTTACTTCAAATAGCCTGGTGTGGAAATTATTCTGATACCACTTTAATTTAGATTATTGAGAGTACAG
This sequence comes from Chiloscyllium plagiosum, assembly GCF_037043375.1. NCBI lineage: Eukaryota > Metazoa > Chordata > Chondrichthyes > Orectolobiformes > Hemiscylliidae > Chiloscyllium > Chiloscyllium plagiosum. The sequence continues at coordinate 70,517,711 of NW_028270146.1, forward strand.
GACAGGTTGATGTACTTGAACGACGAGATGAGAGGTCAATCCCTCCAATCATTTCACTTTCTCAATTTCTTACTACAGTTTCAGCGGGGCCGTTATCACATTCTAATCTGTCACCACATTTTAATTCATTTTTCTGAATTTCACTGACATTATGATAAAAAGCCACACAAAGACTTTCCCTGTCACCAAACTCCCATGCAGTTTCTGTTTCTCAAAGATTTTCTGAATATCTTCAGACAGGAGATTTTAGACTGAGGTGAGTAGGATTTATTACAGCAGAGAGTCAGAACATTATTTACCAATGCTCTTGTCTGATTGAATGTGCACTGAAGTAATGAGAGCAATCTTTATGCAATGCACATAGGGTAATGAATTAGCATTTTAATTGGTGGAATATGAACCAGACATGTTGGGTGGAATTTTCCCCTCTCTGATGTGCCATGGGCAATGGCAAGAAAGATGGTACAAAATGCAAGAATGAGTTTTTAGCACAATTTTCCCCTTAAATGTTAAATGGAGACTTCAGAATCTCACTGCAGAGTGATGACTACCCTATTTCTATGTATTTGCATTTCATTAGTAGCTCAAATTGCCTCATTTATATGTCACTTTCAATTTCCCAGTCCTCCTCCGAAAAACTAGGTGGCATAAAAATTCAACATGAAAATCATTGTGGATATCTAGTGGCAGCAGCTTACTGAATATTTGTCCTGGATATCTTCTGACTGTGTCTACAGCACAATGTCCTTCTAAGCTTCATGGTTGCCATCCTCTTCAGCCTTTTGTATATGCTAATTGGCAGCAGCAAACCATGGCCTCAACGTACCATCATGCCTACTCATGAACCAATGCATACACCAACTCTTCCGCACTTCACTTTGGAGCTCAGGGACATCTGGGACATGCATGCTTCTACCATTTTGCTTTGCGCACAGTGACACAAGGTAACTATGCAGGATACATGAAATGGTTTTAGCTTGCTATCTGCATTTAATGTTTGGTTTCCAGCATACTGAGTCTTTCAGAATTCAGTTACTGGCTGTTTTGTATTGCTTTTTAGTGTGGAAACATAGAAACTGGGAATAGGAGTAGGCCATTTGGCCCTTTGAGCCTGCTGCACATCAAATATGATCATGGTTGATCTTCTATCTCAATATCATATTCCTGCTTTCTCTCTATACCTCTTGCTGTCTTTAAAATCCAAAAATGTGACTTTCTCCTTCGTGAATATAGCCAGTGAGTTGATCTCTACAGTCTGTTGTATTGGAGAATTCCATAGGTTCACTATCCTTTCAGTGAAAAAAATGTTGATTCATCTCAGTTCTAAGCAGCCAACCTCATATCCTGAGATAGTGAGTCCGGTTCTAAACTTCCCAACAAGGGAAAACATCCCTTGCATCTCATCCAGTCCCATTAGAATTTAATACATTTCAATCAGATCCCTTCTCATCCTTTTAAACTTGTAAATTCAGGCCCAGTGAAATCAATCTCTCATGTGACAGACCCCCCATCCCCAGAACCTCTGCAATTATGTTCTTCTTTAGGTGGGGAGACCAAAACTGATTGCAGTACACCAGGTGTGGTCTTACCAAGGCCACGTAAAACCCCTTTGTATTTATTTATTAGTGGGACATAGGTGACACTGGCTACCCAGCATTTATTGCCCATCCCTCCCTGCCCTTGACAAGGTGGTGGTGAGCTGCCTTCTTGAACCACTCCACCGTTGCAGAGAATTTGCCCCGATACCCATTGATTCCAGTTTTGTTAGAACTCCATGATCTCACACTCAGTCAAAATCAGCCTTGACATCAAAGGCTGTCACTCTCACCTCATCTCTGCAATTCAGCTCTTTTGCCCATGTTTGAACCGAGGCTGTAATGAAGTCAGGAACTTAGTGGCCTTGACAAAACCCAAACTCGGCATTATTGAGCAGGTTATTGCTGAGCAGATTATTGCTGAGAAGGTGCTGCTGGATAGCACTGTTGATGTCACTTTCCATCACTTTACTGATAACCCAGAGCAGACTGCTTTCCATGTACAAGACATTCAGGGCAAATTTACCATATTGTCTGTTGTGACTGTATAGTAAAAGCTTGGCTAGGGAAGTGGCAAGTTCTGGAGTACGAGTCTTCAGTACAACTGCTGGAATGTTGTCAGTGCCCATAGCTTTTACAGTATCCAGTGTCTGCAACTGTTTATTGACATCACATGCAGTGAATTGAATTGGCTGGTATCTGTAATGCTGGGGACTACGGGAGGAGGCTGAGATAAATCATCGAGTCATCCACTGGCACTTCTGGCTGAAGATTGTTGTGAATGTTTTAGTCTTGCTGATCTCTTCAATCTTTGAGGGTGGGAATATTTGTGCAGCCTCCCCCTCCAATGAGTTGTTTAATTGTCCACGATCATTCATGATGGCTGTGACAGGACTGCAAAGTTTCGATCTAATCTGTTGGTTGTGGGATCGCTTAGCTCTATTCACTTGCTGCTTGGCATACAAATAGTCCTGTTTGGTTGCTTCATCAGGTTGATGCCTCATTTTTAGGTATGCTCGGTATTGCTCCTGGCATGCTCTCCTGCACTTTTCAATTGAACCAGGGTTGATCCCTGGATGGACAGTAATGGTCGAGGGAGGATTTGCCATGTCCTGAGATTGCTGATTGTGGAATAGAGTTCTGCTGCTGTTGAATGCCCAATCTAGAGTTGTTCAATCGGTTCGGTCTATCTTAGTTAGCACAGTGATATGATAGTGCCACACAATACTAGTGGAGGCTATTCTCAATGTACATGCGGACCTTAGTCTCCACAAAAATTGTGTGGTGTTCACTCTTACTGATACGATTATGGACAGATGGATCTGCAGCTTGCAGATTGGTAAGGATGAGGTCAGCTATGTTTTTTGTTCTTGTTGTTTCACTCACCATTTGCTGCAGACCCAATCTAGCAGCTTTGTCCTTTAGGACCTGACCAGCTCGATCAGTAGCATTGCTACCAAGTATTGAAAGACATTGGGATTCCCTCACCCAGAGTACATTTTGTGCCTCCTGTGTTTCCTCATTGGTCAAAATGGAACAGTACCTATTCATTAGCCACGGGAGGATGGTATGTGGTAATCAGCAGGAGGTTTCCTTGCCGATTAGATGTTATGGAGTCTGCAGTCAATGACCATCAATACATCCGTGCCTGGGCGGCACGGTGGCACAGTGGTTAGCACTGCTGCCTCACAGCGCCAGAGACGCGGGTTCAATTCCTACCTCAGGCAACTGTCTGTGTGGAGTTTGCACATTCTACCCGTGTCTGTGTGGGTTTCCTCCAGGTGCTCCGGTTTCCTCCCACAGTCCAAAAATGTGCAGGTTAGGTGAATTGGCCATGCTAAATTGCCCATAGTGTTAAGTGAAGGGGTAAATGTCGGGGAATGGGTCTGGGTGTGTTGTTCTTCAGAGGGTCGGTGTTAGGCTGAAGGGCCGGTTTCCACACTGTAAGTAATCTAATCTATTTGCGGGGCTACTTCTTTTCAGAATCTGGGACATAGAATATGAGGCTCTGGTGATTTGCCAGCCTTTAACTCCATTAATTTTCCTTGCACTATTTTTTTTACCAGTATGAATTTCCTTCAATTCTTCCTTCTCACAAGATGTTTGGTCTCCCAACATTTCTGGGATGTTATTTGAGCACTCTTTTTTGAAGATAGAATCAGAGTATGAGAGAGCTACAGGGAGCTTGTCATGATGGATAGCACTGAACAATCAAGGAAATGGACATGTTGATGCAATATCCATATTGCAATTGCTGCATCTGCCAGCAGTTTATGTGACAAACAGTGCACGTCCTTCAAGCAAACAGCCATGTATGAAGTAAAAGGAGATCAGTCTTCAGTAGGACAAAGGTGGACTGCAGTCGTAAGGAGATACTGCCAGTCAGGCCAAGGGCTCATCTGATTCCACTCCAGGTGCTTGGCCATGGTCAGTCAGATGTTAGACTATGAGAGTCCAGTAATCCATGTCCTTACAGTTACAATATTAAAAGGAGGTCAGAGGGGTGTTTGGGAGACAACTGTATAGGAGGGAAAGACCAATTTATCCTACAATGAGACAAATGGAGGAGCTGTGCATCATGGAAGAGCATAAAGATTAGTTTGTAATAATGCAGGAGCATGAGAGTAAGGTGCTGAGGTGTCCCTAGTAAGTGAGTAGGAATCGCAAAGGGCAGAAAGAGTCCGAAGTTTTGAATGATGCAATGCCAAGTCCTTGTATGTCCATTATGATAAGGGAAGATCACAACCTCAGGTATCTACACATATGTTACACTTTTAACTGCAATGTGTTTCATGAAAAAAGAACATACAGCCAAATACCTGGGGCTAAGAATATAAATTATGTACGTTGTAACTCAGTCTGTCTGGAAGACCTGTATAGATTATCCTCAGTTTGAGGCAGAACATGGAATCTCATATGTGACAGTAGTTCTTGGTAGAGAAAGATACCCTCAGTTTATTACTAGCTTTCAAACACTTTGAGATTTATGTTCAAGTTATGTAGAGAGACAACAGTGTACACGACCAAAACCCATTAACTTTTGTGAAGAAGCTTAAACTCAGAATGCCAGATTATTCCATTGGAGTTTGTTTCCTCAAATGTATCATCAAAAAATTACACTCATTACCTGGAAATAAAACATAAATACAGATCCCTGTCCAGAATATATTCGCTGAGAACTGAATTGATAATACTAACTACCAGGAGAATGCATGTTGGTGCAGGAGTGTGTTTTTTGATATAGATAGTTAATTCTTTTTTAATTTTTGTATGAACAGACAATTATTCGATTTCATTCTTCATTGGGGGCAACTGTCATGACAACAAATCACAGTCCAGGATCACGAATGGATATACTAAACCTTTAATTACAATGTGTGTTTTTTTTAAAAAAAGAGGGCATACAGACAAAAATGACAGGATTCAGTCTGTCTGAAAGGCCTGTATGGCTTCTATTTAGCCTAGTGGAAGACCCTCGAATCTAACACCTGATGAATCTCAAGGAAGCTTCAAATAGCAGGACTTGAAAAGAAATACATGTACTGTAAATTGAATTGTAAACCCTTCTGAATTATCTTAGACCATGAACATGATGGTAGAAAAGAAAGAAATTGGGTGAAATACATGTTTGGGTTTTCCCCTTTCAATAACACACAAGAACAGAGGTTAAATGTCATTTTAATTCTGGTCATTGTGTGTTAGTGACCTTTGTGCTACTCTGTGTACCAGTGAGCTGTGAGGAGATAGTCTGAGGGAAGTCATTAAAACATGGCCAGTACAAAGAAATACACACTCTCACTTTGAATACTGTGAGCCAATCAACATTGAAAGGAAACAAGACTTAGGAGCATGAGCTAACCTGCAAAGTCAAGAATTTCAAAATCAACTGCTCAACAATCAACGTCAATGACACCAGTATCACCAAATGTAATAATAAAAATGCAACATAATAATTGTAATAAATGTCTAACTCATAGAACTTGGAGACTAGTCTGAATTTATTTTTTAATTTTTATCTTTGGACTCATCTGTTCTTTCTAATCTGTATGTCTGCATTGTGTTATTATTTATTCTCATGTCAAGTAACTAATATATTTTCTCTTTAAATAACTTCAAATCTTTTAAATTACTCTCCAAAACATGGTTAAATTGGTTCTTTTTAGAACATTAATTCATTTAGTCTGGGAGAGGGGTATCCATAACAGTAGGGATCCTCTTTAAATGTTGTGGTTCTGTTCGCCGAGCTGGAAATTTTTGTTGCAAACGTTTCGTCCCCTGTCTAGGTAACATCCTCAGTGCTTGTGGTGAACGGAGAATTCACCACAAAGGTATACAGGAAAGCCACACACACAGACCAAGTCCTGAACTATGAAAGCAACCACCCCAACACACACAAACGAAGTTGCATCAAGACACTATTCAAAAGGGCCACAACACACTGCAGCACACCAGAACTGCAAAAAGAGGAAGAGGAACACCTATACAAGGTATTCGCCAAAAACGGATACCCGCGCAATTTCATCAACAGATGCCTAAGAGAAAGACAACGGAACGAGGACATGCCTCAACCCAAAGGACTAGCCACACTACCATACATCAGGAGCATTTCAGAAAAGCCAGACTACTGCGACCACTAGGAATTATAACAGCACACAAACCAACAGCCACCCTCAGACAACAACTCACCAGAACGAAGGACCCGATACCCAGCATGAGCAAAACTAATGTAGTGTACAAAATCCCATGCAAGGACTGCACAAAACACTATATAGGACAAACAGGAAGACAGCTAACGATCCGCATCCATGAACATCAACTAGCCACAAAACGAAATGACCAGCTATCCTTAGTAGCCACACACGCAGACGACAAGCAACATGAATTCGACTGGGACAACACTACCATTATAGGGCAAGCCAAACAGAGAACAGACAGGGAATTCCTAGAAGCATGCACTCATCCACAAACTCCATCAACAAACACATCGGCCTGGACCCAATATACTGGCCACTACAGCGGACAGCTGAAACTGACAACCGGAAGCGACAGGGACAGGCCACAATAAATGCCGGAGGAAACACCACAGAAGCGCTCCACAGGAGGCTCCCAAGCACTGAGGATGTCACCTAGACAGGGGACGAAACGTTTGCAACAAAAACTTCCAGCTCGGCAAACAGAACCACAACAACGAGCACCCGAGCTACAAATCTTCACCCAAACTCTTTAAATCAATCTTGTTGTAACCAAATGAAAGAGCAAATGATTAAAGAAAAGGAATTAGTTCATCTCATCCATAAGCTTAACAATCGGAGGAATCCTATCTTGAACAGATTGATAAGCTTTGCTCAGGAACTGGTCATAACAATATGATGCATGTAATAGTGAGAGTTACAGTCCATAAGCCTTGCTGAGGAACTTGGGCAGTGGCAGAGTTTGAGTGAGAGTAGCCCTGGAAGTCTGGGTTAGCAAAGAGAAGACAGTGCAACTCAACTTTGCAGAGCACAGAGGTGACATTATTTCCTCAGTGCTAGAGATCCCACTTCACTCAAGACACAGAACTGAATCAGGTTATAATTGGGTCCAGGCTTGCTGTGTTTGGTGATGTAGCCTCCTGGAAATGTCAGCAAGAAAAAAGGATTGCCCTCCTCTCCACTTCCCCATCCACCAATCCTCGTAGTCATCAAGAGGGGAACGAGTTTTTATTTCTGAATGAGCCATGTCCTCAGTGGTAGTGGCTGTTCTCCTCAGAGCATGAACTCTCAAGTGGTGCATAGCCATGCTTGAAATATATGGTACAAACTCAAAAGATGTTGCAATGGTGAGCCCCTCTGCCTTCCCTTCAGCACAATTACATGAGAAGAGCACTTAAGGGGTCAGTTGCATTATGAATGAGGTGAACAGTAGACATTTGCACAAGAAAAAATGATCTAACCATGATCTAACCATGAGGTGCCATGAATTTCACTTCATAAAATATATGTGGAAAAATAATATTTCTGTCCTTAGGGGAGCTTGCTTTGTACAATAGTTACTTATTGATTTGTAAGTATGCTTGTGCTTTTGTCACTTAACAGCAAATTAGGGATGTGCTGGAAATGTAAACAGCGTTTGGAACAAAACAGACTGGAGAATTAGCACCAACACTGTTGGAGATGTTTACATAAAAGGTCACCTCATGAAAAAAATGACAAGCAGCTCACGTGACAATATGAAAATAAAGTACCTTCTGTGCTTGTCAGAATTCTAATTAAACTAAATACAATATAAATAACTTCTATTTAAACAAATCCTCACACCATATGTTGCATAAATAGGACCTTTTGAAATCGTGGATTGTCCATTGCACAGAACTTTATTGTCACCTGTGACTTTGACACCAGTGTCACCAAGTTAATTAATTCATGGAATAAACTAAGCAGGAGAATAATTTTAGGTTTTATTTATATCAATGGGATTGCCAACTGACTTTGGGTGGAGATGTTGTGACTGGAAACCCATGATCAAATAGGTGGGTTAGAATATTTAATCTCAGTTCAAAAAGTACTGATTAGTTTTGAATCCCTAATTTTGCAACTCCTACCTGCACAGCAGGTGAAATGTGCAGGATGAACTCTCAACAGTATTGAAAGGAACATACGGAAATTGGAGATGACCAAGATGGATGGGGTAGCAAAGCAGGACCCCAGATTGAATAATGGACAACTGCAGTCATTGTTGACTGCAGTCAGGAAGAGCAGGGATATACTTGAACAACAGAAGGAAGAATCCATTAGCTCTCAAAAAGGTGCAACTGGAAATAAATGAGGAGATGAACAGTAGGAGTATTGCACTCAAATCTTAGATACAAAGTAGAAAGTGATTTAATGACCGAACTAGATCCAGAAAGTATGTGCCTTACTTCAACTGCATCCTGCTCTTTCACAACCACCAGCATCCCCCTCAACTCTCTGATTTACTGTCCGTGATCACATCATTCCTCATATTAACTCGACATTCAACAGCACACAGCCTTCACTTGCTATTTTATTCACTGATCCTAACCCTTTCAATATGTTGCATGTTTTTCACAGACAGCTCACAAATGCACTGAAATGCATTGTATCCATCAAGTGAAAATCTAATCTTCACTCACAGGTTTCTTTTCTTCATCTTTTATAAGAAAAGAGAATGCAAAGGGGAAAGGAGAAAAAACAACAACGGTCCTACTCTCCATTGCAGAGGAGGACACTATGGAGATAGGTTCTGCAACTATTTCCATATCTTTCAGAGGTTGGACCGAAGGGTCTGTTTCCGTGCTGTTCATCTCTATGACTCTATGGAGAAACAAGGAGATCCCACATAGCTAGTAACAGAAATACAAGTATCTCTGCAACACATATGCTCACTTCAGTCCATTAATGATAGAACTAGGATTCCTAGTCAAACTAAGGTTCTGTCTTACATTTCCACAAAAGTACTGTGGAATAAGTAATAATGGAATAACTTGTAATAATATTAATAAGTACTGCCTAAATAGCTTACTCCTGCTCTTAATTCCAGTTCGAGGTCAGAAACATTCACACAGGATCTTGGAAAGTAGGGGCATTGCCCATTTGAAGCTGAAACTTCCTTGGCAACTCCCACGTGGGTCAGTGCATTGGTACTTCTATAAGGTCACTGTCAGGGGCGAGACATATGACCAATATCTGCTGGCCAGAAGATTTGCATCATTAATAAATGAATACATCTTGTGGTATAACACTCTAGCTTGTTGTAGAGGTGGTTGAAGTATCAAGTGTCCTCATACCTGTGGAAATCAAATCAGAAAGGTAGACTTGCTTAATACCTATCATCACAAGTAGTTTTGATTATTGTTGGCACTGGCGAACAATTTCCAAGCAGAACTCAGATATTGATTATTCTCCAGTAGTGCCCTGGAAGGAGCTGATGTTCTAAAAAGAGTGTTCTGTCACTTTTAGAGCCCTTAGTATTACATGGCCACAAGAAGCAGCAAAGCTGCAAATATCTGGCATTAAAAACCTTCCTCCAGTTCACCTGACCTGCACATCTTTGGACTGAGAGAGAAAACCGGAGCACCGGGGAGAACCCTCACAGACACAGGTTGAATGTGCAAACTCCACACAGACAGTCACCCAAGTCTGGAATCGAACCCTGGTCCCTGGTGCTGAGGCAGCAGTGCTAACCACTGAGCCACCGTGCTGCCTTTAATATCTTTAATAATAACTTTTCCAATCTAAAGCGACCAACCCTGAATCTGAGTTTTGTTCCAATAAAATTATTAAGGATTACTAATTATTCAAAGATTAATTTCCTCCATTCGTCGAGGGTAGGGTAGGTGCTTGAAATTATGTAATGAGCCCAAATCATCTTTAATATTAAAAGGCAGTCCATGTTCAAATTCAACAAGGTTTGGACAATATCCAAGCTTAGACTGAGAAGTGACAAGTAACATTTGCACCACAGAAATGCCAGGCAATGACCAGCTGCCATAAGAGACAATCTAACCACTGTCCCTTGTCATTCACTGAATCCCCCAATTTGGGTCACCATTGACTTGAATCTCAACTAGACTCACCATTTAAAACAGTGGTTAAAACAGAAAGTCAAAAGTTACGAATACAATCATGACGCCACGCTGTGGAAAGTGTGCAGGAGATGTGCACAGTAAAGTCACTGAGGTTGCAGGCATTGTTTACTGATAATTGCATAAATGGCTGGTTTCATCGATTCCCAATAGTGCGGAAGCAGGCCATTCAGCTCATCAGCATGGTGGCTCAGTGGTTAGCACTGCTGCCTCACAGCACCAAGGTCCTAGGTTTGATTCCAGCCTTGGGCGACTGTGTGGAGTTTGTACATTCTCCCCGTGTCTGCTTGGGTTTCCTCTGTGTGCTCCGGTTTCTTCCTATAGAACAAAGATGTGCAGGCCAGGTGAATTGACCATGCTAAATTGCCCATAGTGTTAGGTGCATTTTTCAGAAGGAAATGGGTCTGGGTGGGTTACTCTTCGGAGGGTCAGTGTGGACTTGTTGGGCCAAAGGGAACACACTGTAGGGAATCTAATCGAGTCCACACTGACTCTCTGAAGAGCATCCCATCCAGAGTCACCCCCTATTCCTGAAACCCTGCATTTTCCATGTCTATCCCACCTGACCTGCACTTATAGTCAATTTAGTTTGGCTAATCGACCTAACCTGCACATCTTTGGACTGTGGGAGGAAACTGGAGCACCCAGCGGAAACCCACACAAACAAGGGGAGAATGTGCAAACTCTACTCCTAGGCTGGAATTAGACTCAGGTCTCAGGAACCGTAAGGCAGCAGTGCTAACCACTGCACCAACATGCCTCCCCGGCTAGTTTCCCTGGCTACTTGGATAAGCAGTGATTTTGGATGCTGTGGTTCCTGCATCGGATTGTAGGCATTAGGTATAAAACACATTTTTTTTAAAGTTCCAAAATCTTAATCTATGATGGGGATTCTCAGTTGTGCTTAACCTAATTTGGTATAAATACCATTTATGAACAATATAGAATTCCCAGGAATTCCTATGTAATTAAGAACCTATGTTTCTCACAGAATATCAGTAATTGTTACTTTTAATTATGGATGTTTAATTGACCAAATCAGTTAACAAATTTAAAACTTTTTAAAGTACATGATACTGCTTCAAAGATAAATTCAGCTGCTGAGTTCAGACGTTTTGCTTATTTCTCTAAAGCTGCCAACAAAGTGTTAAATTGCATCTAGTGTAACTAAAATGACCGTAGCTTAATTCAGTCCCTTCAAACCTCTCCTTGGATTAAAAGTTGTGACCTACATATCAATGGCATAAAACAACATGGATATGTTTTCACTTCTTACACTTCTCCAGCCATAGTAAAAACTCACAATAATGCTGGTTAGTTAGAAGCCCTATCCACAGAGATCCCTGTTTCAGATGGTCAGTGGATCAACAAATGTGGAGCAGCTGTACCTAACAGTTATTTAGCATTTTTCTAATACCTTTTATTTTGCTATGACTGCCATATAACTTACTTTTGAGACAATGAGGAACATTTCTCCAACACTTTCTTTTACTTTGCACAGTTTGACAAAAATCTGCATTTTCCCATCCTTCTTTTCCTTCTTAGGCTCACAATACAGTTCTTCAGTCAGATGCCGATTTATTCTTTGATGCCCATCCATGAGATGTATCATGTGACAAACCCAGCACATAGAATTTCACCACATCCCGTTTATATTCATTGATAGAATCTTGTTTAAAAATACAAGTAATGCATTGGTTTACTGTCAATATGTCTGTCTGTATTGGTTTACAATAACTTGAGCTGAGTCTTGCAGGCATGTCTCACTAATAGAAATAGAACAAATGTTTTTGTTTTAGAACTAGCCAAGGCCAAGTTGTAAGATGTTAATTTATTACCATAAAAATTAGCACAATCATTACACCTTGTTAAATTGTCCATAATGTTCAGGGATGTGTAGGTTAGGTCCATTAGTCATGGGAAATGTAGGGTAGAGAATGGGTCTGACGGGATACTCTTCGGCAGATCGGTGTGGACCTATTGGGCCAAATGGCCTATTTCCACACTGTAGGGATTCTATGATAACAGCATACTTGAATAAGTTCAATGTAATCAGACAGAACCAACATGATTTTGTCAAAGGCAAAGTGTGAAACAGTCCATTATAGCAGAAAGGACAAAACAAGCATATTATCTAAATGGTGAGAAGTTGCAGAGCTTGGAGATGCAGGTCCCTGGGTGTCTGAGTGCATAAATCACAGAAGGTTACTATGCAGCTACAACAAGTAATCATGAAAGCTAATAGAATTGAAATGGGAATTGAATGCAAGACTAGGGAAGTTATGCTTCAGTTATGCAGGGATTCGTTAGCCCTCACCTGGAGTACTGAGTACAGTACTGGACACCATACTTGTAGAAAGTTGTCCATGAGTTGGAAGCAGTTCACAGAAGATTTACCAGACTAAAATCTGTAATAAGCAGATTGTCTTATTAGCAGAGTCTTGACAGGCTAGGCCTGTTCCTCTGGAGTTTAGAAGTGTCAGCAATGACTTAATTGAAACATAAGATCCTAAGGGTCTTGATTGGGTAGATGTTGAAAGGATGTTTTCTCTTGTGGGAGCATCTAGAATTGGAGTTCATAGTTTAAAAATAAAAGGCTGTTAATTTATAATGGAGATGCAAAAACATTTTTTTCTGAAGTTTAAAATCTTTGGGAGTCTCTTCTTCAAAAAACAGTAGATCCACAAACTTTAAATACTTTAAAGCACAACTTGAATAGATTCTTGATTACCGAGAGAATGAAAGATTATCAGAGATATGGAGAGATGTAGAGTGGTCTACACTTGCTCCTTGTTCATATGACAGTCTGCGAGCATCAGATTAGTTAACGTATACTATATAACACACTTACTGGTTTAGCACAACAATTCCCTTTGAATAGGCAGGAAGATAGTATTCTAACTGTTTAAGAATAATCACATTGCACATTTACTCTAAGTGTAATGATTATTTCCACTCAAAATCAATTCCATTGATATCACTTGTACATAAATTTCATTTTAATTAATTCATAATTTGGAGCAAAATCTAGTGGAAGGACTACCTTGGATTTTATGTTGAATTGTTATTGACAATTATACTATGAAAACGCTTTGAAACTTAAATTTGGTCACAGTATTTTTCTTTCCATGAAAAGTATTTGCAATTAAAGTTATAAAAATACAATCACAATTGGAAAATTTGATCAGCTTTTCCAGTTACAATGATTTTCATTATCCCCATCACCAACTCATCCTTTCCTCAATTTGTCAAACTCTATTTCTGGGAATAGATTCTGGATTATTATCTGCCATAAACCCACTACCTCCCAGAGCTATTTTGATTATACATCCTTCTCTTCCACTTCCTTTAATTGCTCAATTCTCCTCCTAATTTCACAGGCTTGCATGTTATCCATTCTGACAATCTTTCCTTCAATATTTGCACTTCCAACACACAATCACATTTTTTTCCTCAACTGAGAATTCCCTTTCACTATAGTCTCAGGTTTCATTTCCTCACCACAGCTCCCACCCCCTTCATACTGAAACCACAGTAAGGTTTATCATATTATAGAGTCATAGAGATGTACAGCACAGAAACAGACCCTTCAGTTCAACTTGTCCATGCCGACCAGGTATCTTAAATTAATCTAGTCCCATTTGTCAGCACTTGGCCCGTATCCTTTTAAATCCTTCACTTTCCTATATCTATCCAGATGTCTTTTAAATGCTGTAATTGTTCCAGCTTCCACCACTTCCTCTGGCAGCTCATTCCATACACGCATCACCCTTTGCATGAAAAAGCTGCCCCTTAGGTCCCTTTTCAATCTTTCCCCTTTCACCCACTCACCCAACACCTATGCCCTCTCATTCTGGACTCCCTCAACCCAGGGACAAGACCTTGTCAATTTACACAAGACTAGGTTATAGTCCAACAGGTCTACCTGGAAACACCAGCTGCCTGAGCACTGCCTCATCTTTCATATACCAGCCTTCACATTCAAATGGATCTCCCTCTACCATTTCTGTAACCTCAAAAATATCTTGCCCTCCTTTTTCACATTTAGAGGGTTCCACCACCATTCATCCTCAAACATCCTCAATACCTCTTCTTTCTACAATACAATCCATGGAAGTGCAGGAGACATATTTCTTGCCCTTTGCTTTATCCCTTCTAATGATGTTAGGTTCTCAACATTCCTTGAAGTGTTGACCTGTGATTCTCTCCTCAATTCCACTCATCTGTGATCAGCAAAGCATCTCATTTTTTTGATTGGTCACATTACAAACTTTGAGGAGAAAGTGAGGACTGCAGATGCTGGAGATCAGAGCTGAAAATGTGTTGCTGGAAAAGCGCAGCAGGTCAGGCAGCATCCAAGGAACAGGAGAATTGATGTTTCGGGCATAAGCCCTTCTTCAGGAATGAGGAAAGTGTCCAGCAGGTTAGGATAAAAGGTAGGGAGGAGGGACTTGGGGGAGGGGTGTTGGAAATGCGATAGGTGGAAAGAGGTCAAGGTGAGGGTGATAGGCCGGAGTGGGGGTGGGGGCGGAGAGATCAGGAGGAAGATTGCAGGTTAGGAAGGTGGTGCTGAGTTCGAGGGATTTGACTGAGACAAGGTGGGGACCAACCAACCCAACCACCCCGTGGCTCAACACTTCAACTCCCCCTCCCACTCCACCAACGACATGCAGGTCCTTGGACTCCTCCATTGCCAGACCATAGCAACACGACGGTTGGAAGAAGAGCGCCTCATCTTCCGCCTAGGAACCCTCCAACCACAAGGGATGAACTCAGATTTCTCCAGTTTCCTCATTTCCACTCCCCCCACCTTGTCTCAGTCAAATCCCTCGAACTCAGCACCGCCTTCCAAACCTGAAATCTTCTTCCTGACCTCTCCGCCCCCACTCCACTCCGGCCTATCACCCTCACCTTGACCTCCTTCCACCTATCGCATTTCCAACGCCCCTCCCCCAAGTCCCTCCTCCCTACCTTTTATCCTAACCTGCTGGACACACTTTCCTCATTCCTGAAGAAGGGCTTATGCCCGAAACGTTGATTCTCCTGTTCCTTGGATGCTGCCTGACCTGCTGCGCTTTTCAGCCCACATTACAAACTTCCAAACTGAACATAAAAGAGCACAAATTCTCACATCATAATCACCATTTCCATTTTTTCAGACTGCAGTTGTTAGCAATGATTTTGCAATTGGCATTTAGACGTCTTCTAAGCATATCTTTTGTTCCTGTACATATGCCATTTGCTATCTTTTGTACCATGTTCCTTAATACAGAATTATCACTCTCATACTGGATTGGAAAGCAAGCAAGTTAGGATCAAGTTACTAAAAAGTCTCATATAAATTTCCTTAGTAGACAAACTGATACATTGCTCCATAAGTTATGGACTCAGCTTCAGTCTAACATATTGTTGCTGAGAGTCCTCATGACTGCTGGTCATGTGATATCATCCAGGTTCAGTGATAATTAATATGCTCAGCTCTTAAAGCTTTAATACATCATCCTTTTTTTAATCCCAAGATAAAATTAATGCAGCGTGAGAATGTATATATGTTAAATCATTTCAAAACTATTAGCACAGAATAAAATAATTGCAAAAATTATGAGTTTAAGAATCTAAGAATCTGCATCTCATATCAGTGGTTTAATAATCCTTGCAGATCCTGTGATGGTATAACCTTCAGGAGATGTAGACATTACACTTGGATGTTCTTAACTTGAATATACAAAGGTATCTATGTGTTGTTAGAGTGTTGGTTGTTGTCATGATGGTCTTCCACACCTCCATTCTCTGAGCATAACTTTGTGGATGAGCTATGCACAGTTGGGGTCCTGTGCAATTCCATGATTTGGCTTCTGTTTCTCCTCAATGCTGCTCCTTTAGGTTCACTGCAGAGTTTGGATACTTCTGCAGGCAATAATGCCCCATATGCAGAATATCTGACTGTTCTGTGTGCAAATTACGCAGTTCTGCACGTGCATGTTGATCATGTATCGTATTCAGTCAGTCCTTTATTTGAGAGGTTCTTATTGCAGTTACGAGAATTTGGGCAGCTTTTTGGCAAACAGACCATTGATTTGGGAAATGTGGGGAGGCAGTCACATAATTCAAGCTCCATTTGGTATATATGCCATTGAAAGGGCTGCCTGTATATCCCTGCTCATTGTCAGATGTGATCTCTTCAAATGACCAAACAGGATAAATATAGCACTTACTGGCCCAGAAATTCTGATCAGAATTCGAAAGCCTATTTCAAACCTCAATGAGACAAAACAAAATACACATTTATACAAATACACAAAAGATTCATTTAGACGACATTGACTCTGAAAACTTTTGGAAATAGCATCCTGTTCTGAAACAGGGATGCCTGACCAGAAATCCTTTTAGCCAGTAGGGAAGATGAATATTATTGAAACCAGGCCCCCTTCTGCAACAATGAATGTGACATATTTTGTAATTTAAATGCCCAGTAGCACTATCAGCCACTTTGATAACACCTTCAAAAAGTAAGAATGCATGTTCAGGGGTGGAGGACAGGAGCGTGAGGGAGAAGAAGGTTAGGATGGAAGATTGGTGAGGGGCTAGGGTGACAGGTGAGTGAGAGTTTCGGGGTAGCAGATGGGGGAGCAGGAGCAGGGTGCCAATGGGTGAAGTAAGTGGATGAATGTTTAGGGTAGGTTGAAGGGTGAGTCAGGTGGATACGTTGGCCTGGGAACAAAGGGAAGAGTCGAGTTGGGTCGCTGTGATAATGCTGGGCAGGTTGTCAGGTTAGGTGTCAATTGGTGCAGAACAGGAGTATTGGATTGGATTCCAGGGGATGTTAGGTCAGTTTCTCTATGGGTAGGTGGGAGTGGGTCCATTTAGAGATAGTGCAGAAGTTCCAGTGGTAGTTACAGGGGTCAAGGCTAACTCAAGTTGATTGGGTTCTCTCCTCAGAAAGGGATTTGGTTTGGTTGCATGTGGCTGTTGGGTCAAATCAGTACCCAAGGGCTAGGGCAAATGAGTCAACTGGGAAGGGGGTGTCAAGTCTGTTTGAGGTTGTTTTTAGCTTCATTTGGGTGGGAGAGGGGTTTGACTTGGGTCCTGAGAGAGTGGTATTGGGTGGAACTTAGATGGGGTAGCAGATCAATTCTGGATGTGAGGTGGTAGTGTCTGGCTTGGTCCTGATGCTGATTGGAGAAGCAGTGTCAGGTCTGCACTGGGGCTTTGCAGAGACTATTTGCACTGAGTCCTGAGGAGTAGCTATCAGTCTGGGCTAGCAAACGTGCATCACTGCCTTCCCTTTTTCAGAAAAGCATACTGATCACAATGTTGTATTCTTGTGTTATGTTCCTTATCATAGAATTAACATCTCATACTGGAGGTAACTTAGCTTAATTTTACTTGAAAATCTCAAACAGGTGTAATTAACACACAAACTGCTGCAGTTATGGAACAATATACATTGTTACACTGAAAGTTCCAAATGGTTCTTCAAGGTCTGATCAAAATGATGTAACAAAACACATGCATTTCAATATGTACCTAATTTATTGGGTTAAAATACTTAACATGATTATTGAAGACCATGGCATATTTTTTCAGCTCCTGGGAAGTACTGGACAACAAAGGGCACCCTGCAGCACACATCATACACAAGATTTGTTCAGTTGAGGAGGAACGTGATGGGCACTTGGAAGTGCTCAGGGATGTCCTCATAAGGGGGTGCGATGCTCAACTCATTGACCACCAGTTCTGATGTCCACAGCGAGGAACCGTAATGACTTCCTGTGGAGACAGACACGTGTTGCAACCACAGGGTACCCTTCATTGTCCAGTACATCCCAGGAGCCGAAAAAATACAACATGGACTTCGTAGCCAGTCTGACCACTGTGGCACAGACAGTCACACAGGGAAGCTTACACCTTCAATACATTATCTGGGCCGACATGACACCAATTGTTAAAGTTCACTTGAGAATGTAACTATTAAAAAAAAAGTTTTGCGATTTACATATGAAAGAACTGAAACCAACATGTTCATTCTAAAAGCTGAGAGACTTAACAAACAATCCAGGTCTTTTTCAATATATAATTTCAATTACATCACACTGTAAACTTTTGCGATAAGTTCTGTGTCATATAATCTTATTCTCCATAACCACCTGATGAAAGAGCAGCGCTCCGAAAGCTAGTGCTTCCAAATAAACCTGTTGGACTATAACCTGCTGTTGTGTGATTTTTAACTTGATATACTCCAGTCCAACACCAACATCTCCAAATCATCACATGATTATTTGTTAGTTTATACTACATATATTAAAGCTAAATGGTTAGGTTAAGCTACTGATATATATTAAACAAGTGAGTTTCACACTGGCTTTTGCTCATTGGGGACTTTGGTGACGACGGTACTAGGAACTTCCAGATTTCACAGCACCAGTCTCACGAACCCCAGTACGATAGTAAAAGTCCAATGAGTGGGGCAAACCCTCATATTCGTACTATTCTGAATCCACTGTTACATGCTGTATCACCATTTTGCAGTACTTTTAGCACTTTTCCAGACATTCCATTGTGCAAAAAACATTTGAAAAATATCTCCAGTGGCTCTGTGTTAACTGCACAGCAGTCTGTTCCCAGGCCCAGCCAAGATCACTGTAGTGATTTTACACTCGGCCTGTTTTCGTGATGAAGGGCTTATGCCTGAAATGTCAATTCCCCTGCTCCTCAGATGCTGCCTGAACTGCTGTGCTTTTGCAGCACTACATTCTTGACTCTGTTTTTCGTGTTGTTTTCCACTTTGCTTCATTTGCTCATTGTCATGTCCAATTAACTCTTATCAATTAACTCTTAACAAACTGGGTTGGAGATATCACTTTTAAGTCCAACATTCCTATCCTTAGTCTAGCATGCTGCTGCTTGGAGTCTACATGGTCATGTGGTGTCCTCCTGGTCCTTGGCTCATTGGTATTCTCAAATCTAAAAGCAGTAGTACAACATTTATTGCCCCTTTTCATTTAACACCATGGGGGGAGGAGGTAGTTAGAGATGCATCTGGTAAAACTGGTAAATTTCACTAGGCCCCACGGTGTGAATCCTTCCAAAATACTCAACGCAATTCAGACTTAACAACAGCAATTATTCCTTTTGCAATTTTCTGCCTCATTACAAACTCTTTTGATCTCATCTCCCTTTCCCTGTCTCTGTATTTACTACAAACCACTTACTTTTTGGTTTTCAAGAATGACCATCAATCTAGAATCTTTAACTTTCACAGATGCTGCATGACTTGCTGAGTATTCACTGCATTTTTCTTTTTATTTAATAATGTTGAATTGATTTGATGTCCCAATTAACTCATGAAGCTGAACTGAAATTAACTGCTATGAAAAAAATTGCAGATAAAATTAATAATCCTTTATTGTATACGTATCTTTTCACAACTGTGTCAAAGTTGACAATTTAAACAGAAACATGCAAAATTGCAAAGTAATACTCATGTATATTTGATTAAAATCATGTATATGTTCTTTTGTTCGACATGAAATGAAAGAGACTTTAAAGTAAATCATGAACTGTTAATATGACAGTGACAGTACCATTTTTTAAAAGGTTAAATCATAGTATTAATCCAAATGACACTAATTCAGGAAATCATTGATTAAAAAGGGAAGGTTCCCCTCTACAAATTCACTTCTCTCAGTTTTTGGCAAGGATCACAACAGAGTGGCACAGAAGTTCCAGAAAATGACATAGTGACATAAATAATGCTATTGGGCTCTTGCTCCAAGGTTTCCTGGGGTTTCTATGCTACAATAATGGTATACGCTATTCAAGAAAATGTGTCTAAATGATCAATCACAAAATCAGCATTTGTAATATCTTAGATAAGGTAACAATGATATCATTTTGGAAAATAAATAATTTATACATGCAAGAGAAAACTCTAACCTGTGTGTAATTAAAATGTCTGCTTGCAATAAAATACTTTTGGATACAAAATTAAGAACACCTGTAGACTTCTTCCTCTGGGATTACATGAAAGAGATTCATTCAGGCAAATACTGATGTCAGAATGAACTTTAAAACAACAAAGTGTACTGCTCAGAAACAGATTCAAGGTTTGGCATGTGGTTTCAATGTTTTGATAATTTGTTGCTCTGATCTTCTCATTTTTACTTTTTTTAAACTGAACTAATACATTGCCCAATGGATTATACAATGTTACTAGGCATCCAACAGCCCTAGTCTATTCAACCTCTCCCAATAGCTCAAATCCTCCAACCCTGGATACAACCTTGTAAATCTTTTCTGAATCCTTTCAAGTTTTACAACATCTTTCCCATAGGAAGGAGACTGGAACTGCATGCAATATTCCAAAAGTGGCTGAACCAACGCCCTGTGCAGCTGCAACATGACCTCCCAACTCCTGTACTCAATACTCTGACCAATAAAGGAAGGCATACCAAACGCCTTCTTCACTATCCTATCAACTGCGACTCTGCTTTCAAGGAGCTATGAACCTGCACTCCAAGGTCTCTTTGTTCAGCAGCACTCCCCAGGACCTTACCATGAAGTGTATATGTCCTGCTAAGATTTGCTTTCCCAAAATGCAGCATCTCACATTTATCTAAATTAAACTCCAACTGCCACTTCTCAGCCAATGGCCCATCTGATCAAGATCCCGTTGAAATCTGAGGTAACCTTCTTCGCTGTCCACTACACCTCTAACTTTGGTGTCACTTGCAAACTTACTAATTATACCTCTTATGCTCACATTCAAATCATTTACATAAATGATGAAACGCAGTGGACCCAGCACCGATCCTTGTGGCACTCCACTGGTTACAGGCCTCCAGTCTGAAAAGCAACCCTCCACCACCACCCTCTGTCTTCTACCTTTGAGCCAGTTCTGTATCCAAATGATTAGTTCTCCCTGTATTCCATGAGATCTAACCTTGCTAATCAGTCTCCCATGGGGAACCTTGTTGAACACCTTACTGAAGTCCATACAGATCACATCTACTGCTTTGCCCTCATCAATCCTCTTTGTTACTTCTTCAAAAAACTCAATCAAGTTTGTGAGACATGATTTCCCACTCATAAAGCCATGTTGACTATCCCGAATCAGTCCTTGCCTTTCCTAGTACATGTACATCCTGTCTCTCAGGATTCCTTCCAACACCTTGCCCACCACTGAGGTCAGGCTCAATGATCCATAGTTCCCTGGCTTGTCCTTACCACCTTCCTTAAACAGTGGCACCACGTTAACGAACCTCCAGCCTTCCGACACGTCACCTGTGACTATCGATGATACAAATATCTCAGCAAGAGACCCAGCAATCACTTCTCTAGCTCCCACAGAGTTCTAGGGTCCACTGTTTTAAGGTCCTGACTTAAAAATATACAGCTTGCTTTCAGTGTCCCTGAGTCAGTTTCCTGGAATTCCCTCCTAAACAGCATTGTGACGTTGTCTACACAAATGAACTGCACCCGTTCAAAAAGGCAGCTCACTACCACCTTCTCAAGGGCAATTAGGGATGGGCAATAAATGCTGGAACAGTCATTTTCTGGGGAGTCGTGATAGGGTGAATGTGGAAAGAATTTCTTTTCTTGTGGGACAATCTCGAACTATAGATTATTGCTTAAAACTAAGGGGTTGCACAATTAAAAAGAGATGAGGCAATTTTCTTTCCACAGAAGGTTGTGAGGCTTTGGGCCTTTCCTCTTGAACAGGTGGTGGAAGAAGAGCATTTGAACATTTTAGGACAGAGGTGGATAGCTTCTTGATAAGCAAGGGGGTGAAAGGTTATGAGGTATAGGAGGAAAGTAGACTTGGGATTTAATTGGATCAGTTTTAATCTTATTTAATAGTGGAGCAGGTTTAAGAGGCCAGTTAACCTACTCCTGCTTCTTTTTTATATGTTCATGGATTCACATATACATGGAAAAATGTGAATTGTGCCATATGTAAATAGAATAAACATGGAAAACATTGTGACTCCCTCTACTTCCTCCAGTGTGACAGCCCAAACCATCCCTTGGCTCTAATTAGAAGTCATGCAGTGTGATGCTTCAGAAATCAAATACTCATGGTCCTGTCTTTCTGCAGTTATTTTTATTTATGTAAATGATTTACACAATCTGAAGGGAGTAAAAATGAATATATTTTTAAAATGTAGGTTTTGCAATTCATATAAATAGTATCTCCCTCAGCAGGAAGACAAATGCCAGAACGATAAACATTTGCTTTAACAGTGGCAAAAAATGTTCCAATCTGAGCCTTATGTTTGCTGTTTCCTTCAATGCATTCCTCATTTGAGCCATCGGACCATGAATTTCCACCACTCGTCCATTTCAGGATATTTAATCCAACTCAAACACTCCCAAATCAAAGTTTCTTACTTTGGATGTAGTACTTTACTCAAGAGGCAAACCAAAACATTTAATTGTTTTTCCAATTATCAGTCTTCACATTATTTGGTTTTTAATTCATAAATCAAGGGCAGAAGCACAAGGAAGGCATTTTGGCTCCACAGTTGTCCTGCATGAATTATAATTCTAACATGGAACTTATAAAACAATCAGACGTCCTGAAAGAAAACTATGTGTTTCTACCAGTTGCTGCAAGAAATGATTGCAAACAAGAACAATATAGTAACAAGGCACTGCTGCCTCACTGCGCTAGGGCCAGGGTTCAATTTTAGCCTTGGGCAATTGTCTGTGTAGAGCTTGCGCATTCTCCCCATGAATTTCCACCAGTGCTCCGGTTTCCTCTGACAGTCCGAACTTGTGCAAGTTAGGTGGACTGGTCAAGCTAAATTACCCATAGTGTTCAGGGATGTGGAGGTTGGGTGTATTAGCCATGGGAAATGCAGGGTACAGGGATAGAGTAGTAGGATGGATCTAGGTTGGTGTGGACTTATCGAGCCACACTGAAGGGATTCGATTAAAAAATTGTAATATTCACCTGCCCAAACAGAATGGCTTTAGGTTGATTGATAAATTTTGCTTTTAAATTTCAAATCCAATATCAGCCTGTCTCAAATCCAACAATTTCCTAATGGAGGGATGGTGGTGATGGTGCGGTGATGTACTCTCACAAAATGGATTGAAATAATAGCTTTTAAGGAAGGAACGCAAGAAGTAGGAGCGGGGTAGGCCATTCAGTACCTCAAACCTACTCCTACATACCTTTTTCACCTCCAAAAGCTCTCTTCATCTTCAATAGAATGCATCTTTGTTGAGCATTTTGAATAATTTCTTTAACTGATTTCTTCCACAGATTATTTACTGCTATATCTTTTAGCTTAACAGCCCAATTGCAATGGTCTTAATCATTAATAACTGACGTTGTTTAAGTTTAAAATTGTTGCTTTGGGCTCAAAATATGTTATCTTGAAAATGAATATGATATTCAATTGTGCTATGATCACTTTTTCCAAGAGGATATTTTATTATAAGCTTACTAATTATTTCTCCCTCAATACTAGATTTAAAAGAGTTTTCTCCTGGTTGGTTGTACAACATTCAAGGAAGTAATTATGAAAGTATTATACAAAATTATCTTCTAGACTACTACTTTAATTTGCAAACAATAGTGAATACAGCTTGAAAGTAATTTGACTGTGAAAGTGCTCAAGGACATCTGGAGAATGTGAAAAGCTTTGGTTTAGATACAAGTTCCTTTTATCCTCCCCACACCCCAACCCACTCTCTTCCTCACCCCTCAATGCTGCCTGAACCAGTGTGCTACTGCAAATGGAAATTATTCAAGCCATACATATTATGAGCAAATTCTCATTCTCATGTGAATTCCTGTCGAGTAAAAATCCATGCTTTTCTTTTCAAATGGAGTTCTATTAACAGACCTTTAGGAGAGGCCTACACATGAGCGACTTGGTCTTTTTCTCCAAAATTATACATGTAGAAGAGAGTTTTTTTATTACAATTGCAAAATAGAGGGGTTTTTTTAAATCGTGGAGGAGTTTTCTTTAAACATTGATAAAGCATTTTTTTTAAATCACAGAGGAGAGGTTTTTCCGAAAATTATATGTGTAGAAATTTTTTTAAACATTGCTGAAAAGATTTTTTTAAATTGTGGGAGGAGAGTTTCTTTTAAACAGAGTTGTGTTTACTGAGCATTTGGAGAAACCAAATGTGAGCAGTTCTGGAATGAGTCTTTTTTATATCAAAAGATTGAAAGCTGTGTGCTGGACAAATTGAGAAGTTTTTTTTAAAATTCGATTGCTCAGCTAAGTGGATGATTTTTATTTAAGATTTATATGTTTGATTTTTACTTATGTTTTACATGCTTAATATTAATTCTCTGAATAAGAAAATATAGCTTATTTTATATAAACCACTTCTTTTTAGGCTTAATGCCATTGAGGGTACTTTAGAGACACAGAGTTAGATGGCTTGTAGATTTGGAGAAGTGATTACACAGCAAGGTTAATTAGATAGATGGGTGACTGTCAGCAAAGGTAAGAAGATAATTCAGAAGTATCCTGTGGCTATTCCTCACTCAAACAGGTACTCAGTTTTAGTCACTGTTGAAAACGTTTCTCAGAGGAGACTCCACGCCAAGGGCACAGAGAGGAGTGTCTGTAGCAGTAAGCATGAATCTATGATAGTATATTGATTTCTTGGTGCCAGAAATAAGAACTCCTCGAAATCTTTGATGCATATTACTAAAATGGAGAGTGAGAAACTGAAAGTTATTGTACACATTGGTGCGAATGACATAGTTAAGGAAAATATTAAGTTTTTACGGTGTGAACACAAGAGATGAGGTAAAAGATGAAAAAAAAAACAGAAACTCAAAAGTAGTAATCTCTAGTTTACTCTCAGGAGCTAGCTCAAATAAAAGGACAAAGGAGATAAATTAATGGCTGAAGAGGTGGTGTAATGTTCAGGGATTCAGAGTCTTGCATGATTGGGATATCTTCTGGGGCATAAAAGATCTATTCAAAATGAATAGGTTTCACCTGTACTGAAAATGAACCAATATTCCGTGGGAATGTTTGCTGATTCTATCAAAGGAGACTTAAGGGCGGTGGTCGCAGTGGTGTTGTGGCGGGGAGGGGGGGGGGTGATCCTAAGTAGTAGAGGAAATTGAAAGATGGATCAGGATGGTTTGGAATCTAGGAAGTTGTGGCAAGTTTGGGAAGAGACGAGGTGCTGTTTGACTGAAGAGTGACTAATGTTGTGCCTTTGTATTAGAAGGGATGTCAGGAGAACTACAGACTTCTGAATCTGACTTTTGTGGTGGGTAGATTGTTGAATGTGATACTGAAAGAGAGAATTTACATGCATTTGGAGAGGCAAGAAATGATTAGGGATAATCAGCATGGTTTAATGCAAGGGAAATCATATCTCACAAACTTAACTGAAATTTTTGAGTAAGTAAACCAAGAAGACTGAGGAGGGCAGAGTGGTAGACATTGTTTACTTGGAGTCAAGATCAGGCAGCATCTGAGGAGCAGGACAATCAACGTTTCGAGCAAAAGACCTTCATCAGGAATGAGGCTGGGAACTTCAGGGGTGGAGGTGGGGAGAAGGTAGCTGAGAGTGCAATAGGTGGATGGAGGTGGGGGCATAGCTGATAGATCAGAGAGGAGGGTGGAGTGGATAGGTGGGATAGAAGATTGACAAGTGGGACAGGTCATGAGGATGGTGCTGAGCTGGAAGATTGGATCTGGGGTAAGGTGGGGGGAGGAGAAATTAGGAAACTGGTGAAGTCCACATTGATGCCATGGGGTTGAAGTGTTCCAAGGCGGAAGATGAGGTGTTCTTCCTCCAGGAGTTGGGTGGTGAGGGAGTGGCGATGAAGGAGGCCCAGGAACCTGCATTTCCTTGGCAGAGTGGGAGGAGGAGTTGAAATGTTCGGCCATGGGGCGGTGGGGTTGATTGGTGCAGGTGTTCCAGACATGTTCTCTGAAGCGCTCTGTGAGAAGGCATCCAGTCTGCGACATGGTATACTCATTAGTGCAGTTGGATCACATGGAACTCAGGGTGAGCTTGCAAATCAGAGACAGAGAGTGATAGTGGAGGGTTGTTTTTCGGAATGGAGGTTTGTGACCAGTGGGGGTGTTCCACTTTTGTGATTTAGATGAGAATAGAGAAGGCATGGTTAGTAAGTTTGCAGATGACACCAAAATTGGTGGTTTTGTGGACAGTGAAAAAGATTACAAAATTTGAGTCAACAGGCTGAAAAGTGGCAGATGGAGTTTAATTTGAATAAATGTGAGGTATTGCATTTTAGTAAAAGAAACAAAGGCAGGACTTATAAAATTAAAAGTAAGGCCTTGGGTAGTGTTGTAACAGACAGACCTCGGGATTCAGGAACATAATTCTTTGAAGTTTGCATCACATACAGATAGGGTGGTTAAGAATGTGTTTAGCATGCTTGCCTTCATTGTTCTGACCTTTCAGTGTGGAAATTGGGAAGTTATGTTAAGATTATATAGGATGTTGGTGAGGCCACTTCTGGAGTACTGTATCCAGTTCTTGTTGCCGTGTTATAGAAAGGATATTATTAAGCTGGAGAAGGTTCAGAAAAGATTTGCCAATATGTTGCCAAGAGCGGAGGATGCGAGTTATAAAGAGTGACTAAATAGGCTAGGAGTTTTTTCATTGGAGGGTAGGAGGTTGAGAGGTGACCTTACTGAGATTTATAAAATCATGAGGTGGATAGAGAAAGTGAATGGCAGTATTTTCCCGAGGCTGGGGAATTCAAAATGAGGGGGAATACTTTTAAGGTGACAGGAGCAAAAATTTTAAAAAAGAGACATAAGGGATTTTTTTATATGTGGAGTGGTTTGTGTGTGGAATGAACTTCCAGAAGAAGTGGTCAATGTGGCTACAGTTACAGTATTTAAAAAACATTTACATGAACAAAAAATGCTTGGAGGGATATGGGTGAAGTGCAGGCAAGACAGGACTAGGTAAGTTTGGGATTATAATCAACATGCACTGGTTGATCCAAAGAGTCTGCTTCTGTGCTACATGATTCTACGCTGTTAAGATAATTTTCAATTCCAACAGGTCTGTGACAGAAGCAGTTTTGAGGGACAGCAGCTTGATTCATAGTGGGTTTTTTTGGAGGGTTGTTTTTCGGAATGACACACAGACCTAACCCCAAAATACAGTTTGTGAGTGCACTATGCACCTATAAACTATGCTGGTAAGCCTGTAGGCCTTTCCAAATCAATGCTATTAAAACATTACCTAATACTGCAAGAAACAGCAAACCAACAGCCTGTGCAAATTCACTATTACCCCCTAAAACTTGTATGCGTTTGGAAATATCCTGCTCCTGTTTTTACTGCAAGCTACACACTATCAATTTTAATGAATTTCACATCAGGATCCCCGGTTCTCTTCAATTCTGAAAATTAAATTTCTTTAATCTTGATAAACATAAGTTGAAATCATGTTTGCAAATGATTTGTATTTCTTTTGCTCAGCATTGAAGCCTACCTGTTTAGTTTGTCAGTCACCTTTGCACAATAATGTACTTGTACAATAGACGATGAAATGAATGAAAAAATGAGTGATAAATAATGAGACACTAATAATATGTGTAGTGCTGGTAAACAGTAGGAAGCTGTAAATGACCAGAAATCATCTAATGATGTAATAAATACTCAAGTGGAAATTATTACCAAAAGATAACTTCTGCTTTAACCTCAATGCCAACTCTTGATAGTTTTTTAAAATATTTAATTAAACAATTTTGTCAGTTTTGTCACAGTGGTCCAATAAATCTACACTTTATCATCAGTAAAATGATGGTAGATTTTGTTGACAATGCCATCAGGTAGAACTGAACAACAATAGTCTTCTCACCCATGCTCTGTTTGGGTTCTATTGGGAAAGGAAAATGATTACTGTTGATGGATGGTGTAAATCATTTTACAGCAGTAATATACAATCTCAGGGTAGTGCTGAGGCTCAAACATTTTCAGCTGCCTCATTAATGACTTCCCCATCATCATAAGGTCAGAACTGGGAAAAGCAACTGATTGTCATACAGTGCTCAGAACCATCCATAACTCCTTATCTACCAAAGTAGTCTGTGTCCACATGCAACAAGATCTTCACAACAGTCAGGCTTGGGTTGATAAATGGTGACACAAGTGCCAGACAATGATGATACCCAACACGAGAGAATCTAACTATATTTCTTTGATATTCAATGGCGTTACCATCGATGAACAACCTACTGTCAAAATCTGGGGGTTTACCAATGACCAGAAATTTAAATCAATCAGGTATAGAAATAATGTGGCTGCACCCAAACAGTGGTTGGTGTGAATTCTATTGCATGTAATAATACTCCTAGTGCCCCAAGTCTTGTTCATCACCTAAAAGGCAGAGGTCAGCAGTGTGATCACTCCCCCCCTTGGCTGTATGAATGCAGCTGAATACTGAAACAGTTTGACACCATCCAGGACAAAACAGGTAGCTAGGTTGGTACTCCATGTACCACTCAAACAATCACTCCCCACTACTACAAGTACACACCAGCAACTGTGTTTACCACATTCATGATATTCTACACAATTCATCAAGATTCCTTCAGCAGCACTTTCTGATCCCATGACCTCCCCTGTCGAGCACAAGAGAAGCAGATGTTTCTGAACATCAGTTGCTGCATCTTCCCTCGTAAGCCATATACTATGTTGACTTGGAAGTATACTATTGTTTCTTCACTGCAGTAGGCTGAAAATGTTGGAATTCCCTTCTCAACAGCAATGTGAGTATACCTATTTCAGATAGGCTGGAGCAGTTCAAAGCGGTAGTTTGCAATCATATTCTCAACGATAATCAGGCATGGACAACAACTACTGGCATTGGCCGATTCACATCCCATTAATGAAATAAAACACCTCAGGAAATTTCAAATGTATTTTACCACCAATAAAGTACAATTGCTGTTGTATAATCTAGGAAACATAATTGTTAATGTGCATTCTGTAGTATTTTATATGCAATGTGATGAATGAACAGTTAATTTGTTTCAATGGTGTTTGGTAAAAGATAAATATTGACAAAGATATGTACAGGACTTCCTGATTCTTCTTTGGGTACTGCTTGGGATCTATTTGAGATGGCAGATAAAATCTCCATAGGAATCTCATGCCAAAGGATTACTCACAATACAATCATCCCTCAGTACTTTTCCTCTTTTTGACATTCTTAGTCGATCCACACACACCTCCACAATTGAGGCATGTGGTGTTTGAAGACAGGGTGGATGGAATGCTCAGGTTTTTGCACACACTTTTCCACTCTGTGTGCTTGGCCTCCACCTAGGTCTGTCAGATACTCAAAATGGTTGGCACATTTATGGATGCTTCTTATCTGTTTGGGTGGTTTGGTACAAGAGATTCTATGATTCAGTGGGGACAATACATTTTTCACAAAGGCTTTAAGAAAGCCCTGCCCTCTCTATCCTCTAATTGATCTCTTGCCATGAAGCAGCTCAGTGCAGAGAGCTTGTTTTGCAAGTCTTATGTCAGGCATGTGGTCTCCAAACACAGCTGACTAGAAGCAAGTTGGCTTGAGTATGAACAATGATATTGGAGTGCTTACCCTGCGCAGTAGATTTTCAGGATTTTGTGGTATTGCTAGTGATATTTCACTAGGGATTTGAGGCGCCTGTTGCACATTGTTCATATTTTCAGAACACACAACAGGGTAGGTAGCACTACTATTCTCAAAAACATGAGTTTGGTACCAAAATTTATATCTCTATCATAAACACACTGTTGCTCAGATGGCACACTGGAGGTAATATTGAGTTTCACCAACGATGTCTCTCCTGGCTTATAGTTAGCTTCCAAGGTCAGAGAACAGATCTACATTGTCCTGTTGCTCATTGTGGATCATGATAGTTGTGGGAAAATGTCTTGTGGTGAGTGACTTCCGCATATGTTTTGGTCAATATTTATCTTTCACCTATCACTGAAATAAATTAACCATTCATTAATCTCATTGCTGTTTATTGGGCCTTTATCTTCTTGATGTTTAGCCTAAGATCCATTATCTCATGTGACTCTGTGAATGCACTGGTGATGATCTGGAGTGCAGCCTCAGTTTCTCTGCGTACTACAATCAACAGTCAGCCTACATTATGTTTTTATCATTTTATTTCTCAAGAGTTCAGAGTGCTACTGATGAGTCAAGGGGTTACTAGGCTGGAGCAAGGTATTGATAGTGAACAATAAAAAAAAAGTTTATGCAAGAGTCCATAAAGGTCCATGATAAATATGGATTAGATTGAAAGAATTACATCAACAGTGATAGATCCCGGAAGAAAAACAGAAATTGCTGGTGAAACTCAGCAGGTCTGGCAGCATTCATGGGACAAAAGCACAGTTAACATTTTAAAGTGCAGTGATTCTTCATCAAAACCCTTTCCCTGCTTTGCTTTTGCTTCAGATCTTGAGCAGTTTTTTGCTTTACTTTAATGAGGTTTTCTGGATTTGGTTCTGTGCCTTGCACTGAATGTTTAAGAAAAAGTTTGGAGATTTGGCGAAAGGTCACAATTCTGAAATGTTCATTCTCTTTTCACAGATGCTGCCATGACTACTGAGTATTTCCAGCACTTTCTGTTTTTATTATTATTTG
The DNA here is from genome assembly GCF_037043375.1 of Chiloscyllium plagiosum. NCBI lineage: Eukaryota > Metazoa > Chordata > Chondrichthyes > Orectolobiformes > Hemiscylliidae > Chiloscyllium > Chiloscyllium plagiosum. The sequence continues at coordinate 70,548,455 of NW_028270146.1, forward strand.
AAGCGGGCGCACAGAGAGGGGAGCCGGAAGGTAAGCGGAGACCAGTTTAAATTAACATTTTTCTTTTCACAGTCTGTGGTTTGTTTCAACCAGGAGCGGGAACCCGGAAGTCGTCAACAGAGGCTTCTGGGAAGGTAAGAAGTTTGAGTGGAGAAGGAACCCGAGACACTACACATGTAGTGTCTCCCACCCTCCCTCCCTCCTCTAACCTAAAAAAAAAGGACTCAATCAGCTGAACAGGTCAGCTACTTAGTGTTCTTGTTTTGGAGACTAAGTGTAGAGTTATGGGAGCACAGGCAGTGGAATGTTCCTCCTGCAAGATGTTTGAGGTAGGGGTGACCACCGATGCTCCTGCTGACTTCACCTGCAGGCAGTGCAGCCAGCTCCAGCTCCTCATGGACCGCGTTAGGGAACTGGAGATGGAGTTGGATGAACTGAGGATTATTCGAGAGGCTGAGAGGGTGATAGATAGAAGCTACAGGGACATAGTTACGCCAGAGAACAGAAGTAGCTGGGTGACAGTTAGAGGTGGGAAGGGGAGGAAGCAGGCAGTGCAGGGATCCCCTGTGGTCATTCCCCTCAACAATAAGTATACTGCTTTGGATACTGTTGGGGGGGGAACGGCCTAGCAGGGGTAAGCTGCAGTGACCGGGTCTCTGGCACGAGGTCCGGCTCTGAGGGCCAGAAGGGAAAGGGGGAGAGGAGGAGAGCGCTAGTTATAGGAGACTCTATAGTTAGAGGGACAGACAGGCGGTTCTGTGGACATGGGCGAGACTCTCGCATGGTTTGTTGCCTCCCGGGTGCCAGGGTCCGAGACGTCTCGGACTGTGTCTTCAGAATCCTTAAGGGGGAGGGTGTGCAGCCAGAAGTCATGGTGCACATTGGCACCAATGACATAGGTAGGAAGAGGGGTGGGGAGGTCATTCAGGAGCTCAGGGAGTTAGGCTGGAAGCTAAAAGCTAGGACGGACAGAGTTGTCAGCTCTCCGTTGTTGCTGGTTGCCCGTGACAGTGAGGCAAGGAATAGGGAGAGAGTACAGTTGAACACGTGGCTGCAAGGATGGTGTAGGAGGGAGGGCTTCAGGTATTTGGACAATTGGACTGCATTCTGGGGAAGGTGGGACCTGTACAAGCAGGACGGATTGCAGCTGAACCAGAACGGCACCAATATCCTGGGAGGTAGGTTTGCTAGCACTTTTTGGGGGGGTTTAAACTAATTTGGCAGGGGGATGGGATCCGGACTTGTAATCCAGCAAGTAGGTTAGCTGTTTTTCAGGATGTCCAAGAATGTAGGGAGGCTGTGGAGAAGGTAGCACTGACAGGTGAATACTTACGGACACAGAGATGGGCTCAAGTGCGTATACTTCAATGCAAGGAGTATCAGAAATAAGGTGGGTGAACTTAAGGCGTGGATCGGTACTTGGGACTACGATGTTGTGGCCATCACGGAAACGTGGATAGAAGAGGGACAGGAATGGTTGTTGGAGGTTCCTGGTTACAGATGTTTCAGTAAGATTAGGGGGGGGGGTAAAAAAGGAGGGGGGGTGGGTTGCTAACTAGAAATGGTATAATGGCTGCAGAAAGGCAGTTCGAGGGGGATCTGCCTTTGGAGGTAGTATGGGCTGAAGTCAGAAATAGGAAAGGAGCAGTCACCTTGTTGGGTGTTCACTATAGCCCACCCCAGTAGCAGCAAAGATGTGGAGAAACAGATTGGGAAACAGATTTTGGAAAGGTGCAGAAGCCACAGGGTAGTAGTCATGGGTGATTTCAACTTCCCAAATATTGACTGGAAACTCTTTAGATCAAGTAGATTGGATGGATCCTCTTCCAATCAACCCTGGACAGTTTCTTTCTTTTGTCTTTGTAATTATCTTTTGCTCAGTTCTAATACCATTACATCTGATTCCAGCTTCTTCCTCTCAATTTGCAGGGTGAATTCTATCATATTGTCGTCACTGTCCCCTAGGGGTTCCTTCATCATAAGCTCCCTAATTAAGTCTGTCTCATTACACACCACCAAATTCAGAATTGCCTCTTCCCTAGTGGGCCCTACCATAAGCTGCTCCAAAAAAAAACATCTCGTAGACATTCCACAAATTATGTTTCTTTAGATCTGCTGCCAACTTGATTTTACCAGTCCACCTGTTTATTGAAGCTCCTAAGATTATTGTAGTAGTGCCTTTCTTACATGCCCTTTCTATCTCATGATTTATCGTCTTCCTCAATTCCTGACCAAAACTTTCATCAAGGCATGTACAAAACTTTCATCAAGGTCATTTTACATGTTCCTCAACTGTATCCATATGAAATCTGTACCTTGTTACTCCATATCACTTCTTGCTATTGATTTAATTTAATTTCTTCCTAACAAGGCAACCTCACCTCCTCTGCCGATCTGCTTGTCCTTTTGACAAGACATGTATCCTTGGGTCCCAGCCCTGATCTTCTTGCAGCTATTGTCTCTTTGATACCTACAACATCATATGCACTATTTTCAGTCTCATCTAAGGCAAATTCGTTTACCTTGTCTTGTATACCATGTGCATTTAAGTACAACACACTCAGTCCTGCATTGATTGCTCCTGTTCTCATCGTTGTCTCATTATCTTTGTTTCTAAAAGCTGAAACCTAGGTTCTCCTGCTCTGTTAAACTCTTCCTCATAATGTTTGTGTTGATGTTGCATTGTAACCGGCTAGAATGATCAGATCTTGACTGGCATCCAGAGCTCACCTGTTTCATGCGAATAAGACTCAAAGCCAAATTCCAATCTGTCATCAGGTTGTTGAGAACCAGCATATGAAGCATTCACAGTGCTCATATCTCAGATTTAGGGTGGTTTCTGAGCCATATTTTCTTATTACTAATAACCTATGTGAGTTTTAAAAATCAAATTATGCTTGCTTTAGCAAGTTTAAAGATTTTGGACAGTTTGAATATTACAATGAGTTGTCAGTTATTAATTGGAAAGTATCTGCACGGACCACCCTGTGCATTTCTCCTGTCCAAACCAGACTGTTAGAACATAGAACAATACAGCACAGAACAGGCCCTTCGGCCCACGATGTTGTGCCGAACATTTGTTCTAGCTTAAGCACCTATCCATATACCTATCCAATTGCTGCTTAAAGGTCACCAATGATTCTGACTCTGCCACTCCCACAGGCAGCGCATTCCATGCCCCCACCACTCTCTGGGTAAAGAACCTACCCCTGATATCCCCCCATACCTTCCACCGTTCACTTTAAATTTATGCCCCCTTGTAACACTCTGTTGTACCCGGGGAAAAAGTCTCTGTCTATTCTATCTATTCCCCTGATCATCTTATAAACCTCTATCAAGTCACCCCTCATCTTTCGCCGTTCCAATGAGAAAAGGCCTAGCACTCTCAACCTATCCTCGTACGACCTATTCTCCATTCCAGGCAACATCCTGGTAAATCTCCTCTGCACCCTCTCCAAAGATTACAAGTATTGTTTTAGATATATAAAAGGCAAGAGAGAGCCAAGAGTGGGAACTGGACCACTAGAAAATGAGACTGGAGAAGTAATAAAGTGGAACAAAGAAATTGTGGAGGATCCGAATATGTACTTTGCATCAGTCTTCACAGTGGAAAACATCAGCACCATACAGAATATTGAGTGTGTCGGGGACAGAGGTGAGTTTACTGGCTATCACTAAGGAAAAGAGGTTGGGAAAGCTGAAAGATTTGTAGGCAGTTAATCACCCAGACCAGATTGGCTATACACCATATTCCAAAGAAGACAGTGGAGGAGATTGTAAAGGCAGTAGTGGTGATCTTTTCAGAATCATTAGACTCAGGCAGGATCCCAGAGGACTAAAAAATCGCTAGTATAACACTCCTGTTTAAGGAAGGCAGGAAGGCAGAAGATGGGAAATTATAGGCTGGTTGGTCTGACCTTGGTCAATCATAAGATTTTAGAATCCATTCTTAGGTATGAGACTCCAGAGTACTTGAAACTGCATTATGAATTAAGGCTGAGTCAGCATGTCAAGCAGTGATCATGCCTTACACGTCTATTAGAGTTCTTTGAGGAGGTCATAAGCAAGTTAGTCAAAGAAGAAGTGGACATGATCTCTTTGGATTTCCAGAGGCCTTTGACGAAGTGCTGCATTGGAGGCTGCTCGACAAGAGCCCATGGTGTTAAGGGCATGATACTGGCATGTATAGAGGTTTGGCTGATTGGCACATAGCAGAGAGTGAGGATAAAGGGGTCTTTTTTAGGATGGCAGCTGGTGGCTAGTGAAATTCCACAGGTGTCAGTGTTGGAATCCCAACTATTCATGTTATACATTAATGATCTGGACAAAGGAACTGAATGCATTGTTGCTAAGTTTGTAAATGGCACATAGATAGGTCGAGGGGCAAGCAGTGTTGAGGAAGTAGAGGTTGCAGAAGGACTTGGACAAGCTAGGAAAGTGGGCAAAGAAGTGGCAGATGGAATAAAATGTGGGAAAGGGTGAGATTATGCACTTTAGTAGGAAGAATAGAGGCCGAGACTATTTTTGAAATGGGGAAAGGCTTCAGAAATTTGAAGCGCAAAGCAACTTGTCCTCCTTCAGGATTCTCTTAAGGTTAACATGCAGTTTCAGTTGCCAGGTAGGAAGACGACTGCAACGTTAGCTTTCATTTCAAGAGGGCTAGAATACAAGTGCAGAAATGTACTGCTGGGGCTGTAGAAGGCTACGGTCAAACTGCCATATTGAAGGAAGGATGTGCTGGCATTGGAAGGGTCCAGAGGAGGTTTACAAGAATGATCCCAGGAAAGAAGAACTTGTCAAATGAAGAACAGCTGAGGGTTCTTGATCAGTGGAGTTCAGAATGATGAGGGGGATCTTATTGAAACTTATAGAATATTAGAGTCCTGGATAAAGTGTGCATGCAGACATGTTTCCACTGGTAGGAGAGACTAGGACCCAAGAGCATAGTTTCAGAGTGAGGGGGTGGCCCTTTATAACTGAAATGAGGAGGAAATTCTTCAGCCAAAGTGTGGTTAATCTGTGGAACATAATACCACAGAATGTTGTGGAGGTCAAGCTATTGTGTGCATTTAAGACAGAGATAGATAGGTTATCGATTAGCGAGGGGCTCAAGGTTTATGGGAGAAGGCATGAGAATGGGGTTGAGAAACGTATCAACTATGATCGAATGGTGGAACAGACTTGATGGGCCAAATGGTCTAATTCTACTCCTCTAACTATAAGATAGACCTCCAGGAATGATTAGGTGAAGAGAATCATTACCTACAATTTCACAGAATTGTTCAAGTGCCAAAGGAGGCCATTCAGCTTGTCATGCTTGCACTGTCTTTTCAAATCAGAATCATTACTTAGTGGTCATCTCCTGCTTTTTTCTCATACCCTTGCACACCATTTCTAGCCAAATAAATTTTCCCCTTACCCTTCTGTCATGCCCCTAAATAAGTGGGAAATGTTTGAATTTCTCCCCCAAAGATACATCGTGAGACACCATGTCCTTGACATTCAGTCCTGATTAGAGTAGCAGGAGTGGGAAATTTTCTGTCTCACCATCTCACATTCAGAAAAAAAGTTAAAAAGGGGCCAAAATGGCACTACTTCTTTCTGACAGAGGGGGAAAAGTAGGCTGAGTATGGGATGGAGATGGGCCCATGTGATAGGCAGATGAGAAAGGGCTGCTGAGTGCTAAGTCGGCCATTAATATGGTCCACTTCAGTTCTCTGGGACTTTATCTAAGTTATTTTCTTAAACATTCGGCTCTCACTGCCACACACTCTCTGTGGTCATGCATGCTGACCCATTACTCCACCCTCCTACAAAGGCTTCTCATTACTTCTATACCAATCCAATCCCTGATCCATCCCAAGAGTTACTCATTCCCTTTATATCATCACCACGACTCTTCATATCATTTTCATGCCAGCTCATGCAGCCCTAGCCACCACATTTTATCCACAGCTTCCATACAAACTTACCAAGCTTCCACCATAGGAAAACATCAGGAGTTCTGCTGATATAGAATTAAATAAAATCTGAAATATCTATGACAGCTTTCATCATCTTAAAAATAACTCCCATTCATGAAAGACCATTCAGCACTTGAATCCCCTCAACTGAACTCTATGAAAAAAAACATTTGTATTCATAACTCTTAGCAATGACAACAAATCTTTTATTGAATGTTTACAGTTTTCAATAAATCTATGACTTCACAACCTCTCATTGTGATAATACTAGAATGTGGAAAGTAGTCAATCATAAATGCTGTATTAGAAGCACTTATGATTATATCAATGGATAACTGTTAGATGTTTTTTCAACCCTCACAGGTACAGTTAGCAATTTGTTTCATTTTTTAAAGGGCTGACCATTTAAACAATCCAGAAGCCTGGCAGTTACACGGGCCATTTTCACCCTTTTCGACTTCTGTAAAGATCACAATTCCAATAGTAGAGGATATGTGCCTTGATCAGTAAAAACAGAATCTGTTTAAATACAGCACTAAGTTCAAACAATCCTTCTGCATTTGGATTTCCCACATATGACTGCATTTTCCATCCATAATCCTTAATCAGAAAATATTGGATCTATTAATAGTGTGGATGGGACATTTGGTTTTGGGTTTTCATGATTCCATGAAACTCCAGACCTTTGAAAGTTGCAGTTAAATATTTCCACAAACATGTTTTCAAACTGGAGATTTTCAAATATAGCAGAGATATGTGCAAAATTATTTGCATCAGTCATGTGAAACTCCTTTCTTATTGAAACTATTCTGAAGAATAACTGTAAGGAAAATATATTGGTCCAGACCAGGATAGTTATGCTAATTGTTCAGTAAACATACTTTATTTATGCTAAATAGCTCAGAAGAATAAAAAGAAATAGCTTTGGGTCTAATTCTATTCATTTTTTAATGCAAAATAGCCTGCATTTGTTCCATGTTTGCTGAGCTGTTTACATTAAATTCTGCAGTAATTGCAGTTTGATCTGCACATTTATTGGTTCTTACACAGAGCTCAAGACAAAGTCCATCTGTTTTATGATGAAACTGTTTGTGTTGCTTGGATTACAAATCAGACAAATGATGCGGTAATTGTTTTTGCATTTGGCATGACAGTTTCAATGTTAAGCCTACAAAATACATAAATTTAACTTCGGCTTCCTGAATTCAAAGTTTCTTCATAAAATTAATCAGAATAAGATGAAAAAGGAAGAATTATGCATATTGTTAAACTAATTTGTCTTCAAGAGACAGTTAGGCAATTCTGTAAATTGCAGGATCATCCAAGAGGTTCCTGCAGGTAACTTATCAATTTTTTGATCCTGGCAAAAATAATGGACTGATCTGGAATTTATGGTATGCTGAATTACGAGCATTGAATTCACAAAGATGGGAGAAATCTCGAGTCAATCATCACATAATTAGATTACATTCAATTTCAACAGAAGTACAATACACTACTTTGTCGATTTGAAAAAAACATTTATCTCTTTAAAACAACCTTAATGAAAAATGTTTCAAATATGTAAACAATATACCATAAATATGTGTACAAAAGCTACATTATTAGGTTAGTGGAAGAAATTATTGCTTGAGGAAACATTCTAAAAGTCTTCAGTGAGGAGAGGCTAATTTTTAGATTGGCTACTTGGTCCGTAATGTGGTTCAACAAATCTCCCACCTGTTCCACAGATCTCCTGTTTTATTATCCCATTTATTTCAATGGATTAAAAAAAAAACATCTCAAAGAGATATGATGCAGGTCTTCTAATGGATGATCAGCCCCAACTTGTTTCTGTCAGGTGATGAAGCTCACAAAGATCCAGTCTCTTTTCCTTTAAACATTACTCACTCTACTATGATCTTTATGCAGATTCATATTAGCCTCCTTTGAAAAGAAGTAACGATTCAAGAATCACAGAATTGTTATGGTACAGATTTTGGCCTATGGTGCCTGTACCAATTATAGAGTCATAGAGTCTTATAGCATGGAAACAGACCCTTCGATCCCTCTAGTCCATGCCAACCATAATCCCAAACTAAACTAGCCCTACCTGTCTGTCCTGGCCCATATCCCAAACACTTCTTATTCATGTACTTACCTAAATGCCTTTTAAATGTTAACACTGTACCTGCATTCACCACTTCTTTCTGAAATTCATTCCACACACGAACCACTGTAAAGAAATTGCCCCTCATGTCTTTTTTAAATCATTCTGCTCTCACCTTAAAAATAAACCACCTTGCCCATACCCTAAGGAAAATACACCTGCCATTCACCTTGTCTATAACTCTTGTTATTTTATAAACCTCAGCAGGGTCACCCCTCAACCTATGCTTCAGTGATAAAAGTCCTAGCCTATTCAGCCTGTTCTTATAACTCAAATCACCCATTCCCAGCAACATCTTGGTAAATTCCTTCTGAAATCTCTTCAGTTTAATAATATCCTTCTTATAACAGGTGTTATAAAGGTGTGGGTGTACTGTTCCTTTAAGAGAGTTAAAAACTAGCAGAACTACCTCCACAGCACTAAGTGTTCTCAATAAAGTAACAATGTAACACCTGATCGAAAGCTAGATTCGCTGGTTGCCTGGAAATTATAAAACACATTTGAATTAGGCCAATCAGTTTAAATTATATCCCAAAAATACCAAATTCTAATCAAGTTTAATTTTAATTTATTGACAATCTTAAAAGCCAATGGCACAATCTGATGCTTTGGGGAAGGGGGAGGGGGTATAAGACCAGGAGAAATTGAACAGTTGGGAGGAGAACTGCCAAGCTAACATCTGCAGACTGACCAGAGAATAGCTCTATTAAAGGTACCTTTATTGATCCATGACCTGTGAAGCATAATCCCTAAGAAGAAAAGACACAGAGAGATTCAAATAGAAGATTCAATGACTGGCTGGTTTTGAAAACTTGAATTTTTGATAAATCTTAATCGTGGGGTTTTATCGAACTAATATTATAGAAGGGAAGGTAAATGCTAGGTTAGAGGAAGGAGTTGTAAATAGTTGTTAGTTAATTATTCTCTGTTGTACTTTAAATAGTTCTTAGCGTCTCAAATTTTCCCCGATTACTACACGGGATAAATCTTTTCTGCGTTGCTGGTTTAAATTAAGCAGGAGGGCTTATCCCATGTCGTACCACAGGGCAACCAGGAATTGTACAACATACTCCAGAAGAGGCCTCACCAACCCCCTGAACAACCTTAACATAACGTTCCAACTCCTGTGCTCAAAAGTCTGAGTTCTATGACCTAGCACCAATCTCCCGCCTTTTGCCTATATCACTTCATTTCTATACAAATAACGCCCTCTTGAATGTCTCAGTTGAACTTGCCTCCTCCACATTTCCAGTCAGTGCATTCTATACTCTTAATACTCGCTGTGTACAAATTTGTTCTTTTCCTCACATTATTCTTGTTGCTTTGGTTCACATCACTTTCAAGAAATTCGAAGAGCATTTACCAGCACTTGAAATAAACCTGCAAGTATTGAAAAGATTTAATGCTACAATTATGTGAATAAGTTAACATGAGGCCATAGATTTTTGCTATAAATGTGATACAAATGCAAGCAAACCGGAAACTGGAATGCACTGGAGCAACAGTGCAATGACCATTATTCTGGACTTACAATACAATGCAAAAGTTCAGAAATTATTGTTGCTTATTTTATCTGATAAACAACAGTTTGAAAAGGATTTGTAACCAATAATTCAAATAAACAGATTCAGTTCTATAATCAAAATGATTATTTAGAAGAATAACAGACTAGTTTTGTCAATATGGACAGTTTAATTGTACTTTCTCATAACCAACACTCTTAATCCAATTTTTCTTTGCCTATTTTAATTTCTCTTTCTGTACCTGACTTGACATTGAATTCATCCACCCTAATTTACCCTACTTCGCTGTTCTCTCTTTATTTATTTTGTTATAACCTCACTAACAAGATTTAGTGTTGATCAGATTATTCACCAAGATTCCAGATATCCTTGCTGTGATGCTATTATCTTTCACTCCAGCAACTGAATGGGCAAAAATATTTTGAGCCAAAGGGTGCAGAGGCAAATTTACCTATAAGAGAATGTGTGAGCTGTTGTGCTCCAACAAATTCTTCATCAACAGGTTTCCATTTGCCCATCTATGCTTCACTCAGACCAACCAAATTTGAAGTATCTCTCAAACTGTTCCTGTAACAGCTAGTCAGTCGTAAGCAGTTAGCTAAAATGCTGCTTAAAATTAAACATTTTAGATAAAGTTGTTACTGCATCTGGCTGGAAATATCTTTCATCCTGAGTGAAGTTGCAGGAGACAAACTCAAAATACTTTAAAATGGCACATGCAAAGTACTATGGATGTTGGAAATTTGAAATAAAAACAGAAAATGTTGGAGAGACTCAAAAGTCTGGCAGCATCAATGGAAGCAAGAAACAGAGTTCATAGTTCAAGTCTATTATGATTCTTCTTCGAAACTGAAGAGACTGGAAAAGTGATTGTTTTTATGTTGCGAAGAAAAGGGAGATTAACAGCAAGTGAAACAGATGATAAAGTGCCGACAGCAAAAGACTAAGGAGGTATTAATGGCAAAAGAGGAGGAGCAATATAGATAAATGTTAGGTATTAACAGCATAAAAAATTAGGCCAGCTCTGCCGACAGCAAACCCATGCAAACAAGACATGGTGTGGCAGGGCTGGGGAGGCGGAGGTGGTGGTAGAGCAGTTTCTGTAATCAAAATGGAGGACAGAGCTCATGGTTTAAGCTGTTCTCAATGTTGACCTCTGAAGGCTGTAAAGTGCCAAAATGGAAAATGAGATGCTATTTCCCTAGCTTAGCAAGCTAGCCCAATACAAGCAGGATAAGCAGCACCCCAAGGAAGGGATAGGGAATTCAAAAGAAGTAGTGTATTGGAGAGTAAGGTCCACTTAGAAAACAGCAGTAAAGAAAATAAAATTGAAGTGACTTTATCTGAATGTGTAGTTCATCCTCAGTAAGTTAGATGTTTTGACCGAACCACCACTGCAGAGATGTAGAAGATGTGCAAAGTTAAAAAATAAATTTACAGAGAACACATTTTGAAAATACAGGCAAAATAGAAAAGATACTTGTTAATAGAGGATGAGACAAGGACATCAGTGAGAAAGGATACTGACTCAAAAAGTGAGGCAATAGGATCCTGAAGAATGGAGATTAGAAATAACAAGGGTCAGACAGACAGAGTTAAGGGAAAAGCACAGGTGATGGAGGGAAATCTAGGAAACAATTCTGTAACTTCTGTTCACAAATGTTGCTGACTCTTGTGCTGGTCAGAATGCTGCTTCTCAGTCATCCTCCTCCAGATGCATCTACTGGTTGGGGAAGCATCACAGCAAATGTCTTTTTCTTCAAGAGAGTCAGAACAGAGGTGAATCTCGTGGCCGTCACTAAAAGAAGGTGCTGGGGAAGCTGAAAGATCTGCCGGCAAATAAATTACCCAGACTAGTGTTCTCAAAGAGATAGCTGAGGAGATTGAATGGGCATTGGTGGTGATCTTTCAGGAATCACTAGAGTGAGGGAGGGTCCATAACAACAGAAAAATGGTGAATGTAACACTTCTGTTTAAAAAGGGAGGGAGGCAGAGGATGGGAAACAATAGGCTGGCTAGCCTGACCTCGATCATTGGTCAGATTTTTGGGACCACTATCAAGGGTTAGATTGCTGATTCCAAGAAATCTTGGAAGCACATGGTAAAATACAGCTTAGTCAGAACAGCTTTATCAAAGGGATCTTATACCTGACAGGTAAAGAGCAGATTGGACAAAGGAGAACCAGTGAGTGTGACCTATTTGGAGCTCCATAAGGCCTTTGACAAGGTACCACACAGAAGACTGTGAACTAAGACATGAGTCCATGGTATTAAGGTCAAGTTATTGGGATGGATAGAGGATTGACTGACTAGCAGAAGGCAGAGAGTGGGGATAAAGGTGTCTCTTTCAGGATGGCAGCCAGTGACTAATGAAATTCCACAAGGGTCAGTGTTGGGAACATAACTATTCACATCAAAAATTAACAAGGACATTGTTGCTAAATTTGCACATGATATAAAGATAGGTGGTGAGGCAGGTAGTGTTAAGGAATCAGAGAGGCTGCAGAAGGACTTGGACAAGCCAGGAAAATGGGCAAAGATGTGGCAGATGGAATACAGTGTGGGAAAGGGTGAGGTTATGCACTTTGATAGGAAGAATGGGAGCATAGAATATTTTCTAAAAGGGAAAAGGCTTCGGAATTCTAAAGCATAAGGAGACTTAGCAGTCCTTGTTCAGGAGTCTCTTAAGGTTAATATGCAGGTCCAGTTAGCAGTTAGGAAGGCAAATGCAATGTTAGCATTCATTTCAAGAGGGCTAGAATACAAGGGCAGAAATGTACTGCTAGGGCTATTTAAGGCTGTGATCAGACTGCATTTGGAACATTCTGAGTAGTTTTAGGGCCCATATCCATGGAAGAATGTGCTGGTATTGGAGGGAGTCCAGAGGAGGCTTGCAAGAAATTGAGGACTCTGGGTCTGTACTCGATAAGTTTAGAAGGAAGCGGTTTGGGGGTGGGGGGTGGGGGGAGCTGATTGCATGTATACTGAGAGGGCTATACAGAATGGATAAGGAGAAGATATTTCCACTAGTAGGAGAGACTAGGACCTGAGGGTACAGCCTCAGAGTGAAGGGATGAGGGATGATCCTTTACAACTGAGATGAGGAGGAATTTCTTCAGCCAGAGGGAGGTGCATTTGTGGAACTCATTGCCACAGAGGGCTATGAAGGCTGTTATTGAGTGTATTTAAGCCTTAGATATGTTCTTGATTAGTAAGGAGTTCAAGGGTTATGGAGAGAAGGTCGGAGAATCGGTTTGAGAAACATATCAGCCATGATTGAATGGTTGACTTAATGAACCAAATGGTCTAATTCTGCTTCTACATCTTATGTTGCCTGACTTGCTGTGCTTTTCCAGCACCACACTCTTGACTCTGATCTCCAACATCTGTAGTCCTCCCTTTCTTTCATATCTTATGGCCTTGTGATTTTCTGCTGAGAACAGTGACAGCTCCTTAGCTGGTGGTGGTCTGAAGGCTCCTATCTAATTTGTTAATAGCCCCAAGCTGTTGGCTACCTGGTAATCAATCACATAATCATTGGCAGGCAGAAGAACCTTTGCCTTCCATAACTGGTACTCAGTCCAAACACCAACTTGCCATCCAAAGCTCTGTATCTACTCAATTGTAACTCCTTATGATTTTGAATACTCTATCAAATATCCACATTATCCTATCTTCTCTAGAGTCATAGAGATGTACAGCATGGAAACAGACCCTTCGGTCCAACCCGCCCATGCCGACCAGATATCCCAACCCAATCTAGTCCCACCTGCCAACACCTGGCCCATATCCCTCCAAACCCTTCCTATTCATATACCCATCCAAATGCCTTTTAAAGGTTGTAATCGTATCAGCCTCCACCACTTCCTCTGGCAGCTCATTCCATACTGTACCACCCTCTGTGTGAAAAAGTTGCCCCTTAGAGATCCCTTTTATATCTTTCCTCTCTCACCCAAAACCTATGCCTTCTGTTCTGGACTCCCCAACCCCAGGGAAAAGACTTTGTCTACTTATCCTATCCATGCCCCTCATAATTTTGTGAGCCTCTATAAAGTCACTCCTCAACCTCCGACGCTCCAGGGAAAACAGCCGGATCCTATTCAGTCACTCCCCATAGCTCAAAGCCTCCAACCCTGGTAAAAATCCCAGTTTTCCAATCGAGCCACATAACTAATCCCCTCACTCTTGGAAATATTCTGCTCCACCTTTTCTGCACTAAAGTCTTCCAATGTCTTCACATCCTTCTGAAAGTGCCCAGAAGTGTACATAATTTCAGTTGGAGTCAAACTAGCATTTTCTAAAGGCTCATTGCTTGTTTGTATTGTATTTTGCTCCTCAATACTGTTACAACACAGAGGTGAACCCCTCTGTTAATTAAATTAAACACCCAAGAAAGCTCACCTTGCCTCATAATCTTAAAATATGAGTGACAGAGAGCTCCCAAATTCTACTATTTAAAGAAAATAACATCAACATATTTTCTTACTCTAAAAGTGAGCATTAAACAACTATTCACAAATCTAAGTCTCCATATCTCTTGACTGCTAATTATCTGCCTCCCACCCTATAACAATATGCTGTTCCAATAGGACACTTACTAAGATTAGATTAGAGATTAGATACCCTACAGTGTGGAAACAGGCCGGCATTTAGTTACATCAATTTAATTTAAAAAAAAAACACAGACTGCTGTCGTCTTCTGTGACTTCACTGTTCTGCCTGTTGAATTCCCTTGGTCATCTTGTTTATTTTTACAGCGAGTATGGTTCATATGAAAGCTACCTTTGATAGAGTGTGTCTCCTAATTTCTTGGAGAGCAAGCTGTTTGATCTCCAGGCATTTCTGTCTTGATGGCTGTTGTTCTCTCTGACTAACTTTCAAAATATCCACATTTTATACCCTTCAACATTGGATTGTCTCATTGGTTCAATGTTGGCAAAACAATAAATTCAAACTCATTTGGTTTTAGTATCCTGGGGCATAATTTAAACTGACTGGGTAAATTTGAATTATTGTCAAAAAGGCAACGAAAACTCAGGCATCCATTTCACAGCCAAATATTACATATTTTCAATTTTCCAGTACACTCTGGGACTTCCATCCAGTGCTTGTAATTTCTCAGTTCAGAAAAGTATTCACTCTCTCTTAAAGGTACAATACAGGTCTTCAAATCCATAACAATATTTCTAAGAACAACTTTCTCAATTCACCCTGCCACTTTCACTTTCAACAAGTTGTGGACAAATAATTAAGACTTTTCTGTTCGTGAACCCACTTTAGTTTTGCATTCTTTATTTTACATTGTCTCTTTTTTTTTACTAAGTACTATTACTATTACTTCCTATTAGTTCACATTTCTGGGTGTTAAATTTTATCTGCCTCATGTTTAGTCATTTCACCAGCCTAGTCAACTTGATGATGAAACTATCCTCCTCACAGTTCACTACACCTGCAAATTGTATGTAATCTGTTAATTTTGAAACCGTGTCATGTACACCCAAATAAATACAGGAAGCACAGATCCAAGCACTGACCCCAAAGGAAGCAAGCTGTAACACTTGCAAACCTCCAATCTTCTAGTATCATTTCTGCATGAAAGATTGGACGATTATAGCCAATTCCTCTGCAAATTCCACACAAATCATAGCCTGCAATAGTGGTCTGCCAAAAGTAGCTGGTAGGACAACTTGTGCAAAGAATTCAAAGCTTCTACATCATTGATGCCAGTGGCATAGCAGAACCCAATATTCTGGATGTTTTGTATAAAACTCACACCTGCACAAAATAGTGCATTTCTGAACAGCTTAGTAACAAATATGGATTAAATCCATTTATCCTCTGCAACACCTTTAGCACAGCTTTAAACCCCACAAATTTAAAAGACTTAGCTTTATCAAATGTCCTCAGATAACTGAAGACTACATGATCCATGAGTTAGTCTTTTTTCAACCATCAAAACTATATTAAGGAAGTCATTACATGAGATGAGCAGTTGATAAACAAGAAGCTTAGCTAAATTATTAAATTATGTACATATACTTCCAAATGTCCCCAATCAGTACCAAATATTGTGCAACCCACAACTGATCCTACTAATAATGGCTGTGCCTTCAGCAGTCCATTTCTCATCCTACATCCACCAATTCATCCTTTCTCTTTTAAGTTAAAAATCACACAACACCAGGTTAAAGTCCAACAGGTTTATTTGGGAACACTAGTTTTCAGAGCGCTGCTCCTTCATCAGGTGATCTGCACCTTGTACTGCTACCAGCTCCCCCACCCCCACCTAACTCGCAAGCGAATCTTCATGCACCCCCAGTTATTGCACTCCCTGCTGGATCACAAGTCAAAAGCCCCAAGTGCCCCTCACACTAACCCTCCCCCACCAGTTGTTCAACCTCCTGCTTATCAAACTGTTATTGGACTGAATCCTCAAATCCCCAATGTTCCCCAGCCACCAGCCCCTGTTGTTCTCCCACCGCCATCACCATTTCTTCTCATACTCCTCAGATTCCTGTTAGTTCGTCAGCTGCAGATCATCCTCAGACATATGCCACTGCCACGGCCATGCCTCTTCCTCCACCCCCTCCTCAATTTACCGACTCTGTTGCTTGGAACACTCGTGGTCAATTAAAATTGAAATCTCGCCAATTTTCTAAAAAGTCTCACTATGCCTTGCCACAACTTGTCCACTGATCAGAAACCCCACTGAGTTCCTCTTCTGAAGACTCAGGAGATGAAATACCTGCTCCAGGCACGTTCCTATGAGGGAACTGCTGAATCCACAGACTGGCGCTGCAGGTCAAAATGCCACTATCTGTGTTTACCAACCCTGGTAGCGTCATGAAATCATGTCTATTCGCAGTAATGCTCCAGACCGCCGCAATCCTCCTCAACACAAAGATTAAAGTTTATGACAGCACTGCCCAAGACCTTTGGGCCCTTATTCAACAGATCCTTACCCGCACTGAATACGCCCTTTTCACTGAACGCTTTGGTTATAATGATTTTGCTGCCCTCGCCAATGCCATGGTTCAGGATCAGCAGCGGCAAGACGACATCCTTGCTGCTGCATCTGCCATAGTGGCAAAACCTATTGTTCTTACTCATACCCTCGAACGTTGCCCTAAAACTAAGGAATCTGCCAAGGACTTTCTTGAACACTTCCAAGAATGTTGTGAGTCCTGTTTTGGGGACCGGGGTTTGAATTTCCACGTTGCCAATGCTAAATATAACTCCATGTTATTGAACTGTTTGCGCCTTCTGTTGTCACAGCAGTTAAGACAAATAACCTGGACTGTGTCGACGCTAATCCCAATCAACTCCATCGTTCCGTTAAGGCTTTGTGGAAACATCAGGACGAAGAGAAGGTGCCGACCTGCGTGAAGTCGGAATTTGTCGTCCAGGAAGAGACTTTTCAACAATTATCTATGCATTGCAGTCTCAGCCCTTCACCTTTTCGAGGCTGCAGTCATGGACATGGTTGGAGGGACCCTCCCAGACAACCCCCTCAGGGCTGTTTCAAACCATCCCACTGGGTGAATGACTGCCTGATCTGAGGCTGCTTCAATTGTGGCCACCCTTTTCATTGGGCTTCTAATTGTCCCAAAGGGACAATGGCGGGGGGGGGGGGGGGGGGAGAGCCAAGGAGGTGGATATGAAAGTTGCCCTCAGGACCCTTAAGACAACTGGAGGAATCTCCCAAATAATAATTACCCCCTGATGCAAGCAAGAGGCAGAGGATGACTCACTAATTTTTTGTAAAATAATCGCTTTTCCCAATGGTTGAGTAACTTTCATTTGAAATCTGTGTCTTACAAGCAGGAATCTACAGTCTTACTCAAAGTTGAAAACAGATGGTATCCCTTTCTGATTAACACAGAGGTCTCAATGCCCTCGGTGAAATCTGACGTGAACCTTCCAATCTCTAAGAAAACCCAAAAGATATCTGGCTTCCAAAGTTAGATCCACGGTTATCCAATTTCTGATCTGGTTCCTGTCCATTTCCAAGGCTATTCCCTGGATCACTGCTTTGTGATTACCACCACATTATCCTACAATCGTATTGGATGAGATCTGCTGCATGCCTTTCAAGTCAAACATGAACATAGATAGAACATAGAACAATATAGCACAGAACAGGCCCTTCAGCCCACGATGTTGTGCCGAACATTTGTCCTAGCTTAAGCACCCATCCATGTACCTATCCAATTGCCGCTAAAAGGTCACCAAAGATTCTGACTCTACCACTCCCACAGGCAGCGCATTCCATGCCCCCACCACTCTCTGGGTAAAGAACCCACCCCTGACATCTCCCTATACCTTCCACCCTTCACCTTAAATTTATGTCCCCTTGTCACACTCTGTTGCACCCGGGGAAAACGTTTCTGACTGTCTACTCTATCTATTCCTCTGATCATCTTATAAACCTCTATCAAGTCACCCCTCATCCTTCGCCGTTCCAACGAGAAAAGGCCTAGCACTCTCAACCTATCCTCGTAAGACCTATTCTCCATTCCAGGCAACATCCTGGTAAATCTTCTCTGCACCCTCTCCAAAGCTTCCACATCTTTCCTAAAGTGAGGCGACCAGAACTGCACGCAGTACTCCAAATGTGGCCTAACCAAAGTCCTGTACAGTTGCAACATCACTTCACGACTCTTGAATTCAATCCCTCTGCTAATGAACGCTAATACACCATAGGCCTTCTTACAAGCTCTATCCACCTGAGTGGCAACTTTCAAAGATCTATGAACATAGACCCCAAGATCCCTCTGTTCCTCCACCTCACTAAGAACCCTACCGTTAACCCTGTATTCCGCATTCTTATTTGTCTTTCCAAAATGGACAACCTCACACTTGACAGGGTTGAACTCCATCTGCCACTCCTCAGCCCAGCTCTGCATCATATCTAAGTCTCTTTGCAGCCGACAACAGCCCTCCTCACTATCCACAACTCCACCAATCTTCGTATCATCTGCAAATTTACTGACCCACCCTTCGACTCCCTCATCCAAGTCATTAATAAAAATTACAAACAGCAGAGGACCCAGAACTGATCCCTGCGGAACTCCACTTGTAACTGGGCTCCAGGCTGAATATTTACCATCTACCAGCACTCTCTGACTTCGACCGGTTAGCCAGTTTTCTATCCAACTGGCCAAATTTCCCTCTATCCCATGCCTCCTGACTTTCCGCATAAGCCTACCATGGGGAACCTTATCAAATGCCTTACTAAAATCCATGTATACTACATCCACTACTCTACCCTCATCCACATGCTTGGTCACCTCCTCAAAGAATTCAATAAGACTTGTGAGGCAAGACCTACCCTTCACAAATCCGTGCTGGCTGTCCCTAATCAAGCAGTGTCTTTCCAGATACTCATAAATCCTATCCCTCAGTACCCTTTCCATTACTTTGCCTACCACCGAAGTAAGACTAACTGGCCTGTAATTCCCGGGGTTATCCCTATTCCCTTTTTTGAACAGGGGCACAACATTCGCCACTCTCCAGTCCCCTGGTACCACCCCCGTTGACAGTGAAGATGAAAAGATCATTGCCAACGGTACTGCAATTTCCTCTCTTGCTTCCCACATAATCCTAGGATATATCCCGTCAGGCCCGGGGGACTTGTCTATCCTCAAGTTGTTCAAAATGTCCAACACATCTTCCTTCCTAACAAGTATCTCCTCTAGCTTACCAGTCGGTTTCACACTCTCCTCTTCAACAATACGGTCCCTCTCGTTCGTAAATACTGAAGAAAAGTACTCATTCAAGACCTCTCCTATCTCTTCCGACTCAATACACAGTCTCCCACTACTGTCCTTGATCGGACCTACCCTCATTCTCGTCATTCTCATGTTTCTCACATACGCATAAAATGCCTTTGGTTTATCCTTGATCCTATCCGCCAAAGATTTTTCATGCCCTCTCTTAGCTCTCCTAATCCCTTTCTTCAGGTCCCTTCTGGCTATCCTGTATCCCTCCACTGCTCTGTCTGAACCCTGTTTCCTCAACCTTATGTAAGCCTCCTTCTTCCTCTTTACAAGACATTCAACCTCCCTCGTCAACCAAGGTTCCCTCACATGACCATTTCTTTCCTGCCTGACAGGTACATACATATCAAGGACATGTCGTATCTGTTCCTTGAAAAAGTTCCACATTTCCACGGCATCCTTCCCTGACAGCCTATGCTCCCAACTTATGCTCCTCAGATCCTGTCTTACAGCATCGTAATTACCCTTCCCCAAATTGTAAAACCTACCCTGTTGCACGCACCTATCTCTCTCCATAACAAAGGTGAAGGTCACAGAATTGTGGTCACCATCACCAAAATGTTCACCCACTAACAAGCCCATCACTTGTCCCGGTTCATTACCGAGTACCAAATCCAGTATGGCCTCCCCTCTGGTTGGACAATCTACATACTGAGTTAGAAAAGCTTCCTGGACACACTGCGCAAACACCGCCCCATCCAATCTACTTGATCTAAAGAGCTTCCAATCAATATTTGGGAAGTTGAAATCGCCCATGACTACTACCCTGTGGCTTCTGCACCTTTCCAAAATCTGTTTCCCAATCTGTTTCTCCACATCTCTGCTGCTATTGGGGGGCCTATAGTAAACACCCAACAAGGTGACTGCACCTTTCCTATTCCTGACTTCAGCCCATACTACCTCCAAAGGCAGATCCCCCTCGAACTGCCTTTCTGCAGCCGTTATACCATTTCTAATTAGCAACGCCACCGCCCCCCCCCTCCTTTTTTACCACCCTCCCTAATCTTACTGAAACATCTGTAACCAGGAACCTCCAACAACCATTCCTGTCCCTCATCTATCCAAGTTTCCGTGATGGCCACAACATCGTAGTCCCAGGTACCGATCCACGCCTTAAGTTCACCCACCTTATTTCTGATACTCCTTGCGTTGAAGTATACGCACTTGAACCCATCTCTGTGTCCGCAAGCATTCCCTGTCAGTGCTACCTTCTTCACAGCCTCCCTACATTCTTGGACATCCTGACAAACAGCTAGACTACTTGCTGGACTACAAGTCCGGATCCCATCCCCCTGCCAAATTAGTTTAAACCCCCCCGAAGAGTGCTAGCAAACCTACCTCCCAGGATATTGGTGCCCTTCTGGTTCAGGTGCAACCCATCCTGCTTGTACAGGTCCCACCTTCCCCAGAATGCAGTTCAATTGTCCAGTGAATGCAGTGCTTGTACCACTGATGGTGTCCAACTCAAGTATGACTCAGTTGAATGCCAACTGTACATATCCACTAAACCCCAATGGTCACTTGACCTTGACCCCCAATGCTCTGGCAGTCATGTCGCCTTTGCCCATGATCGGACAGGCCAAGACCAATCCCTCGAAAGGTTTCTTCAGGGATTTTATTGCACTGAATGGACCATACAGATCCTGGCTCACGTCACTGGGCTGGAGGGTGAAGCAGATTATGATCACTTATGGAAACAGGCAAATACTCAGCCCCTTAACATCACGCAGAAAGTCAATCTGCCTTACCATGCTGAAGACCTAGACCCTTTTCGTCTACCATGCAATCACCAGGTCTGAACCACATCACTATGATCTGCAGACACTCCAAGGCGGGATGACTGTCCTCTCCTATCCAAATCCTATCTCTCAACCGGCCACACTCCTGCACCATGGAAGTCGGGATGTTCTTGATTTGGTCTACCCGATGTGTGGGCTGAAACATCCTCCCATGATGGACTTACAGAATGCGAACCCATTCAGATCTTTCTGAAACCAAATGTTACTCTTCCATCCATCCGGCAACATCCGCTGAAACAACAGGCAATACCTAGTCTCACTGCTTTAATTGATGATTTTCCCCACCAAGGCATCCTGGTCCCTTGCCAGCCACCCTGTAACATTCTAATTATGGCTATCCCAAAACCTTGCAAGCCATATCAGTATAGACTAGTTCAAGACTTAAGAGCTATCAATGCTACTTACAGCCTCTTCATGCCCTGGTCCCAAATCCAGCTTATATTCTAGCCTTGGTACCATCAGACGCGAACGTTTTCACTGCTGTCGAACTGCAACATGTTTTTTTCTCTCTACCCCTTCAAGAAGACAGTCAGTACTTATTCGTCTTTACCTTTAATGGCCAGCAGTTGACGTAGACTCAACTACCTCAAAGCTTCATACATTCTCCAACCCTTTTTTGTTAGGCCTTACAGAAACAATTGTGTTGTCTCACCCCAGCAGGTGCATTTGCATTAATTCAATACGTAGATAATCTCCTTGTTGCCAGTTTCGATGAAGAATCTAATTGCTCTGATGTTGTTCTCCCCCTCAATTATCTGGAACACCTGGGCTATGTTTTGTCTCTCCCAAAAAGGTCTCAATTGCACAACGCCAGGTAAAGTTCCTAGGTTTCATCCTGTTGACTGACTCACGCTCCCTTAAACAGAGCCATATTATGCCAATTGTCAACTTCCTGGTCCTGACAATTGTGAAACAGGTTTGTCAGTGATTGGGCATGGTCAACTTCTCCGACAATGGATCCCTAACGCTGTCCTCCTCATCAAGATGTTAACGCCTTTCACTTCCTACAAAGGGACCTTTGAACTTTCCTCAGAGGTAAAACAGGCCTTTGACGAACTCAAACAAGCCTTGTCACAAGTCCAGATTTGGGAAGACCTCTTTGTGACAGACCTTTCCTACTTTACTGCACTATTCTGGATGACTGTGTTTCCTCAGTTCTCACTAAACTATATGGAGATTGATACCATCCAGTTGCCGATTTCTTTACTAAACTTGACTCTGTGGCCTTGGGACACCCCCGTTGTACTCAGATCTTTACCACTATTTATCTTAGCTTACAGTCCACAGAGAATCTCAGACTTCAGCAGGACATTGTGGTCTACAGCTCTCATGTGGTGGTCGCCCTTTAGGACAATTGCAAACTCAACATTTGACTGCCGCTCACCAAAACCGTTATGAGGTTTACCTCCTCAACAACCCCCAACTGACCTTTAAGTGCTATATCACCATTAATCCTGCCAATTTACTTACATATCCCCCATCACCCTTATCCACTCCAGATCATGATTGCTTTCTCCTCAACAATGACGACATCCAAATTTGTCCAGATCTTTCTGACGCTCCCATCCCAGACCCTGACGTCAATATGTTCACTGATGGTAATTCTTCTATTGACCATACAGGTACTCACCTCTCAGGCTAAACGATAGTTGATGACCATGGCTCTGTCCAGAAATCAGCTTCTTTTGCGACCCTCTTTTTTGCCCAACAGGCTGAACTTCTTGCCCTGACCCGTGCCTGCGTCTTCAGTACATTTACACTGATTCCCACTATGCTTTTGGGGTTTTGCATGATCTTGATCAGCTCTGGAAAGATAGAAGGTTTTTGACCTCTTCAGGTACTCCCATTTTTCACTGCCAGCTTGTTTCGGACCTTTTGACCGTGTTCCTGCTCCCAACACAGGTTTCTGTTATCAAGTGTGCTGAACATACCACTGGCCAATCCTCTGTTGAGATTGGTAACCATACTGCTGATGAGGCTGGAAAAGATGTCTCTCACGGCCATCTTATGATTGTGCCTAAAATGATGAGCCAGACTGAAAGCTCTGACAAGGGTGAGTTGACCTCTTATAAACTAATGCCAACCAATTAGTTATCATACAGGGGGACGCCACTGACTCTGAGAAGCTGCTGTGGTCCAAGGCTGGCTATTATAGTAATCCTGTTACTAAACTCTGGACTATTCCGGCTGGTCAAATTTGTATGTGCGATGCTCTTGCCTCATGGGCTGTTAACTGTCTGCATAATGCTACTCATTGTGGTGCTCGCTCGACATCTCACCTCCTCTTAACCACCTGGTGGCACCCTCACCTCCAGCAGATGGCCCAAAGTGTCAGTGGTCGATGTCTCATCTGCCAAGAATACAACCCAGGCAAGGGTGTGCCTTGCCCAGTGGGCCAGACACCCATCCCTGCAGAGCCCTTCCAGGCTCTTCAGCTTGATTTTATAGTGCTGACACCTTTGGAACTCAATAAGTATGTTTTAGTCATTGTTGATGTTTTTTTCTAGATGGATTGAAGCTTTTCCTACTTCTAATGCTACTGCCAAAACTGTTGCAAATATTCTGCTCAAGGAAATTATTGCCTGCTTTGGTATTCCCTTTTGCCTACTCTGATAATGCACCCTCCCCCACCCCCACCCCACTTTATTGGAGATATTAGTGAGGAATTATGCTCTCATTTTGGGATCCACCACCAACTTCATTGAGCTTATTGCCCACATACTGTGGGGCTCGTAGAGCGTTGTAACCAGACTCTGGAACTAAACTTGCCAAATTGACTTCTGAGGCAGGTCTTTCCTGGGTTAGGTTGTTGCCTTTGGTATGGTTCTGCCTATGTTGCACTCCTATGGGGAAAACTCGTTTGTTACACAACCGAAATCATCTCCGGTCGAGCTTTCCGCACACCTTGGAATGATGCTTCTTCCCCCATTCATTTCCACCACATGAGGAAATGTCATCCTATGTTCTTTCTTTAACCAAATTTTGCAAGGTCTTCACTCCCAGGTCTGTGCCACTCATGAGAAGCTCCTCTCCCTTGACAATGTTCTAACTGTCAAACCAAGTTTCTTCGTTCTCACCAAGATTTGGACACGTCGCGGCCTCCAACCTCGATGGGAGGGGCCCTTTCAGGTTCTTCTCACCAGCCTGATTGCTGTTAAGGTCACTTGGCTCTCCGCTTGAGTTCACCTTCATCATTACAAGGTCATCGGACGAGACGCTTGCAAGGGGGGAGATGATGGAGATGGAAACGATGGGGAACTGGGAGAGGAACCGGAATCAGTTGGTAACAAACCAGACTGTTAAGATACAGCTGCACATTTTGAATAGGAATTCTTCTTCTGTTTTAGATATCCTAATCCTTGACCCAGAACACCCACTGTGATGAAGATCTGCCCTGTTATGTGGACTCATCGTCACCAGCATTAGTCTCAAGAAGGGATTATTTATCCGTGTGATCCTGAGCAACCAGAAACTGTGTACCATTTATGCTAAAAAGATGTCCTTGTGTGCCAAGAGACTGATTCTTTCATTGCATGGAATGTTACCAAGAATGACTGTCACAATGGTCAACAGCATCAAGAAGATCGGACAATTCAGTTACAGGACAAGTCCCAATGGACTTTACCCTGTCAAGAAGTTTTGTGCCAGTTTGACTTCAGTTGTGATATGGGCGGCCCTGGTAAGCCTTGCCTCTATTCAAAGAGGTCTAAATCTGCATACGACAAAAGAGAAAAGGGGTAAATGCTGTCCTTCACTAACAATTTGTTTATTCAAAATCACAATAAAATAATCGACCAGGATGAAGTTGTCTGTTATGCCCTCACATCAGCAAAGGACTCTTTGACCCTTTTACCCCTCCCGAATCCTAATGACAGAATATTGAATACTTCTAAAGGCGTTCACCGGATATAATGTTTCTTTTGACTATTGCTTATCCCCACCTGCTAGCTGCTTGTGGACTTCCTCTAATAGGTTTGGGGTAGCCTATCCTAATTGTTACAACGGTAAGGGATGGGAGTGCACTTACGTGAATGTGACTAAGACATTCCATGCGTCTTGGTCAAATGTACCAACCACTATTGCTCCCCTGTGGGGCCTCGAATCACATGCCTATGCCTATGGGAGGAGTGCATCCTTGTTATTACCAATGTTCAGGGTCTTTGTGGTATGGGTATTGGCACTCGCCTTCACTATGAGACCCCTAACGGCACCTCCATCTTCCCAACTGTGGGATGGAAGGAACTAGTCTGGGATGATAACTGCATCTCTTACAGAAAGACCCACCTCTATTTATTGATTTGGAGATGCCGGTGTTGGACTGGGGTGTACAAAGTTAAAAATCACACAACACCAGTTATAGTCCAACAGGTTTAACTGGAACTACACTAGCTTTCAGAATGCTGCTCCTTCATCAGGTGAAGGAGCGACGCTCCAAAAGCAAGTGTGCTTTCAATTAAACCTGTTGGACTATAACCTGGTGTTGTGTGATTTTTAATTTTTTTTTATTGAACAGCGTTCACTCTATGTGTCCAGGGTGACCATACTTCATAGCCATGGACTATTTGTTCATTCAGGGTAGTCACAAAGACAGAACTGCTTCTTCTTGGGAAGTGCCCTCCATGATCTAGACTAAACCGGTTATTATTTTTTCAGCCAAGGAAAAGCAACTAACTTCCTTATTCTTGATTAAATAGCTACTCCCTGTGCTGTAGGGACACTTTTCCTGACTATTGTTACCTGTCTAACTATCTGGGAACGGGGTTGGGGTTTCCCTACCAAATAGGTAAAAACAATGACTGCAGATGCTGGAAACCAGATTCTGGATCAGTGGTGCTGGAAGAGTACAGCAATTCAGGCAGCATCCGAGGACAGGCAAAATCGACGTTTCGGGCAAAAGCCCTTCATCAGGAATAAAGGCAGAGAGCCTGAAGCGTGGAGAGAGACTCCCTGAGATTCTTGTAGAGAGAGGAGGAAAACTTCTTCAAGGCAGGCATCCTTGCAAGAGGATTTGCAGTAGGGTTAAAATCAACAAGGTAAAAACAATGACTGCAGATGCTGGAAACCAGATTCTGGATCAGTGGTGCTGGAAGAGCACAGCAATTCAGGCAGCATCCGAGGACAGGCAAAATCGACGTTTCGGGCAAAAGCCCTTCATCAGGAATAAAGGCAGAGAGCCTGAAGCGTGGAGAGAGACTCCCTACCAAATGTTCAGTTTAACCCAAATTCTGCACACATTGGAAGAATGTGAAGGCTTAGGACAACAGTCAAGCCCATTCTTGGGGCTACGCATTTCTTAGTGTTTTTTCTTTAGGTGGATCTGCAGGAATTATTAGTCATCAAAACAGAAATTATCTTTTTTGCGGTCTCATCCTCTTGGGCAACGAGAGGACTTTGACCTTGGAGGGAGTTAAGGTCATGCTCTCAGAATTACATCTATTTTTCCAGCAAAACCAGTACTCCCTTGAGCACTTACTCGCCAAAGAGGGTGGGGTTTGCACCACAGTGAAGGGTCAGGGTATGATGGGGGTTACTGACCTCATTAAAAATGTTACCAAGCATGTAGATAACATCTGCACTTCCGTCAATCAAATGACAGAAGGCACTGGATAGGGAGATTGGGGTTTTGGCTCATGGAACAACTGGTTGATAAATCTAGCAATGTATATTGGTATGATTTTAATGTGTCTCTTTGCTGGCATTGCTATCGTTAAATGTATTATTGCTAAGCTAATGAATTCTGTTGACAACATCAGTTCCCCACAGAAAATGTTCTTTCTCTGGCCTGATGAGGATGAGGAGAAGTAGTTGCCCTTCCCTGCTTCCTCCTTGGAGGAGGGGCAAGTACGGCACGCTCCAGCATCCATTAAATTGAACTGATCTAATCTATGCCCTCCTGCCCTATGATGTGGTCATGAAATGACTAAAGCGGGAAGATGAGAATCTGAAATCTGAATACAAGTTGAGGTGACTATTTGTAGTCAAGGGCAACCGCTTAACAGATGTTTTTAATAACTTCAGTGGCAATAAGATGGCTTCTCGATGCAAGTAGCACCACAAAATAGCTTCTAGGCTGACAACTGACAATTCTGCTAAAAGCTGCATAAATGGCTTCTGGGCTGCTAACTGCTAATTCTTGAGTTGCATAGATGACTAACCACAGACTGCTGAAAAAAAGAGATTAGCAAACAATGCGCCCTTTCGAGTATACCAGTAACTCGACAAGATAAGAAAGTACTAGCTGTCCTGGCTGGCCTTCAGGTGCTGGTGTCATGGGTCGTTTCATGAGAGAAAAGTGGCTTAAGCGTTGGAACATAAAGTTGGTTCCCAAGAAATATCATTGGACGAAGTGACTGTCAATAAAACAATATGTATTTAATGTTAATTGTTTGAATGTCTGTGTGCTCACGGATTGCACCTTCCTTTAAGAAAATTATAAAAATGCCTTTTTAAGCCTTGTGTGCAGCTCCTCTGAGGAATGCGGAAGTGCACAACCTCTGTGTTTCTGGACACTCTGTACCCAACCGTATGAAATGTAAAGAATGAAATCTTCAAAAAGCCAGGCCGATTGTGAGTGTTTATTGACCCATCGTGGAACCGAGACACCCCTCCGGGGGTCCACATCTTTAATTTCACTGGCAGAAACACCAACAAACAAGTTATTGTTATGTTTAGAAAGAAAAAAAAAACTGCCCATTATATTTTTACTGATGTTTCCTTTCTATTTTACAATGAAGCAACAGTGATATAGTTTCAAAGATGGTGAATATCTTGGAAGGGAGTTTGCAAGTGGTGGTATTTGCAAGCATTTTTTTCCTTGTCCCATCTATGCAGTGGAAATCAGGAATTTGGAACAGTGCCGTCCAAAAAAAAATGTCACTGTTTTGAAATTTAATAAAAGACTGAAGGATCTGACAGAGTAACTGTGCTGTTTAAAAATGAATTTTACTTAAGCTCAGAGATTGCCTTTTTCGCCAACATGCAATGAGAACATTTAAAGGCTGCAACACAAAAAAGTTATGCAGATGGAAGTGTGAGATGCCACACCCACAAAAAGGGCAGCAACCCTACAATAGGATTTTTGATTAAACATGTCAAATCTGTGATGCTTTGTTTGCAGAATATTTTGCTGTAAGTATCATCTTTGGCAGCTGTACTTGGACAAGACATATCATCAGTTGTACAAAGTGATTCTACAGAATTGTGAACACCAGCAACAACACTATTATATGGTTTATATTCAGCTCAGAAGGAGTTGCTCAGCTACAGTTAAACATTGTAAATAATTTCTAGCAAGAAGTTGCAACGGTATTCCCCTTGAAAAAAATCAAGATTTTATAAAGATTAAATTCTGGGAAGCAATTAAATGCAAACTTGGAAAATTTGTAATCACCCAGAATCCATTAAAGTTCTTTGTAAGAACTTGATCCACGATTTTGGCTTTCAACAGCAAAGTATTCAAGAAGGAATATAATTATATGCATTTGCATCCAGAATCAAAAATGGAATGGAAGCAAAAGATCTGGATGCATTTAGTGAATGCATTTTGAAAAGATCAGTGTGAAACAGCAACTCTTAATTGTGAATAGCTATAGATGCTTCTTTCCTTCAGTAACTATCAATGAGATTCAATCAACTGGCTTAATTCAGGCATTTTAAAAACATAAAATTGTTAGCAATGTAAACAGAAGTCAGAGAAATTTTTTAAAATCATTTTATTTTGAGGTCTCCAATAATAGAATTCCAGCAAAATCAGCCAGTGTGATTCCAAATAATTCCAAAAATTGGATGACTGCCTGGCTAAGAGTGGGAGCAAGGATTATAAGGATAGTAACAGATCAAAAATTCTCAATATAGACCGATGATTTCTATATGAGGGTGATAAATGATGAATTTGTCCGACTTATCAGAGTTGAATTGTTGGGTTGTAAGGTTGAAGTTTTTCTTCATTACTTTTGAGGATCAGAGTGACGTTTTACAGAGCTATGAGGCCTTGCATCTTTGACTTGTGGCTAGTTGTCTAGCTTAGGAAAACAGATTATCAAGATTGCATGTGATGTACGCAAAAGTGGGCATATTTTCCTTTTTTTCTTCATTTACTTATTATGGTCTATTATGAAACCATTTTGAAAGTAGTTCTTCATTGCAATGTGCCATTTAAAGTCTTAGTATAAACTATTAAACTCTGTGGCATTGTTTGTAGACCAAAATATAAACAAAATTCATGCCCTCACCCCTTGCTCCTATCTATAGGTGCCTGTATGGTCCTCTGCTCCAAAAAACAGAAATATATTAATACAATGAAACCTAAACATACACAAGTATCAATTTAATTTGAACACATTGCTGAAATTCATGTTATGGAAGTTCTACTTTGCTTCCATGTCAGTCAGCGCAGTTATTCAGTCCCCAGTCTGAACTCAGACATTTTGGCTGAGTTTTATCATAAAATTTGGTTAGATCAAAGAGAAGTTGAAGCAAGTTGTAATCACCCAGTGGAGTGGACCATTAGTTAATGGGCACTAAATGTTAATACACAAGTATTAATCAGAAGATAGCAGCAATGCTGAATCAAATGGCAATTTTAGTGACAATATGATTACCTTAGATTCCATATCTTGCATAAAATGGACTGATTTAAAAAGCCATATTATTTTCAATTTTGCAAACTCAAACTACAAAATAATTTTTATTCTCCTTAAGATCATTAAAATACAAAAACTACAATTGTAATAAATTATTTCCAGTAAGATATCATTAACCTGTCACAACTCATTCAGAATAAATAACTTTAATTAGAATAACTAATTAAAATAAATAGCAATGTAAGATATTTTGTGTAATTGCATACATTTTACGTGGTAATCTTTGAAGAAAATACAAATTGCAAGGGCATATTGGCCTTGGATCGGTTGTGTAAAATTTGTAGTTACCATTTTTAGAAAGAAACATCTGAATTGTGAAATTTATAGAAAATATTTAGGTACTATCTAGTGGATTCTAAGTACAGATAGTTCTCCTATAGCACTGTAGTTGCAGTCCCATGCAACACCATTTTATCTAAAATTGTGCAACAGAAATAATGGCACCTATGGGAATAACAGGGTTAGGGATGAACCACCAAAAATACTAGCAATAATTGAAACAAAAATAGTAGTTAGCCTAACACAAATGATAGCCAAGACTAAGTAAATTTTGACCTGTTGTAACTGACCTGTTGTATGGTATTGTATAGTGCAATTCATCAGAATCTGCAACTGATTACTCTCAACTGGCATCTATACCTGCTGGCTGCACTACATTCTAGCCAGTCTTCTGTTCCCATCCAATAGTAACATTGTACAAGTCAGATCCCAGAAGGAAACCTGCCTCGATAGATCAAGGGCGGAATATTAATTTCTTTTGCTAAGTGTCAGTTTTGTCAAGTTTTTCAGAGGGTTTCACATCATGTTGCTTGGGGACTTCGATCACCTTATTATATAAAGCCCACCTGGTTTATTACCTACCCTAGCCTTTGGTGCCCCTCTCACACATTCTAGCACTACCATACCATGTGCCATTTCCAAAACAACTCACCACTTCCTTGATATTCTAGAATTCACCAACATCCACAGTGCAGCACAATCTTTAATAAGATATTGTGCACCCAGCCAAGATCTGTAAGTCCAGAGCTGCTCTGTATGGCTCCTGACATTGGCTGGTGATGGGGACGGGGTGATGCAGAGGCACAGGCCAACAGAGTACACCATTCTCCTGCAACCATGCAAACCTGAACCAGCGTTCAGTCCAATGCCATCTCAACCATCTGAAGGAATGCACAGAATGCAGGAAGATGATCAATGTCTTTCTCCATTCTGCCAGTGAAAGTGCCTCCATCGTCTCGCTGATATCTTACATTCACTATCTCTGCTACTGTACCCACCATTCTCCTGCAACATCTTCCCCACTCACTCTCACCCTCACTAACAAGGCCCTGACTAACCCTGAATTTCTTCTGCACAGCTTACTCACCCCTTCAGGGCATCTCTACACATGTACCAAAAATAACAGTGTGCCATCCACTTTTCTCTCCCTCACTATCTGTACACCCTGAGCAGCTGACTAACCATCTCCATGCCCCTGTACTGGTTTATTTTTGCAGTTGGTTGCCATAGTGAATTCGTCACTGAGACAGATTCACATGGGTCTGCAAATATTCTTTGACATCTAAACATACTTCTTAAACAAAAAAGCTCTTAATACAAACAACAAAAGCCAAGTTTCAAACTGATTCTCAATACTACCCTTTTACTGTTTGTCAATTCCGGTGAAAATTCACTTTTATCTCAACTCTAAGTTTTTTAAAAAATGAACAGATTGCTCTCAGCTTCTTGTCCTCAGGCTGTAGAGACATTTTCAAGTCCACTAGCACAAGCATTTCACAATACCTTTCACGAAGCTCTTCACGAGGAAGTGCACGAGCCAACTGATCGCATGACGCTGACACAGAGTCCAGTCCTCCGTGCACTGCAACACCGAATGCTGTGGATAAGAATCACGTAACAACAAACGAAGTTCACTTTATTAAAAAAAAAGTAGGCAATTCGCAAATTGTGTTACAACCAAATTGTGTTTAATGAATGTGTGTTATAGCAGAACTACCTGTACATCTTTTCTTTCTGGAATCCGTGGAATGAATTTCAAAGGAGAGAATTAGCACTGTTATGAACAGTGTTTTTGATGAAAAGGAATAGTCTGCTCTTGAAATGATATATTGATGTATCAGATCCATTTTCACAAGATGTTTTTGCATTATACATACCATTCCGTAATTCATAACATTACAGACTGGAATGTAAACTTCAAGCTTCGTCATTTCAACTACTCGTTTCTACGTGATGGATACAAAAAGAGGTGATATAAAGACCATGAACTTTCCAATGCAATTGTTTGAATGGATGCAGCTTTAGTTGACTACAAAACATAGCCCATAATACTACATTTGTACAGAAATTACTCTTAACTAAAATTAGGAAAGTGATTTAATTAACTTTAATTAACTTTTCAAAATTGATGATATCGAAAGTCTGTTTGTCTCTTTTTTTAGACCATACCTGCTTCTTAAAAGCATATACTGATTCAAAATCATTGATATAATCTTGATACAATAAAAAATAAAATGTCCCTTGAGGAATGTATTCGTGGATTAATAAATTGAGCAGCTTTACCAGCCAACTACTTTTTTCCACACTTTTTCCAGTGAATTCTGTAATATTGAAAAATAGTAATTTTCTGCAGTTTTGCTAAAATTGTAGGGGGCTTTTCTATTTTACAAATTGTGACTAAGTGTCAACAAGCTGAATGAAACTGGCATGCTTGTCAACATGCATTATGAAGATCATAATCAATGTCAGTTCAAACATGGACACTCAGGATCTTCCTGCTAGCACCAAAACCAAAAGGTTATAGTAATAGTAAGCTCAGAGCAACCGAAACGTTGAACAATTAAATCTTTCACCTAACTATACACAGCATGATTTAGCTATTTGTAAGAATGGATAAACCTCAGGTTAGGAGAATAAAGGTAGGCTCAAATGTTAACAATTGAATTGTTAAAAAAACTCATTAGAAATGTAAGGTACGTACATTGAGAATATAAAGCAGAATATGAAACATAAAATGGAATGTGAAAAAGGACTCCCTTTAAGAAACCAAGGATAACATGTTGGTTTTGTTCATCAGTTGTGAGTATCATTAGTAAGACCTGTAATTATGCTTGCTGCCTGGGTGGATAAGCAGATCGGATGAGCATACTGATTGCAGCACCATGATACAGGGAGCTATTCAAGTGGGGACCATAAATGCATTGTAGTACTGGACAGTACAGTCAGGTGGATAGATACCATGAGCCAAATTTTATTGGAATTTGTTTGTGTCAATTTTGCTGGGTTTCTCTACATGAGCACTCGCCAGATTTCTCATATCATCTTCCCAAACTCACATGATAATGCACCATGCCACTGTAGTGTCCCACTCATCACCTCATCCCACTTACCATAGTCAGAAGTACTCACCACTCACAGGATGCTCTGTGCTGCAGTCATATTTTTAATGCAAAAGTGCACCAAGTAAAGCTCTGCAAACTGCCTTGCACAGTTCCTAATATTTGGACCAGACATTTTGGACACCCTGCTTTGTCAGTTGGGACCTGGAGGTCCTGATGGATGAGGTGGTGTCGAGGAGAGCCATCATCATCCTTAAGTCACAGGCGAGGATATTTGCCTCATCTCTCTCCACAGGGGTCGTACCGTAGGATTGGAAGGGGGCGAATGTTGTTCCTCTTTTCAAGAAGGGTAATAGGGAAATCCCTGGCAATTATAGACCAGTCAGTCTTATGTCTTTGGTCAGCGAAGTTTTAAAGGCAGTCAGCATGGCTTTGTGAGGGGCAGGTCATTACCCACAAATCTTATTGAGTTCTTTGAGGAGGTGTCAAGACAGGTCAATGACGGTCAAGCAAATGGATGTGGTGTATATAGACTTCAGCAAGGCATTTGATAGGGTTCCCCATGGTAGGCTCATTCATAAAGTCAGGAAGTATGGGGTACAGGGGGATTTGGCTATCTGGATTCAGAATTGGCTGGCTAACAGAAGGCAGAGAGTGGTTGTAGATGGAATGTATTCTGCCTGAAGGACAGTGTTGAGTGGGGTCCCGCAGGGCTCTGTTCTTGGGCCTCTGCTCTTTGTAGTTTTTATAAATGACTTGGATGAGGAGGTTGAGGGGTGGGGTTAGTAAATTTGCAGATAACACAAAGGTTGAAGGTGTCGTCGATAGTATAGAGCGCTACTGCAGGCTGCAGCGTGACATAGACAGGATGCAGAGCTGGGCTGAGAAATGGCAGATGGAGTTCAACCTGGATAAATGCGAAGTGATGCATTTTGGAAGGTAGAACTCAAATGCTGAATATAGGATTAAAGACTGGATTCTTGGCAGTGTGGAGGAACAGAGGGATCTGGGTGTGCAAATACATAGATCACTCAAAGTTGCCACCCAAGTGGATAGGGCTATTAAGAAAGCATATGGTATTTTGGCTTTCATTAACAGGGGGATTGAGTTTAAGAGCCACGAGGTTTTGCTGCAGCTCTACAAGTCCCTAGTGAGACCACACTTGGAATATTGTGTCCAGTTCTGGTCGCCCAACTATAGGAAAGATACAGGGGCTTTGGAGAGGGTGCAAAGAAGGTTTACCAGGATGCTGCCTGGACTGGAGGGTTTGCCTTATGAAGAAAGGTTGAATAAGCTCAGACCTTTCTCTCTGGAGAGAAGGAGGAAGAGAGGAGACCTGATAGAGGTGTACAAAATAATGAGAGGAATAGATAGTCAATAGCCAGAGACTTTTCCCCAGGGCAGGATTGACTGGTACAAGAAGCCATAGTCTGAAGATATTAGGAGGAAGGTATAAAGGAGACGTCAGAGGTAGGCTCTTTACGCAAAGAGTTGTGAATGCATGAAATGCGTTGCCAGCTGTGGTGATAGAGGCAGAGTCCTTGGGGGTCGCTTATCGACTGCACATGGATAGCAGTGAGTTGAGGGGTACATGGGTTAAGTTATTATATTTTACATCAGGATTAAATCTTGGCACAACATCATGGGCCAAAGGGCCTGTTCTGTGCTGTACTTTTCTATGTCCTATGTTCTATCTAAGAACACATCTCTGCTACTGCCACCCAGCTCCCACTAAGACTCATATGATACTGCTCTCACTATCATAAGCAACATCTTCTCTCACTAGCTTCCATTGGGCCTAATTCCCCACATTTCAAAAACTATATTGTCTCTGAGCTGCTTCACTCAATCAGGACAACTTACCACTATTTCCACACCTGCACCAGCAAAGCACCAACAACTTTGCCAGCTACTATCACCTCAATCAATTCTTCCTTTTGTCTCATTGCAGGAAGAAAGGGCTACAATAGGGCAGAGAGAGCCAAAATGGGTTATGGGATGCCTAGCATTCAACACTTCACGCCCTGCAAAGAAAGGAGCCCAGCTCTTGCCAGTGAGAACCACAACTGCTCATATGGTGATGTCAAAACCTCCAAGTCCCAGGAAAACATGAATCATTGAACATTGCTGTACTGTTTTTCCAGTAGCACCACTCTAAATGCATTTTTAATATGCCCAAATTCCAAGGCCATATTCGCAATTTGTACTCTTTCTTGTGTCCCGCAACTATATATGCATCAGTAGCCAAGAGGGCAACTCCAAAAAGACACCTCCTCCTTCATCTCTGAGGAAGAAGCCACAAATCCCAAAGAGGTTGCATCAGTAAGGTTGCTTCCTACACTCTGCACCAGCTCAGATTCTGGCACCTCGCTAGATATTCTTACTAGATTAGAGTTGGGACTGCATGCTATTAAGAACATCACTGCCACATCTCTGCAGCTGATCAAGAAAGAAACCTCCAAATTCACTGGTATTCAGAAGAATATTAGAGATCAAATACCTGCTCAGCCCCATGTTGTCTGCAGTTTTAGAACGTAATTGAAATGCACAAAACAACACAGGAACAGCAGGCAGATTTGGTGAGGGGTACTGGGCAAACTCACATCAAGGTTGGAGAATACTACTCTGATATGCAAGCATCTCGCTGTCTATACGGGCAAGTTGGTGGCTAGGCAGTACCCTCAGTGCATGCTGGATATATGCATTGACCGGCATTTCATCATGCGAGCCATTAGTGACCAACACCAATGGTAAGGCAACAAGAGTGCGGGTTCTTTCACATCACTACTGATGTCTGTTCCTGAAAGGAAACTAGGTGCTGCTAGTAGGCATATAATTGAAGGAGGAATCACATACCGACACCTAAGGTTTTCTCTTAGGACATCCAGGCTACTTCCAATTGGTCTGTCTTTCTCTGCCCTGCATCAGGGCTAGATGCAAATGCCCTAGGTTCACCTTACTAAATCTCCAAGGATAACATACTCCACTGTTCAGCAGGTTCCGATCATCCCAGCTGGAAAGCCTAGGACTGCACTGAGACATAGTGGGAGGGAAAGGTGAAAGAACAACTTGAAGGCACATAGGTGACATAGGGTGAAATGTCAGTGTAAATATGTTCCCACATTTCTAATTAAAAGTCCAGACAAAGTCACCATAGTCCTACTCGACTACAGAGCTGTTCTCTTATTTGAGAGAGATGATTGGTGGTGGTTCAACCTGAGGATCACCACGGCTAGCCCACAGGAGAGGATGACAAGGGTAGTCCTTCATGGCAATCTCAGCTAGTGCAGGAAGTGAACCCATGCTGTTGGCATCACTCACTATTCATTAATGATGCAAAATATTTCATGGACCAAAGTGTGAAGTGAGCAGCTTTTGCACCTTAAGCAAACATGGAAGGCATATACTATTTTGGCAACCAGAGTCATTCATTCCAGGCTACAATACATTGCTTGTGCACCATATTGTGATTAATGGGAATTGTTTCTGGTGTTATATGATGTGGTTAGGAGTGATTGAGGCCAAGATTTGAACAGAATACAGTAGATAAATTTTAAACATCACAGACAGTATTTATTGCTCGCATATGTCTTTTACCTGTACAATGTGTGCCTGCTTTTGCCCTTTGAAGGGTGTCACATCACATGAAAGTGGACCCTGCCCTCACATAAAAAAAATGAGCCAACCATTTTCAACTGCTTTATCATTGACCTTCCCACTATCATAAGGTCAGAAGTATTGCTGTTCCTGATGATGACACAATGTTCAGTGCCATTTACAACTCCTCAGACACTGAAGTGATCCAAGTTCAAATGCAACAAGACCAAGGCAATATCCAGGCGTGGCCTGACAAGTGGGAAGTAACACTCCTGCTACACAAATGCCAGGTAATTAACCTCTCCAATAAGAAACAATCTAACCACCCACACTTGACAGTCAATGGTGTTACCATCACTGAATCCTCCACTATCAACATCTTTTGAAGTTATCAGAAACTCAACTGTACTGACCACATAAATACAGTGGCTACAAAAGCAAGGCAGAGGCTAGGAATATGTGGTGAGTAACTCATCTCCTGACTCCCCCAAAGACTGTCAGTCATCTGGAAGGCACAAGCCAGGAGTGTGATGGAATATTCCCCACTTCCTTAAATGCTCCAATATCACTCAAGAGTCTGACAGCATTCAGGACAAAGCAGAGCACTTGTTTGTAATCATATCCATAAGTATTAATTCCCTCCCACCACTAATGCTCAGTTGCAGCTGTATGTATTATAAGAGGCAGTGAAGAAATTCACTAAGGCTCCTTAGACAGCACCTTCCAAATCTGCAATCATTTCCATCTAGAAGGGCAAGGGCTGCAGATACATGGGAACACCATCATCTGCAAGTTCCCCTCCAAGCCATTCATCATCCTGACTTGGAAGTATATTGCTGTTCCTTCACTGTTGCAGTGTCAAAATCCTGGAATTCCCTCCCCAAGGACATTATGGATCAACCCAGAGCATGTGAAATGCAGTAGTTCAAGATAGAAGCTCACCATCTTCTCAACGATAATGAGAGATGACCAATAAATGCTGGCCAACCCCAATGGCATCCACATCCCACGAGTGAATAAAAAAAAGTAATTTACCCAACCAATTCCAAGTACGGTGGCAGCCATTTTCACACCATGTTCATATTCAGCGAAAGTGAGGACTGCAAATGCTGGAGATCAGAGTCAAGATTAGAGTGGTGTTGGAAAAGCACAGCAGGTCAGGCAGCATTCGAGGAGCAGGAAAATCGATGTTTCAGGCAAAAGCCATTCATCGGGACTTTCTGAAGGGCTTTTGCCCGAAATATCGATATTCCTGCTCCTCAGATGTTGCCTAACCTGCTGTGCTTTTCCAGCACCACTCTAATCTTGAAATGTTCATATTCCCCCATTATAGCTTCCCAGTAACTCCACTTGCTTTGATCTTCCCCAAATTCTCACCCATCCTGTTTATTTCACTGTTTATCTCCATACTTTACCACCTTTGCTCAACCATATCCAGTCATCATACCAAATGTACTGCTCTGTCTCACCTTTGAAGCAAATATGGTGTTGACTGTTGGTGAAGCTCCCAACTTAACTATTTCCCTCTTGTGCTCTATCCCCATACCTTATATATTGAGTTTCCACCTTGACAACGTTTCTGCATCTCAGTATGTTATTTCTAAACTTCATAGTTGAGTTCTTCGGCTTCCCTCTTCAGCAGTGGCTCCTAATAGCACACCCTTGCCTTTTGACTGATGGACCACTAGGATCATAGCTTGGACAGAGAGCCCTGACTGATGACAGACCAGAATCAACTGATCTTTGTGCATATACCAACTGATGTTCTATGGCTCTTCGAATTGACAAGGCTAACTGTAGCTCACTCCCTGACTGTAGAGATACAGACCGCCTGAACCTAGATGTCCCAATTAGCCATGCCCAAGCTCATGGACTATTATCAAAGGCTACTCTTGAGGTCTGTTTCCATGCTGTATGATTCTAAGACAGAAGACGACTTAACTTAGACTTGAGATATGGCCATTTAGTTCATGTAGTATGCTTGATGCGTAAGCTGATTACATGTGGTACACTTTTGAAACTGGCGTAGAATGGTGATGTACAGCTATGATTGCTGACAACCATGACACACTGCTTGGTTTTGTGTCTCCATGAAGCAGCACAGTAACACATGAATATTGTGAGCCTTTATGATTTGGCTGAAGGGGCAAATACAAAAAAGTAAAGCATTGCAGATACTGTGAGCATCCAAATGGGAACAAAGAGAGTCAGCATTAAAATAATAGATAAGGAGCTCCGAAATACACTCTGGTCCATCCACCTATAGTTCGAGTACCTTTAGATGGGTCAGTTTTTGTCCAATGTGTGCAGGAGGGTTTCCTGACATAGTATGTAGGCAAGCCAACAAGGGGTGAGGCTAAATTGGATTTGGTACTGGGTAATGAATCTGCGCAGGTGTTAGATTTAGAGGTAGGTGAGCACTTTGGTGAAAGTGACCACAATTTGGGTATGTTTACTTTAGCAATGGAAAGGGATAGATATACACTGCAGGCAAGAATTATTATTGTGGGAAAGGCAACAATGATGCAATTAGGCAAGATTTAGGATGCATAAGATTGGAAATTAAACTGCAGGGGATGGGGCCAATTGAAATGTGAAACTTATCCAAGGAACAGCTACTGCATGTCCTTGATAAATATGTACCTGCCAGGCAGGGAGGAAGTGGTCAAGTGAGGGAGCCATGGTTTACTAAAGAAGTTGAATCTTTTGTCAAATGGAAGAGTGCTTATGTTAGGATGAGATGTGAAGGCTTTGTTAAGGCACTTCTAAGTTACAGGTTAGCCAGGAAAAACCTAGTGAGAGAATTAAGAAGAGCCAGGAGAGGACAAGAGAAGTC
The DNA here is from genome assembly GCF_037043375.1 of Chiloscyllium plagiosum. NCBI lineage: Eukaryota > Metazoa > Chordata > Chondrichthyes > Orectolobiformes > Hemiscylliidae > Chiloscyllium > Chiloscyllium plagiosum. Next base: position 70,588,081 of record NW_028270146.1, read on the forward strand.
ATTGGCAGATAGGATCAAGGAAATTGCTAAAGCTTTCTATCGGTATATCAGGAATAAAAGAATGACTAGAGGAAGATTAAGGCCAATCAAGGATAGTAGGAAGTTGTGTGTGGCATCCGAGGAGATAGGGGAAGCACTAAATGAATATCTTTTCGTCAGTATTCACAGAGGAAAAAGACAATGTTGTCGAGGAGAATACTGAGATACAGGCTACAAGACTAGATGGAATTGAGGTTCACAAGGAGGAGGTGTTAGCAATTCTGGGAAGTATGAAAATAGATAAGTCTCCTGGGCCAGATGGGATTTATCCTAGGATTCTCCGGGAAGCCAGGTAGGAGATTGCAGAACCTTTAGCTTTGATCTCTATGTTGTCATTATCTACAAGAATAGTGCCAGAAGACTGGAGGATAGCAAATGTTGTCCCCTTATTCAAGAAGGGAAGTATAGACAACCCTGGTATTATAGACCAGTGAGCCTTACTTCAGTTGTGGGTAAAGTGTTGGAAAATGTCATAGGATATAGCATTTATAATCATCTCTAAAAGATTAGGGACAGTCAACACAGTTTTGAGAGGGGTACGTCGTGCCTCCCGAAACTTATTAAGTTATTTGAGATGGTGACTAAACAGTTGGATGAGGGTAAAGTGGTTGATTTGGTGTATATGGATTTCAGTAAGGCATTCAATAAGGTTACCCATGATAGGCTATTGCATAAAATACGGAGGCATGGGATTGAAGGTGATTTAGCGGTTTGGATCAGAAAGTGGCTAGCTGAAAGAAGACAGAGGATGGTTGTTGATGGAAAATGTTCATCCTGGAGTTTACTTACTAGAAGTTTACCACAGGGATCTGTTTTGGGGTCACTGTTGTTTGTCATTTTTATACATGACCTTGATGAGGGCAAAGGATGGATTAGTAAATTTGCAGATGTCATGAAGGTCAGTGGAATTGTGGATAGTGCTGAAGGATGTTGCAGGTTACAGAGGGACATAGATAAGCTGCAGAGCTGGGCTGAGAGGTGGCAAATGGAATTTAATGCATACAAGTGTGAGGTGATTCACTTTGGAAGGAGCAACAAGAATGCAGAGTACTGGGCTACTGGTATGATTCTTGGTAGTATAGATGAGCATAGAGATGTCCATATTATAGATCCCTGAAAATTACCAACCAGGTTGATAGGGTTGTCAAGAAGGCATACTGTGTGTTAGCTTTTACTGATGGAGGGATTGAGTTTCAGAGCTACGAGGTCACGCTGCAGCTGTACAAAACTCTGGTGCGGCCACACTTGGAGTACTGGTCACTGCATTATAGGAAGGATGTGGAAGCTTTGGAAAAGGTGCAGAGGAAATTTACCAGGATGTTGCCTAGTATAGAGGGAAGATCTTATGAAGAAAGGCTGAGGGATTTGAGGCTGTTTTCATTAGAGAGAAAAAGGTTAAGAGGTGACTTAATTGAGACATATAAGATAATCAGAGGGTTAGAAAGGGTGGACAGTGAGACCTTTTTTCCTTGGATAGTGACGGCCAGCATGAGCGGACATAGCTTTAAATTGAGGGGTGATAGATATAGGATAGATGTCAGAGGTAGTTTCTTTACTCAGAGAGTAGTAGGGTAGTGGAATACACTGCCTGCAACAGTAGTAGACTCACCAATTTTAAGGGCATTTAAATGGTCATTGGATAAACCTATGGATGAAAATGGAATAGTGTAGGGTTGGTCAGCTTCAGATTGGTTCCATAGGTCAGCACAATATAGGGGGCCGAAGGGCCTGTACTGTGCTGTAATGTTCTATGATCTATGAATGAGTGCCTATCCCTGTGAGCAATGTGACCTGGCAGCAGGTTTGCGAAGAGAGATGCCAATGTCCCCAAAGTGCAGCACTGAAATGCAGAACCACATTGTAAGTGGGTTGGAGATGTGCCATGATGATGCAGTGAGACTGATACATGTCCAATGCTGGTAGCTGTGGATAAGTGATGCATGCGGGCACTGCCTATGGACTATAGCCTAAATTGTTGGTGCCTAATGTTCAAGATGGAGGACTGGGAGAGCAAGCGAAAGGCTGGAGTCACCAAGTACCTGCTATAACTTTTATGTGGGGAATTTTCGCTGTCTAGTCTCTATCTGGCAGATGAGAGAATTGGAAACTGATTAGCAATGAGGTGAAATAAATCATCATCTGATATTAATATATGCTAATACATGCAAATAGGCTCTTACCACTCAGTAGTGAGAATCCCGAATCACAATTCATCATTTGATTGGAAAATGGAACTTTTATCTCAAAATTAAGAATCTTCTTACTACTGATCTCACTCAATTTTCCCAACTTTCTTACCAATTGCACATGTCATTCAGGAGCTTGGAAGACTCCATCCTCTGCTGCTGCAGCCAAGACCCAAAGGCTGACATGTGCTCAAATTAAGTGCATCTCGCTCGGGCTGGACAGTAACTTGGAGTGAGAGAAGAAGGATCCAGTTACTGTGCTTTGTGTAGGTACAAGCAGCATAGGTATAACTAAGAAATAGATTCTGTTAAGGGAATATGGGCAGCTAGAGGAAAATTAAAAAGCAGAACCACAATGATAATAATCTTTGGATTATGACATGAAAAATAAACAATCTGGCACAGGTAAATAGATCATAGATCAAAGTGCATTGCTCAGAGTTTGGTGTGTGACATTGGTATTGGTACTGGGGGAAAGGGAACTATAGCCTTGGGATGGTCTTAACTTGAACTGTGCCAAGACTGGCATCCTGGTAAATTCACTGAGTTGGGGAGGTGAAGGAAGGGTTCACATAAGGAAAGATTTAGAAAAATGCAATGGCAATAATGAAGGACAATACATTAGGGAATGATATTCAGTGTGTGACAGAAAGTTGTAGAGCATAAAACACAAATGTCGGGAAAAATTGGAAAAATGCCAGTTTAAAGGTTCTTTATGTGAGCACATGGAGGATTGAAGATTAGCTGCCTGACAGAGAACAGAGGTAATGCAGAAATGGGTCTTGGTCTGATTGCAGGATTTGTTTTTATTCATTCACAGGAGAAGGGTGTCGCTGGCTAGGCCAGCATTTATTTCCCAGAGGGCAGTTAAGAATTGCTGTGGGTCTGGATTCAAAGGTAGGCCAGACCAAGTAAGGAAGGCAGTTTCCTTCCTTAAAGGGCATTAGTGAAGCATATGGGTTTCCAACAGTCAATGATTTACAGTCATCATCAGACTCTTATTTCCAGATTATTATTGAATTCAACTTCCACCATCTCGGCCATCGTCTCCTCTTGTGGATGTGATAAGTGGAGTCCAATTTACAATGACCTGAATGAGTGATGTGAAAGTGTGGTAGCTAAATTTACGATGACACCAAGATAGATAAAAAGTATGCTGTGAAGGAGGTTAATAGAGAGAAGGATAGGTTGAACGATTGAGTGAGTGAACAAAAACTGGCAGATGGAGTATCATTTGAGAAAATATGAAGTTGTTCACTTTGCCAGAAAGAATGAAAAAGCATGGTATTACATAATTAGAGAAATTATTGATTGGGATTGTTATGGACCAGACCAGACACTCCCACCTCCTCAAAATATGTTAAGAAGGTAGCCCAGACCCTAACTTTTTCTTATTTTAATTTTTATTTTATTCACTTTACATATCCCATGTGTGATGAAGCTGGTCACACTAGAATTTATTTAAACAGTACTGTTGAAACACAAACAAAGAAAACAGAATTTAGAATAATCAACTATTTGAAAACTCAACCGACTCGAAATCACTACTTAACTAAGGAGCTGTACCAATTCCCATAACATCCCGTAAATACACCTCTTGGCAAAAGGAAAATTCAAATACAGGTTCTTACAGGCAGGAGAGATTTCAGAGAATCAAGCCTGTCAAAAATCTGCTGATGCTTGGATCCTTTCTCCAGACTGCAGCAACGTCTCACTGTTATAACTAAAAGAAACTAAAAAACCTGAATTGGGAGAATGAGCATCTCCCTTGCCATTGTTAAACTAGGCTCCTTCCCATACATTCCGGTAACTCTGTCCTTACAACCTCTCTTAAAAAAATCCTCGGACAAAATAATTTTGTTAGGGGGCAGCATCGTCACAAGATGAACATCAGTTTGATAAAGCACGCAATGGTGTGAAAGGAGTGTATATTCCATATTGACCATACATGCTAGAGGCAAGGATAGAAGATTGACTGACTGGCAGAAGACACAAAATAGGGATAAAGGGGTATTTTTTAGGAAGGCAGCTGGTGACGAGTGGAGTGCTGATTAGAGTGGTGCTGGAAAAGCACAGCAGGTCAGGCAGCATCCGAGGAGCAGGAAAATCGACGTTTCGGGCAAAAGCCTTTCATCAGGAATAGAGGCAGGGTGCCTGCAGAGTGGACAGATAAATGAGAGGGGGGTGGGGGTGGGGAGAAAGTAGCAAAGAGTACAATACGTGAATGGGGGTGGGGATGAAGGTGATAGGTCAGAGAGGAGGGTGGAGTGGATAGGTGGAAAGGAAGATAGGCAGGTAGGACAGGTCATGAGGGTGGTGCTGAGTTGGAAGGCTGGAGCTGGGGTGAGGTGGGGGAAGGGGACATGAGGAAACTGCTGAAATCCACATTGATGCCATGGGGTTTAAGTGTTCTGAGGCAGAAGATGAGGCCTTCTTTCTCCAGGTATTGGGTGGTGACAGAGTGGCGGTGGAGGAGGCCCTGGACTTGCATGTCCTCGGCAGATTGGGAGGGGGAGTTGAAATGTTGGGCCACAGGGCGATGAGGTTGATTGGTGCGGGTGTCCCGGAGATGTTCCCTAAAGTGTTTTGCTAGGAGGCGTCCAGTCTCCCCAATGTAGAGGAGACCGCATTGGGAGCAATGGAAACAATAAGTGATATTGGTGGATCTGCAGGTAAAGGTGGAAGGCTCCTTTGGGGCCTTGGATGGAGGTGAGGGAGGAGGTGTGGGCACAGGTTTTGCAATTTCTGCGGTGGCAGAGGAGGGTGCCAGGAAGGGAGGGTGGGTTATTGGGGGGGTGTGGACCTGACCAGGTAGTCACTGAGGGAATGGTCTTTGCGGAAAGCAGAAATGGGTGGGGAGGGGAATATATCTCTGGTGGTGGGGTCCGTTTGGAGGTGGCGGAAATGTCATCGGATGATGAGGTTTATGTGAAGGTTGGTAGGGTGGAAGGTGAGCACCGGGGGGGTCTGTCCTTGTTACGGTTGGAGGGGTGGGGTTTGAGGCGGAGGGGTGGGATGTGGATGAGATGCATTGGATGACCATCTCTGACACCTCCCTCCCCTTCCTGGACATCTCCATCTCCATTAATTACGACCGACATGACACTGACATTTTTTACAAAGCCACCGACTCCCACAGCTACCTGGATTATACCTCTTCCCACCCTACCTCCAGCAAAAATGCCATCCCGTATTCCCAATTCCTCAGCCCCAGGAGAACCAGTTCCACCACAGAACCTACCAGATGGCCTCCTTCTTTAATGACCACAATTTCCCTTCCCAGGTGGTTAAAGATGCATCTCATCCACATCCCGCTCCTCTGCCCTCAAACCCCACCCCTCCAACCGTAACAAGGACAGAACCCCCCGGTGCTCACCTTCCACCCTACCAACCTTCGCATACACCACATCATTCAACGACATTTCCACCACCTCCAAACGGACCCCACCCCCTTTTCCACTTTGAGGGCAGTACAATCAAAAAGCAACTATCTTTTTTGTGTCCCAATAGAATCAGTAATCAGGTTTCCAAAGATCATCAGAAAATTTAGTCACTTGCTAATCCACTTGAAATTCAGAACTTAGCATTTATAAAAGGGCTTTTCTGGACATTATGAATGCTCACTAATTGATTTCTCTGATATGGCTATTATTAAATACTTAAGTTTTGGAAATCCTCTGATCCTACTCCACAACTGCAGGGTAAGGTATTGGACTTCTCTTTGTGCAAAGTTTGTATTGCTGAATTAATCCAATTGCCTTGGATTTGAAGCATTTAAATGTTTTGGCCTGACTTTTGGCATTTATAGTGTTATTAGGAGGAAAGTATCACTATGGTGCCTCTCCACAGATTAACTGCACTTGCATTTGTTGGAGTTTGAACTTTCCAGTTTTCTGCTGCTTTTTTTCCCACTGATTTGTTTAATTGTCATTGTCTCCTGGAAATTGACCAAAATTTAGCTCCTCCTTATGGCCTTTTGCAAAACCACAACCAAGTGTTACGACACGGGGTAAACACTGCTGCTTAATTTAAAACCAGCAACACAGAAAAGATTTATCACGTGCAGTAATCTGTAAAAATTCGAGTGGCCAAGAACTACTTAAATTAACAACTTTATTTCTTAAAGTATAACAGAGAATAATTGACTAACAACTATGTACAAGTTCTTACTCTAACCTATCTTTTACCTTCCCTTCGATAATACTAGTCTGATAAAACTCCCAATTAAGATTTACAAATCAACAAGTATCTGAAAACCAAACAGCTTTCGGTTCTTCTGTTTGGATTTTCCTGTATCATCTTTTCTTCTTAGGGATTCTGCTTCACAGGTTACTGATTGAAAAAGGTACTTTTAAGATAGCTATTTTTCAGACAGTCTTTTACCCGCTGGTACTTGGCAGTTCTCCTCCCAATTGTTCATTTTTTTCCCCAGTCATTATGTAATTGGCTTTTAAGATTGTTAATATATTCAATTCAAACTTGATTGGAAATTGGGATTTTTTGGGGGGGGTATAATTTAAACTGATTGGCCCAATTCAAATCTGTTTTCGTCATTTCCAAGCAACAAGATAATTGAGTTGTTTAATTGTGTTACATTGTTACCTTATTGAGAACACTTGGTGCTGTGTCTAGTAGTTCTTCTGCTTTTAACTCTTTTAAGGAATACCCACATTGTCATAACAGAAGAGATATGAAAGCCATTCTGAAGAAGGGTCACTAGACCTGAAACTCTGCTTTCTCTCTGCAGATGCTCCCAGACCTGCTGTGTTTTTCCAGCAGTTTCTGTTTTTGTTTCTGATTTGCAGTATGCACAGTTCTTTGATTTATTTTGATTTGATGTAAAAACATCTTTTACACACAGAACACTACAAAATCATAACTGATGGGAAAATATACATATTTTCTCTCATTTGCATATAATCATTAACTGGCTGTTGCAAGTGGTCATACTTATTTTCTGCTTGCCATTTTGAGCAGAATTTTGGTCAACCACATTCTGATCATTCCACAACAAGCAGCCCAACATACATTTAAATTTAGGGCTTGTATATTTCATTCACTTCTGAATACATGCCTTTAAATCATTCCTGCATGAAAACGTTAAAAGAGTATTAAAAGCCTTGTATATTCAACTGCATTTCCCATTGGCCCTACAATCCTCTAAACATATGGCAATTATGTTTTAAACTGAATATATCGTAAATCATATTTGTGTAAATATTGAAATGACTTATTACAGTACATTGCATGGCATTTAAAATGACTCTGTTTACACATGGGCAATTTGTCTGTTATATGCAGCTGCCCAGCAATCCCTTCAGACCAATCTATACAGTCTGTTCAGCTATAACGCGGTCGTTGCGTTCTCATGCGACCTCATGTTATTGAAAATTGCGCAATAGAACAGAGCTGATGGGAGAAACAGGATTGGGGTCAACCGCCAAAATTATCAGTAAAAATTGAAACAAAAATTGTAGCTAGCCTAACACAAATAATAGCACAGTCTAAGTAAATGTTAAAACATATTTTAATTAAATAATACAACACATTTAATACTTTAAAAGGTCTCCAACTTTGCAGAGTTACAGTATTGTATTAAGACAAGGGCTGAGGATCATTATCAGCATCATCATTACTTTCAGATGCACTTCTGAATGCAGGGTTGAGAGTGAAAGGAAATATTTAGTCCAAAAGTGGATACCTATGGTTCATTGTCCTCAGACTGTTTATTGAAGGTTGGCTTAAAAAAAGCATCTAGTTTTTGATGCTTTGCCAACTTTCTTCTTTCATGATGAAGGTGTTCATAGGGTGCCAGATAAGACTTTATGCCACTAATTGCTGTCCAGCTGCATTCTAGTCATTGTCTTCTAAGAGCTGCAGTTGCTTCTCAACTTCCCTCACGATAGAAGACAAGAGAGAAGTGGAAAGTTCTCATAGTGCTGCATCTTGAACTTCTTCATCTTTATCATGAGCTTCCATTTCCCCCAACGGAACAAATTGCTGTAGATCAGTCTCCACTTCTTCAAATCCAATTTGCTTTGCAGGAGCAACACAATATTCTTTGATTGCTGGAAGTTCCTCTGATGGTTCAACACCTTTAAAATCATGAAGAAAATCTGGGAGAAGCTTCTGCCAAGCTGCATGCAAACATCACCCCTGGCCTCCACAATGATGTCAGTAGCATTTTTAATGCTTTTTAAAACTCTTCCAAAATTGAGGAACACTGTTCTCATTATCTCCCTCAGTAGTTGCAATCAGCTTCCTCAATGTATGCATCAAATAATAAGCTTTAAAAACTGCTACTGCATCCTGGTCTGTGGGTTGAATGAGGGAGGTTTGTTTGGAGGTAGACAGATCACTTTGATATTTTAAGAAAGCTCACCAACAGTGGGAGGATGGCTTGGTGCATTGTCCAGAATGAAGAGAATCTTGAAATCCAAATCTTTTCTCCTGCAATAATTTCTCAAAACATCCTTAAAAAAATTCAACAATAAGGTCAGAAAAAAAATTACCCTGTCATTCAAACTCTTTGCTTGACCTGAAGTAAAAGTAAAAGTTAAAGTAACCAGGGATGGAATCGCATATTAGCCAACAGGAGTTCACGTTTTATAGAAAACATTCCTCAATTCACCAACTGCGTTATAGCCAAAACATGTTGATGAAATACGGGTTATACGAGAACGACCTGTATGTTTCTGCTATTACTTCATTGGCTCAGGTTTCTCCAAGTTCTGGATTATTTTAAAACCTTGTATTTAAAAGGCCAAAGTCTTAGTTGATTTTAAACATAGCAGCTATGCAGAGGTAATATGACAATAATTTATACTATATTGTTATTTTTCAGAACTTGAACTCTAAAAGAGGTAAATGGGGTTCGGATTTTTTAGTGCTGTGTGATGTTGAGATTTTAACTTTTAAGGAAGAGTCAGTTACAGTGATCATGGGGGGGATTTCAATATGCAGGTGGATTGGGAAAATCAGGTTGGTCGTGGAGTGCATGTAAAGGAATTTGTGGAATGTCTATACAATGGCTTTTTAAAGCAGCTTGTGGTGGACCCCCCAAGGAACAGGCAATATTGGATTAAGTGTTGTGCAATGAGGCAGACTTGATAAGGGAGCTTAAGGTGAAGGAACCTTTAGGAGACCATGTTCATAATGTGATTGAATTTCCTCTGCAATTTCAGAGAGAGAAGACGGAATCAGAGGTAACATAGAACATAGAACAGTAGAGACCTTTTGGCCCACGATGTTGTGCTGAGCATTTATCTTAATCTAAAATCAACCTAACCTGCACACCCCTCAATTTACTGCTGTCCATGTGCTTGTCCAGCAGTCTCTTAAGTGTCCCTAATGTCTCTGACTCTTCTACCACTGCTGGCAGTGCATTCCATGCACCCACCACTCTCTGCGTAAAGAACCGACCTCTGACATCTCCTCTATACCTTCCTCCAATCACTTTAAAATTATGACCCCTCGTGACAGCCATTTCTGTCCTGGGGAAAGGTCTCTGGCTATCTACTCTATCTATGCCTCTCATTACCTTGTACACCTCTATCAAGTCACCTCTCTTCCTTCTTCTCCAGGGTGAGAAGCCCGAGTTCACTCAACCTCTCTTCATAAGACATGCCCCTCTAATCCAAGTAACATCCTGGTAAATCTTCTCTGCACCCTCTCTAAAGCATCTACATCCTTCCTATAATGAGGCGACCAGAAATGGACATAATATTCCATGTGTGGTCTAACCAGGGTTAGATAAAGCTACAGCAAAACCTTATGGCTCTTAAACTCAATCACCCATACACCTTCTTAACAACCCTATCAACTTGGATGGCAACTTGGAGGGATCTATGTACATGGACCCCAAGATTCTGCTGTTCCTCCACACTGCCAAGAATCCTGTCTTTAACCCTGTATTCAGCAGTCAAATTTAACCTTCCAAAATGAATCACTTCACATTTATCCAGGTTGAACTCCATCTGCCATTACTCAGCACATCTCTGCATCCTGTCAATGTCTTGTTGTAGCATGCAACAGCCCTTGACACCATCTACAACACCACCGAGCTTTATCTCACCAGCAAACTTACTAATCCACCCTTCCACTTCTTCATTCAAGTAATTTATAAAAAACAATGAACAGCAGAAGCCGAAGAACAGATTCCTGTGGGACACCACTGGTCACCGACCTCCAGGCGGAACACTTCCCATCCACTACCACTCGCTGTCTTCTGTCGGCCAGCCAATTCTGCATCCAGACAGACAAATTTCCCTGTATCCCATACCTCCTAACATTCTGAACAAGCCTACTGTGGGGAACTTTGTCAAACGCCTTATGTCCACTGCTCAATCTGTTTTGTCACATCCTCAAATAATTCAATAAGGTTTGTGAGGTATGACCTGCCCCTCACAAAGCCATGCTGACTATCTTTAATCAAACTATGTTTTTTCCAAATAGTCATAAATCCTATCTCTCAGAATCCTTTCTAGTACCTTGTTTACTGCAGATGTAAGACTGACTGGTCTGTAATTCCCAAATATTTCTCCATTCCCTTTCTTGAACTTAAGAAGAACATTCGCCTCCTCCAATCATCAGGTACTACTCCCGTGGAGTGTGAGTTTGCAAACATCATTATCAGAGGTGCAGCAATCTCTTTCCTCGCTTCCTGTAGCAACTTTGGATATATCTGGTCCAGCCCTGGGGACTTACCTATCTTGATGCTTCCCAGAATTTCCAGTGCATGCACTTTCTTAATACTAATCTGTCCAAGCCTATTAACCTGGTCCACAGTGCTCCCACTGTCAACAGGGTCCCTCTCTCTAGTGAATACTGAAGCAAAAAACTCATTTAGGGCCTGCTCTCCCTCTTCACATTCCAGGCACAAGTTCCTTCCATGGAGGAGCTGGGTGGAATCGACTAGGAGAGGAACCTAGCAGGAAAGACAGTGAACAGCAGTGGCAGGGGTTTCTGGGAGTAATTCAGGAGACACAGCAGAGATTCATCCCAAGGAAAAAGAAGCATGGTGCAGGGAGGATGAGGTAACCCTGGCTGATGAGGTAAGTATAAAAGCAAGAGAAAGCATATAATGTGGCACAGGACAGACCTTCTCAAAACATTTTCAGAAGGTAGTCTAGATCCTAACCTTTTCCTTATTTTTAAGGTAGATCTGAAGTGCATGTTTCATCTGTGATACAACTCATCAGACTACTCAACATTAAGCAATACACAATTTATTTCAATACTATAGTTAAAATATAAACAAAAGAAAGAGGAATATAGAATAACTTAACTATTGGAAAACAACCAAATAATAGATACAGTACCAATTACTAATTAACTGTCAAATATAGTAACATTCCATAAACCTACCCCTTGGCAAAATGGCAAATGCAGAGAGATTCTTACATGCAGTTCTCCAATCCAGGAGGAAACATAATCAAGGGAGATTTTAGAGAAAGTAGCAGATAGAAATCATTTACTGAAGTTCCAATTCTTTTGAGACCCCAAGCATCTTCTGACTGCTACAGCTAAAACAAAACCTAGAAAACCTAGTTTGAGAGAGCTGGCCACTCCCCTTCAATTGTTACAACTATAATGTTTTTAAAAAACCTAAAGGCCTAAGTTATCTACTTAAGCAGTTTTCAGCATCCAGGTCTGCACCTCTGACTTTACAACCTCTCTTCAAAAAAAAACCTCGGAGAAAATAAACATGATAAAGTAACAGCATCATCACAAGGCTAACCGGCCTATAGTTTCCTGTCTGTTGTCTCCTCCCTTCTTAAGCAGGGGTGTTACATTAGCCATTTTCCAGTCCTCTGGGACCCTCACTGACTCCAGTGATTCCTGAAAGATCACCAACAATGCCTCTACAATCTCTTCAGCTGTCTCCTTCTGACTATCTGGACCAGGTGAGTTAGTCGCCTGTTGACTTTCCACTTTTCCCAGCAGCTACTCCTTCATGTTGGCCATTGCATTCACCTCTGCCCTCTTACTTTCTTGAAATTCTGGGATGTCTTCCACTGTGAAAAATGGTGCAAAGTACCTATTCAGCTCTTCTGCCATTTCTTTGTTTCCCATTCTACTTCTCCAGCCTCATTTTCCAATTGTCTAATAACTACTCTTGCCTCTGTTTCCTTTTATATATCTAAACAAATTCTTGCAATCTTATCTTATATTTGCAGCTAGCTGACCCTCATTTCATTTTTCCCTGCTTATTGATTTTTTTTAGTTATCCTCTGTTTTTTTTTAAAAGGCTTCCCAATCCTTTGGCTTTGCACTAACCTTTACCACATTGAATAATTTTTCTTTTGCTTTCCTTCCATATCCGTCACAAATTCACCTGCACCTCCACACACATCATTTACTGCATCCACTGCACCCGATGTGGCCTCCTCTACATTGGGGAGACAGGCCGTCTACTTGCGGAATGTTTCTGGGACACCTCTGGGACACCTCTGGGACACCCGCACCAACCAACCCAACCGCCCTGTGGCTGAACACTTTAACTCCCCCTCCCACTCCGCCAAGGACATGTAGGTCCTTGGCCTCCTCTATCGCCAGACCATGGCAACACGATGCCTGGAGGAAGAGCGCCTCATCTTCCGCCTAGGAACCCTCCAACAACAAGGGATGAACGCAGATTTCACCAGCTTCCTCATTTCCCCTCCCCCCACTGTATCTCAGTCCCAACCCTCGGACTCAGTACTGCCTTCTTGACCTGCAATCTTCTTCCTGACCTCTCCGCTCCCACCCTCTCTCCGGCCTATCACCTTCACCTTAACCTCCTTCCACCTATCGCATTCCCAATGCCCCTCCCCCAAGTCCCTCCTCCCTACTTTTATCTTAACCTGCTTGGCACACCCCCCTCATTCCTGAAGAAGGGCTTATGCCCGAAGTGTCGATTCTCCTGCTCCTTGGAATCTGCCTGACCTGCTGCGCTTTTCCAGCAATACATTTTTCAGCTTTAATACAATACCTTCAGTCTTGCCTTGACTGTCCCCCCTTTTTCATAGACGTTCATTATCTGCTGTGCCTGAAGTTAGATTCTTGAACCTGTCCAGACTGTCTGTTCCAATACTTATTCTGGATACTTTAGCCTCTGCTGAGGCACGACCACCACGTCTTTCTATAATTTTCCATGCAGCTGAACCCATCCCCACCCTCCCACTGTTTAATTTAAAATCCTATACACAGCTCTTGTACAATTTGCAAGGACTCTGGTCCCTTCAGGTGGAGTCTGTTTCATCGGAATAGCTCCCTCTCTCTTAGTTGATGCCAATGTCCTATGAATTGGAACTAGTTTCTCCCACACTCATCTTTGAGCTATGCATTTACCTCTCTGATTTGGTTGACCCTGTGCCATTTTACTCATGGATCAGGTAGAAATCCAGAGATTATTACCTTTTTCGTTCAGCAATTTAATTTAGCCCCTAGCTGCTCATACACCCCAGCAGAACCTCCTTCTGCCTATATCATTGGTATCTACATGGGCCACGAGAAGTGGACCTTTCCCCTCCCACTCGTAAGTTCCTCTACAGCCCAGATGAGATATCCTTAAACCAGGCATCAGGCAGGCAATATAGCCTTCAGGACTCTTGATCCTCACCACAGAAAACAATGTGTATTCTCTTTACCACACAATGCTCAATTACAAGTACATTCTCTTGTCTCTCCCCCCACCTCCACCACCTTTTTAATTTAAGTACCACTGTGCTATGGTTAGTTTGCACATCCTCCCTGTAGCCTCCAATTTCATCTACACAGAGAGCAAGAATCTCAAAACTGTTAGATAAGCTCAAGGGCTGAGGCACCTTCAGCATTATCTCCTGGATCCCTCTACTGCCTCACTGGTAGTCACACACTCCTGTTCCTGATCAGTTTGAGGTAATTGATCCAAAGGAGTGTGTCTGTCTCCTGAAACACAGCATCGAGGTAACTCTTCCCCTGATGTTTTGCAGCATTCAAAGCTTAGATTCTAGTTCAACAACAGAATCAGAGTTCCTCAAGCAACCAATGCTTGTTACAGATGTAGTCATTATGAACCACAATGGAGTTCACCACCACCTGTATCACGCAGTTAAAACATATTGTCTGTCCGAGCACTTCTGTTTTAATAACTTACTTCTTAATTTGATTTTTTTTTAACAATTGTACTGGTCTTTTAGTTGTAGCCTACAAATACTTCTTCTATTTACTTTTAATCTGAAAGTAATTTATAATAGGTAGTCAAATGAATAGCTATCACCAACCAACAAACTTACTATTTCTACACAATGATTTATGCTAGGCCCCTGGTCTTGGGCTTCAATTTATCCTGTTAAAAAACAACGTAACGAAACAATGAGCGAAAAAATAGCAAGCAATAAGAGCATCATTTCCCTCCCCACAGCTTTTCCACATTGCTGCCAAATTTCCTGAAAGCTATACTCATTCAAGCTGTGTCTGACTCTGGATGTGATCTCTTTCCTGATCATGCAAAGCTTTCAACAGGGCATTTCTTAAATAGAGCTGAAATGACTCTCACTAGGTAAGCTTCAATAGTGAAATAATACCTATTAAGGCTTTATTCAGGCTTCAGATGATTCACTGAATACTATCCCTCAGCCAACAACTTTATTAAACTTTTCACTCAACTACTGGACTTTAAACTTTTAAAATGGAAAAGAAAGATTTACCAGTTGAATTCCTATATTGCCACCAAAATGCCTGAACTATACACTCACTTGGGCTATGTTTGTCTCTGGATGCATCTCTTCTTCCTAACCATGCAAAGCTTACTATTGAAACTGACAACTTTAAAATCAACATGTAGAGCCTGTGTCAACAAGTGATTTGTATGTTGATTTTCACACAAATTAGTACAGCTACTCAGCTGTTGCATTTAAATACAAAGGTGTAGATTGCATTAACAGTGGAAAAGAAAGTCTTGAATATCAACCAAGGTGAAAAAAAATTCAGAATAGGTTGGCAGCAGCATTTAGCAAGGGCATGGAGGGAATTATTGCCATATCACACACAAGGTTCATCAAACATTGAAGTACTTGTGTAGCAGTAGCAGACATGAAGAAATGAGATGTCAAATGTGCTAATGGTCTGTAACTTTGAATCCTAAATTGAAGCAACTTAGAATTTACATTGTTTGATTTAGACAGCATTAAGTTTCTGTTTTTCAAAGAAGAACTGTTGAATTCCGCTGCTTTAATTTGAGATTCAACACTGTCAAATGTATCCAATTCCAGTCTTGACAGACTTAAACATACAGCTTTTCTATTTTTGCACAACGTAAGATTATCAATCAAACAAGCCTGGTGTCAGATCATTATGAATATCATTCCTGTATATTGAAATCACTGGAGGGTTGAAATTCTACTGTTCTTGATAAATAAAATAAGCAGCAATGGGTCACTGACAAAGTCACTGGAATTCACTACATTTTGGACAACGTGATTTAATTAATATAATGAAAAATAACAGCTGATCATGAAATGCATGCACAAATGATTACTTAGCCATTGATAAAGCAGTTCACTATGTGCTGTAATGGGTAAGTATCAAAAGTTTGGTCATTCAGTTGCAGATATGCCATTCAAGTGCTTGCAAGTAAAGCAGAGATAAAGAAGTTAATTTTAACATGTTTTAGTTTGTACATAGCAAAGTGGTCAACCATGTCTTTGGGATACATCATTTTATGATAAATTAAAGCATTGTATGAAATTCTTTTGTTTGTTTCATATATAATCTGAGTTGACAATTTGAGCACACTATATGACAGTTGTGAAGTAATAGGGAGATTAGTTTGAAACTAAAATTTATTCAAATTCATGCTATTTCCTCAGAAAAATTAACATTTGTTGTTATCCAACTTGGAAAATGGGTGTACTTGGTAATGTTCTCACCATACATGCAAAAGACCAGCTTCTTAAGGGGCAGCAAGGGACAACCTCCAATTGCTCCATTAGGGTGTTGAGCTGAAATACCATTTTAGCCTGCGTTTAACATAAGATCTTAGTAAAGGAGCCAAACATATGCTAGTAGCAGTTCACTGCAGAGTATTTTGATTATCATTTAAAGTATCTGCCAGTACCCATGAATATGGCAGCATGGTATTTTGCTGAATTGCATCACAATGGCTCAGTAGTTAGCACTGCTGCCTCACAGCGCCAGAGAATTGGGTTTGATTCCAGCCTCGATTGATGAATTCAACACGCGGCGTGATAATTCTTCCGCCGCCTTCGCCTCCGCGCCTACTTCTTTAACCAAGACTCCCGCCCACCCTCTGACGACCCCTTCTCCCGCCTCCAACACACCCCATCCACCTGGACACCCCGTGCTGGCCTCCTACCTGCCCTCGACCTCTGCATAGCCAACTGCCGCCACGATATTAACCGCCACCTGAACTCCCCCACCCCTCTCACCCACTCCAACCTCTCACCCTCGGAACGCGCAGCCCTCCACTCACTCCGTTGCAACCCCAACCTCACTATCAAACCAGCAGACAAGGGAGGCGCGGTAGTAGTTTGGCGCTCCGACCTCTACACCGCTGAGGCCAAACGCCAGCTCGCAGATACCTCCTCCTACTGCCCCCTTGACCATGACCCCACCCTCCCACCACCAAACCATCATCTCCCAGACCATCCATAACCTCATCACCTCGGGGGATCTCCCATCCACCGCCTCCAACCTCATAGTCCCACAACCCCGCACCTCCCGCTTCTACCTCCTGCCCAAAATCCACAAACCTGACTGCCCCGGCCGACCCATTGTCTCCGCCTGCTCCTGCCCCACCGAACTCATCTCCGCATACCTTGACACAGTCTGTCCCCCTTAGTCCAAGAACTCCCCACCTACGTTCGGGACACCACCCATGCCCTCCACCTGCTCCATGATTTTCGCTTCCCCGGTCCCCAACGCCTTATTTTCACCATGGACATCCAGTCCCTGTACACCTCCATCCCCCATCACGAAGGACTCAAAGCCCTCCGCTTCTTTCTTTCCCGCCGTACCGACCAGTACCCTTCCACAGACACCCTCCTTCGATTGACTGAACTGGTCCTCACCCTGAACAACTTCTCTTTCCAATCCTCCCACTTCCTCCAAACGAAAGGAGTAGCCATGGGCACCCGCATGGGCCCCAGCTATGCCTGCCTCTTCGTAGGATATGTGGAACAATCCATCTTCTGCAACTACACTGGCCCCACCCCCCACCTTTTCCTCCGCTACATCGATGACTGTATCGGCGCCGCCTCGTGCTCCCACGAGGAGGTTGAACAGTTCATCCACTTCACCAACACCTTCCACCCCGACCTCAAATTCACCTGGACAGTCTCAGATTCCTCCCTCCCCTTCCTCGACCTTTCTATTTCTATCTCAGGCGACCGAATCAACACGGACATCTACTACAAACCGACCGACTCCCACAGCTACCTGGACTACACCTCCTCCCATCCTGCCCCCTGTAAAAACGCCATCCCATTCTCCCAATTCCTTCGACTCCGCCGCATCTGCTCCCAGGAGGACCAGTTCCAAAAACGCACATCCCAGATGGCCTCCTTCTTCAAGGACCGCAATTTCCCCCCCGACGTGGTCGACGATGCCCTCCACCGCATCTCTTCCACTTCCCGATCCTCCGGCCTTGAACCGCGCCCCTCCAACCGCCACCAGGACAGAACCCCACTGGTCCTCACCTACCACCCCACTAACCTCCATGTACAGCGCATCATCCAACGCCATTTCCGCCACCTCCAAACGGACCCCACCACCAAGGATATATTTCCCTCTCCTCCCCTATCAGCATTCCGTAAAGACCACTCCCTCCGTGACTCCCTCGTCAGATCCACACCCCCCACCAACCCAACCTCCACTCCCGGCACCTTCCCCTGCAACCGCAGGAGGTGCAAGACTTGCGCCCACACCTCCCCCCTCACCTCCCTCCAAGGCCCCAAAGGAAACTTCCATATCCGCCACAGATTCACCTGTACCTCCACACATATCATCTATTGCATCCTTTGCACCCGATGTGGCCTCCTCTATATTGGGGAGACAGGCCGCCTACTTGCGGAGCGTTTCAGAGAACACCTCTGGGACACCCGGACCAACCAACCCAACCACCCTGTAGCTCAACATTTCAATTCCCCCTCCCACTCCACCAAGGATATGCAGGTCTTTGGACTCCTCCATCGTCAGACCACAGCGAAACGACGGTTGGAGGAAGAATGCCTCATCTTCCGGCTAGGAACCCTCCAAACACAAGGGATGAACTCGGATTTCACCAGTTTCCTCATTTCCCCTCCCCCCACCCTGTCTCAGTCAAATCCATCAAATTCAGCACCGCCTTCCTAACCTGCAATCTTCTTCCCGACCTCTCCGCCCCCACCCCACTCTGACCTATCACCCTCACCTTGACCTCTTTCCACCTATCACATTTCCGACGCCCCTCCCCCAAGTCCCTCCTCCCTATCTTTTATCTTAGCCTGCTGGACCAACTTTCCTCATTCCTGAAGAAGGGCTAATGCCCGAAACGTCGATTCTCCTGTTCCCTAGATGCTGCCTGACCTGCTGCGCTTTTCCAGCAACACATTTCCATCTTTGATTCCAGCCTCGGCCAATTGTCTGTGTGAAGTTTGCACATTCTCCCCTTGTCTGCATGGGTTTCCTCTGGGTACTCCGGTTTCCTCCCTCAGTCCAAAGATGTGCAGGTTAGATGAATTGGCTGTGCTAAATTTTCCATAGTGGTCAGGGATGTGTAGGTTAGACGCATCAGTCAGGGATAAATGTAGGGTCAGGGACATGGGTCTGGATAGGTTACTCTTCGGAGGGTCATTGTGGACTTGTTGGGCCGAAGGGCCCATTTCTAAACTGTAGGGATTCTAAATTCTAAATGCTAAACAGCTAACTGGACACATTGTTGTTGAGACTCTTCATTTCTACTTATCGGCCTTAGTTCAAGCCCCACCTGTTCCAGATGTGTGTAATAACATCTCTGAACAGGTTGATTCAAAAATATCATTGGCTCTTGTGGTGAAGTGGTAGTTTCTCTATCTCTGAGGGAAGTCCCACTTGATCCAAAGGTATATAATAATATCTCTGAACAGGTGTATTAGAAAGCATCACATTAATTACTTATTTGGTTTTTAGAGGAGTTTTGCAGCACATTGCAAGACTTTTTGGGACACTATATTTAGGCTTCACCAATACTCAAACAACATTTATCCAATAAATTATTTTATGACTTTGCCTAAATATAGAATCTACTATGCTACTTTACCTTATAGGACACCTTATAGGAATCAACAGGAAGAAGGGAATACTTGGACATGGAGATCATACTAGGGGTCCTCATTGGTCTGTAGGAGAAATGTAAGTAAGAGAATGAAGTCTGCCAGAACAGCACAAGCTTCTGCAAGAAAGAGGTACAGAATGAAAATGTGGACTTCCCACTCCCACCCATTCTCCATCCCCCTGAAAGTTCATTATATCCCTCACCTCTTGGACCACCAGGGCTTTATCTGAAAACTTATGCACTATTGGAGGTTCTTTAAAGTTCAAAATAATCACTCTTTCATACTCAAATTCTTGCAGCTTTCTCTGTGACTGGTGGACTGACACACTGTTGCTTGGTATACAGAATTGTGCAGTATTAAATGATGTGGCATTCTGGATACATGTGTACATGTGCATAACAACAAAGTTTCTAACTTCTTTGAGCAATGTAATACCCTGCTTTTCTTTAAAACAGAATCTGTAATATTTCCATGGAATTACTGAATCATTAACTTTACTTCCTACCTTGACTAAATTTTAAAATATTAACAATCAATATTCATTAATGAAACACCCAAAGATTCTTTTATGTTGTGTTTTATTCTCTCAAATGTACCATTTATGATATCACTTAAGTGGTAAGATGCTAAAGCAGGATGCTGAAGTTACTCTTTGACTTATCAGTACTTCTCCTCATGTTGTTATGTTTCTGCAACTCATTTTTCTTCCAATCACTCTACGAGTCTGTTTTCCACAAGTTTTTCAGCTTCCTGCTGTGTCTTCACATTTTGGCTGCCTGAACTGAACATTTTCTCTTTGAAAGATTCTAGCATTTCTCACAGTTTGTTCTTGGTCTTCGGTAAATTATTTTCCAACCATAAAAAAGGGATCTTTCCCCTCCTTGAATTGCTAGGGCAGGTGGTGAGATGAGCTAACACTGAAGAAATACCCGCTCTGATCACATTTCTTCAACAAGCAAATTCTGGTGAAGGTCCATGAGTGACCATCCCGACATGCCCTCAAGTGGTACATTTATGATCTCAACTTGCTCATGGATTACCTGACTTCCAGCAGGTGAGAATAATGGCTGCTTTCCCAATAAGGTGATCAGGATGACCTGCCTGCGGGGTTATGAGAGTGGACCTCCATTTGCTCCAATCTGCAGGCAGTTAGAGGCATGAATGGAGAGTAGCTAAAAAGCATCCCCTTGGACTTGCCTGTGATCCCCTGAATTCTTTAATCCTAAGACACCCACCTCACCAACCACCTGAATGTAAACCATTCACCTTCTTACCAATCCCAGTCGTCATGGCTGCACAGCCGAGCCTCAATACCCTCTCCAGCTCAAAATGTCTGATGGCCTCTGATTGGCTGGCAGTCAGGTGGGACAGGATTTTTCTGATACAACATTTGATAGGATAAAAAGTCTGCCACTCAGCCCTTAAAAACCTGATTGTTGCTCGATCCAGTGGGCATTCTCACCGTGGGGATAGGATTAGTCACCATTAAAGACATCCAGTCTAACACTTAATGCAAAAATAATTAAAGCCTAATCGTGGTGTTAAGTTTCACCATAGTTTATTAAATTGCTCTCTGAACTCAGCACTTTGTTTTTCTTTTATTCAAGTTGGTTTATCTGAAGTATGAGCTGTTGGTGTTTTGACCTAAGATTCAGGTGACATTGAATCAGAAAGACAAGCACCGTTCTTAAATCGAGCTAAGCACAAAACAAAAACTCTCCAACTGCAATGGGGCATCAAGATCAAAAGGATGACCAAGAAGCATCAAAGTCATGCCTGTTGATGTGAGGATATATTGTGCATAGATAGATGAAGTGGTAGCCCAAGGTGTCACAATATGCAAAGGAAATACAATCATTGTCCCTAAGGAGATGAGAACAGACGCACTGAAGTACATTAATGCAAGCCATTAAAGATTTGAGTCTAGTTCAAGGAAGGCAAGAGATGTGCTGTACTGCCCAAACATGAGGTTGGGGATCACATCGACCAATGCAGTTCTTGTGTGATGATTACTAAGCTAAGCAAGTTAAAGGACTGCTTATGACAGATCAGACAAATCATGGATGAAACGTGGAGTAACTCCTTCACTCTTACAGGAATTGATTATTTTGTCATCATCCAGGTATTATTCTGACTACTAGCAGTTAGGCCAGCTGACATCAATAATTACCATTAAGCATTTAGAATGCTTGAAGCCAAATTAAAGCACAGTTCAGTCATTGCAGCGCTCCAGCAATTGTGTTGAGAGACAGTGTTCTCACTTCACAAATGAAGAGTTCAGACTCTTCATAAAAGATTGAGAAATTTCACCATACATCATAGAATCCTTTCAGTTCAGAAAGAGGCCATCCAGCTCATTGAGTCTGCACTGACACTCCAAACAGCATTTCACCTATACCCAGGCCCCACTCCATCCCCATAATCCCACATTACCACGACTAAACCCTCTAACCTCCCTGGACACTGCTGGGCAATTTTTCAAGGCCAATCCATCTAAGTTACACATCTTTGGACTGTGGGAGAAAACTGCAGCACCCAGCGGAAACTCACACAGACATGGAGAGAATATGCAAACTCTACAGACAGTCACCCAAGGCCTGAATTGAAACCAGGTTTCTGGTGCTGTGAGGTAGCAGTGCTAAGCACTGAGCCATCATCATCGCTACACTATCTCTAGTAAAATGAAAAGGCGCGTAAAGAAACTAAGCACATCAATCATAGTCTTGTACAATGCTTGAGTGGTAAAATACTTCTACTAAAGGCATGGGAAGTAATTCAGTCCAAAGACTAATACACATTGTACCCAAGCTACCCTTACAATAGTAAAGAAATCATTAAAGCCAGAATTAAAAAAAATCAAGGTGAAATGAAAGAAAACAAAATTCCACTTTAACTGCCAAGGCATTGCTAGAGTTGAGCATTGGAGAGTCAGTCAGCGTGCAAACATTCACAAAAGACAAGTTAATCCATGTGGCAACTGATGACCTGTGATAAAAATTAGAGTCATAGAGTCATAGAGATGTACATCACGGAAAAAGACCCTTTGGTCCAATTTGTCCATACCAACCAGATATTGTAGCCCTATTTGCCAGCACTTGGCCCATATCCCTCTAAACCCTTCCTATTCATATACCCCCTCCAGATGCCTTTAAAATGGTGTAACTGTATCAGCCTCCACCACTTCCTGTGGCAGCTCATTCCAAACATTCACTACCCTTTGCATGTAAAAATTGCATTTAGAATGCTCCCCCCTTACCCTAAATCTATGCCCTCTAGTTGTCGGTGAACATGAATGACCAGCTATATCATTGCAACTGCAGACATCTATGTATAACCAGAAAAGCAGTGACTTCTCTGCAGGCAGTGGATCAAGAAGAATGATTTTGCACCTGCGTAGAGTACAGAATGACTGTCAGTCGCAGAGATCCACTGCTTCCCAGCCACATAAATAGATCAAAAACAACACTTACCATAGCAACAGCACTCAACATGGTGTTGACACTTCCCAGAAAAGAAACACTGCCCTTGGGGTAAGCGTGCCAGATAAGCAACCAATTGGGACACACACCATTGAGTTACTTGCCCAATTTAAAGCCTATGTTTGCAATGCATGAACTGACTAGAGTTAACACACAATTTGTCAATGAATTAAATTTTGTTTGTGACCTTCCATATTGTGTAACTTTTGTATACTTGTTGGTTTTTTTGGTAACATTTAAGAAAATATGTTATAGAATTTAATTTTGTAGATTTTTAGTGCTTTGAAATAGTACCAGTGGTGGACATGCACAGTATGCTTTCCAAATCCATGTTCTCTGTCATATGAGGAGTGGACAATGGCAGCAAATGCATGGGAGCATCAACACCAGCAAGCTTACTTCCACCAAGCCGTGTGCCACTCTGCCTTGGAGCTATGTTACCATTTCTTTAGTAACACTGGGTCACAATCCTGGAACACCTTTCCTCACAGCACTGTGTTAACCTTCCACCCATGGACTTCAGAAATTAAAGAAGGCAGCTCACTACCACCTTCTCAAGGACAGATAAGGATGGGCAACAAATACTGACCTAGTCAGTGACACTCACACTCTGTGAATGAATGTTAAAAAAAAAGTGTAAGGCAAGGTATCATGACATGAAACAGCAAGGAGTAACAACTTTGTGTAAATGGTGCCATTTTGGAGCTTTACATTCCAGCTAATACCCTATCTTAACTTTGCATAGGTGAAATATTCATGCAACAGCAAAGATCCCTCCATCAGTGCTATTTTAAGATATCATAACTACTTATACCTGTTGGAAGTGCTCATGTTTGGTGCTTTGTGTAGTTGCTTAACATTACAAAATGCTATAGGGAGTGTACTGTGGCAAGTACTGAAGGAAATTTACCAACAAATTGGTTATTCCCACACCTGAGTGCATCAATAGGCATTTGTTTGGAATATATTAGGAATTGGAGAATAAACAGTGGGAGTTCAAAGAAGAACAGGCTGGGAGGAGGCGTTTCGGGGGAAGGGATCTGAACTTAAGATCATACCAAGCCAGGATGTTCAGGAAACAATTTTCTTACCTGAACCTCAGCAAGAAAAACTGTGGTTGTCATGTCTTCACCTGCTCTAGTCACAAATACAAATCTAGAGCACAGCAAAGACTGCTGTATGTGTACCATTGCCTTTAAGAGACTTTATTTTTAAAGTCTTTAGGTGTGTGCACATAAGACTGCAAGTTAGTATGGTTCAGTGCACAGCCTAACTCTGTTGTAATCTTTGTTTTATAACTTATGGTGTGATTTACTGTTTTAAATAAACTTACCATTGAATTAATCAAACCTTGACAAATGATAAATTCTTAGACAAATACTATTAACATTACAAAACATATTGCATAAAGCTGATAATGTGACCATAATGGTCAACTATGATACATTTGACTTTCTTTAGATCAGAGATGAAGATATTTGTTGCGTCTTGCAGTTGGCCATTCACTGCTTTGTAAAGGAACACATTGCTAACTATAATTAGTTCCCTCTTGCTAGAAAGAAGCAAGCGCAGCAAGCACACAACTTCACTAAGACTGCAGGCTTCCATGTGGTGCACATTGCTTGGCAGATGCCACATGTTTAGTCTGCTTGTAATAGATCAATAGTATTTCTGTATTTTCAACATCTGCTGGTGGATGACCAAGGACAGTAAACAACGTTGGTCTGTTCCTGGTAGCCTGCCAGCTGGCATGATGCATTTATTCTGCAGAAATCCTCTGTGCCAGCTGTGGCTGAGCCCCAATGTCAATCCAAAAGGTAGCTACTAGACTTTCTGCTGATCACAAGACCAATTATACTGGTGCACATACTACAAAAACCACGCTGTCACATGAAGTGAAAAGCAAACCGTCAGTATCTTGAATGCTGTGTGAGAGCCCTGCAATATTCAGCAAAGCAGGTATCAGGATCTTCAGCATGTTACAAAACATTGACATCACAAATGGACAACTCTTGCCACCAGTTTTACATAGTGTAGCTCAGCAGCAGAACCATCAAGTGACCAAATAGAATTATGAGGAATAAAATGGCAGGAGGAAGTACTTTCTGACCAGGCTATCTGTGAAGAAACCATATAACGTGATGCCTCTAATGTAAAGCTAATTTTCCATTCACCAAAAATAAGCACTGATGATTGAATAATTTGCTCATCAATGCTCAGTTTGGTTCCCAGCAGGACCATTCAGCTCCAGGCCTTCATCTAGCCATGGACAAAGTTGCCGAATTTCAGAAGGGAGAAGATTGTTTTTGATAACAAGAAGACATTTGATTTCGTGTGTTACATATGGCCAATTCTGTGTGGCCAAAGTGATTGAAGATGGATTAGCATATCACTTTTCCAGTCAAATCAGAAAAGTTTTGTCGAGTAAATAATGTGAGGTTTATTGCATTCCTGCAACCATCTACAGATTACATAATCATATTATGATAAACAAATACTGTTACGAACACACTTGGCACAGCTCCTTTGTTACTCTGACCAAGTCCACATGGCATCATCATAGTGAGTGGTGCTTACAGAACTCATTCAAATATTGATTCTTTCAGAGCCAACGCAAAAAGTCCTAGCAAAAATGAAGTCAATGGAGTTCAGGGAAAAAGGCCCCAGCATATTCATCCTCTCCCTATAACTCAAACCCTTCTGTCCCATAAATATCTTTGTAAATTTTTTCTATGGCTGTTCAAGTTTAACAGCATCCTTCCTGGAGCAGGGCGACCAGAAATATATGCAGTATTCTACAAGTGATGTTATCAATGTCTTGTAAAGCCACAACACGATGTCACAACTCCTATTCTCAATGTTCTGACCAATGAAGGCAAGCGTGCCAAATGCCTTCTTCACCATCCTGTCTACATGCGAGTCCATATTCAAGGAACTATGCACCTGCACCCTAAGGTCTCTTTGTTCAGAAGGCCCTATCATTAAGTGTATGTGTCCTGCCCAGTACCTTGCCACTAACATTATCGGCTCTTACCTTATTGAGAAGCCTCCTGTGAGGCATCTTGTCAAAGAACTTCTGGAAAGCTAAATAGATCATGTAAAAACCCTTCTCTCCACATCTCAATACCTCTTGGGACAGTCTGCCCTTTGTGTTGCTCTGTTCAGTCACATGAAGACCCAAGGCAGAAACTCATGACCCAAATAGATTTCCCCCTGATTTGACTGCTGACCTCCACAAGGGATCATGCACAGCAAGGATATTGCATGGTTGTCCTGAGCCAGGAGGACAGGATGTTAATGAGTTTCTAACCTAGACTGACAGTGATGGACTGTATAAACTTGTGGCCCAGTATATTACAAGTGGACTTACAGGTGGGAAACTCCTTGGTCCATTTGATCAAGATCTCCTTGTACTCTGAGGTAACCTTCTTCATTGTCACTACACCACCTATTTTATTGTTATCTGCAAACTTAAAATCATGCCTCCTACATTCACATCCGAATGCTTCTCAATAAGATAAGAGCCCATAGTGTTAATGGCAAGGTACTAGGATGGACAGAGAACAGAGGTTTGGCTGACTGGCAGAAGGTAGAGAGTACATAGAAGATATTTCCACTAGGAGGAGAGAGTAGGAACTGAGGGTGCAGCCACAGAGTGAAGAGACAATCTTTTAGAACTGAGATGAGAAGGAATTTCTTCTGCCAGAGGATGGCTAATCTGT
Source organism: Chiloscyllium plagiosum (assembly GCF_037043375.1). Classification (NCBI taxonomy): domain Eukaryota; kingdom Metazoa; phylum Chordata; class Chondrichthyes; order Orectolobiformes; family Hemiscylliidae; genus Chiloscyllium; species Chiloscyllium plagiosum. The sequence goes on from NW_028270146.1 coordinate 70,614,783, forward strand.
GGAACTCATTGCCACAGAAAGCTGTGAAGGCCAAGTCATTGAGTGAAATTAGGACAGAGATAGATAGGTCCTTGATCAGTAGGGGCTCAAGGGTTATGGGGAGAAGGCTGAAGAGTAGTGTTGTGAAACATATCAGCCATGATTGAATGGTGGAGCAGACTCAAATGGGCCAAATGGCATTTCTCTGCTCCTATATCGTACGGTCTTCTGTCTGCTAATGTCTGTCCTAGTGCTCCTAAACAGTTTTACTCCATTGACTACAATGTAGTTAGCAGAAGACCAACCTTCAATGGGGTGACAATTGTTGGTGGTCTAAGAAGATGCCCTCAAGAAACTTTAGATAGAGATAGCCTGTTTGTGGACTGCATTATTTTACTTTGAAATTCTGCAGTCTGGGTTGGCTGGCTGACCGGTAACAATAAGTAGAGTAATGGAATGCAGTGGTAGAAGGATGTATATTGTCATTCTTCAAGGGAGTACGACATGGAGGCAACCCAAAATGACCCAGATATATATTGGAGGAAATTACTAAAGTGTTGTGATTACCTGCAATTCCATATGTACATTGTAATCAACAGTCATGGAGGCAATACGCTGGGCTTGCATGACAGCAATCTGCAGCACGTTAACAGTGGGTGGATTCTGTTTGTGCTACAATGGAATCTGTGAAATCAGTCACCAGATGCAACATCATGCTTGGGTCTACAAGCTGCCAAATTAAAATGGTCATTGGAAAGAACGGTCTTTGCTAAATAATGTGTGCCAAGTTGGTGTTGGATGCCTCCATGCTTCTTGACAATGACTGCAGATTTTCTGGCAGGCTTCCAAATGCATTAAGCATTTCATCTTTTCATATTTGCCAGGGTTCTTCTATGGGCTGTTCATCTTAGTTCTTTCACAGCAAAATCTGTGTATAACCTCACCCTCCAGTGAGCTGACACTTGCATTATCCTTGTATTCTGCATTGGCTATAGGCCACAATTGTGTCTCACTATTTACAGATGCAACCTATGCTATCCTCTAAATTATGTGTAGTGTCAGTAGCTGCACTAATTGCTGCAAGTGTGAAATTGAAAAACATTTTCTCATCATTGTTCTCTTCTGGCTGTTTCTTACACTGTTTAATGTGGATAAATGTGTGGTTATCCACTTTGGTGGCAAGAACAGGAAGGCAGATTACTACCTAAATGGAGTCAAGTTAGGTAAAGGGGCAGTACAACAAAATGTACATCAGTCAATGAAAGCAAGTATGCAAGTACAGCAGGCAGTGAAGAAAGCTAATAGCATGCTGGCCTTCATAACAAGAAGAATTGAGTATAGAAGCAAAGAGGTCCTTCTGCATCTGTACAGGGCCCTGGTGAGACTGCACCTGGAATATTGTGTGCAGTTTTGGTCTCCAAATTTGAGAAAAGACATTCTGGCTACTGAGGGAGTGCAGCGTAGGTTCACGAGGTCAATCCCCGGAATGGTGGGACTATCTTACGCTGAAAGATTGGAGCAACTGGGCTTGTATATGCTTGAGTTTAGAAGGCTGAGAGGGGATCTGATTGAGACATATAAGATTATTAAAGGATTGGACACTGTGGAGGCAGGAAGCATGTTTCCACTGATGAGTGAGTCCCGAACCAGAGGACACAGTTTAAAAATAAGGGGTAGGCCACTTAGAACAGAGTTGAGGAGAAACTTCTTCACCTAGAGAGTGGTGGGTGTATGGAATGCTCTGCCCCAGAAGGCTGTGGAGGCCAAGTCTCTGGATACTTTCAAGAAAGAGTTGGATAGAGCTCTTAAGGATAGTGGAATCAAGAGTTATGGGGATAAGGCAGGAACAGGATACTGATTGAGGATGATCAGCCATGATCGTAATGAATGGTGGTGCTGGCTTGAAGGGCAGAATGGCCTACTCCTGCACCTATTGTCTATTGTCTGAACTTGGGATTTGGAAAGATGTTAGCACTAAAACTGTGAAGTGATCCTGGAGTGAAACTAGCGTATGCATTCTTACACCATCTGCAGCTTGTAATAGAGAACAAAATGGGGAATGAGATATTTGTGGGATTTAAAAAGGAAGATTTGGGATGTCAATACCACTTACTTGTTGGATGACTACAAATGGCCATTGTGTCTGTAATGATCATCTCAATAACGCATTGCACCATCTCCTCCATTTAGGTGACTTCCGTTCTTGTCCTATTTTCCCGCTGCCTCTGATATTAGACATTGAGAGACTGAATCATGCCAATATTTGTTGTGCAATCTATTTGGGTGATTTGACAGTCATGGTTGAATATTTGACATTGTGTGCAACTTGTGAGAAATGAATATGTGCTGGGAAACATTGTTAAGTGCCTGAGGACATGGTATGCTGTATGAATGTTAGTTATGAGTTCTGATCAATAGAAATTGTTGTAGGTGAGTAACAATGTATGATGAATTTATGCTAATCTGATATTACTGATGGAATACGGCATTTGAAAATGCTCTCACTGACCTTTACCTTTTATGCGAATTAACCGAACTTCGTGCAGCATTGCATTCAAGTCCTCATTGTATGCATCCTTTTTATTTGTCTCCGTGGCTATCTTTTCTTATTGCCTTTTGTGTGCCTGTATCATCTCAGGGTCAACTATGGAGAAAAGGCATCTCTCCCCTTCACAACTCCACTAAGATCTCCACTGTCGCAGCTTATGACATTGGTGTTCATTCTATCCTTTGTTGTGCCATTCCTCAATATTCCCGAGGTCAGAGCCACCTCCTGTATGACTGAACGCACATGGTCCAGCTATCAACATCCTCACCTTTTGGCAATAAACATGTTTTAAGCAGTTCAGATAAGCTTAATCTGGTGCTCACCACTCTCGTTGTTGGTTCCCAATACTGAATCTAACCAGTCAACAACTTATTGAAATGAGTAAGCAGTCAAAATTGCATGAATGGAGCATCATGATCCTAGTACTAATTTCAAACGCTCTTGAATTTAGCCTCTGTAGATTTGGAGATTTTCTTTTTCCTCTAAATGATTTATTTTATTTGCTTTAAATAGATTTTTCTCAAATATTAAATAGATGTGATTATACTAACAAATGAAATGATTAGATTTTTACTTGACATTGCACTGAACACTTTGGAAGTACGCTTGCCTGCCATAATTTATTTCACTGCCTAACAGTAGGTCTGACCTGCAGTAAACATTTACTTTTTGATTTGAAACCCAGTCCTAAAATTATATATTGTTTTAACAATAAACTCTAGTTCTCAATTATTTCTCTTACTATACATGTCTTGGCTTCTAAAGGACAGATGTAGACTGACAGCAAATTACTTGCTTGCGCATTAAAACATATATTGCTACTTTTACTCACGTATTTTGTTGCAAAAATTATGAAAACAGAAATTCTGGCAGCATGTGCAGCAGAAACAGGAAAACATTGATCATAGGGGTCACAGGTTCAGACATAAATCTTGCAGCATAGATGCTCACCTCCAACTATCTCACATTTTTAAAATGTGCACAAATTTGTTTGGTGATGCTAGTGCGTGCTGAGTGCAAAACACATGTCTTAGTACTCAGCTATCATTGTGAATCATGCACACAGTCTTTTGCACTGTTAAGTATGTTTTGCAGTAATGCAGTCACCTCATAAAATTCATAAAATCACAGAATCAAACAAAGGTTACAGCATGGAAGAAGGCTATTCAGACCATTATATCTTTGCTGGTTGTTTGAAAGAGCAATTCAGTTCGGTGAGATTTTGCCTTGGTACTGAAAATACAATCATCTCACTGCTAAAGAAATTTCATAATGCTGGGGTTAATGTACCATCTACAGGGGTGTTTAAATTTTGAATGTGGTCTTGCATTTTTTGGCCTTTTTATTATATTTCAAGAAAAGAAATCCATTTTAAACTGGAAGACATGATCAATGTAATTGAAGAACCTCCTAATTACTAAACTGGTTAGTTGTCTTTGTAAGTTGCTTTCTCCCAAAACAGTTCCCATTCAATATACTGATTTCAGATAACATTCATTAAGATTGTACCAAAACTTTGCTGAAATTTAAAAGAATATTTTTCTTCTATGACCATATACTTCAGTGAAACTGGTATGCCATAATACGTTCATTACAACAGTTTTCTCACTAATGTTTTGACACAATCAGATCAAGAGTGAACTTGACATTCTATTTGGAAAGGTCACTGTTCTTGATCCGCACCATATAGATGACAGCCGTACCATCATTACCAAGGCAAAGGTCAGACACAAGCTGATTGGTGATAGAACCATCAAATTAACCAGTCAATACCAGCAAGCTACAAAAGTGGCAAGTCTCCAGGGACATTCACTGGCAAAATACCAGCTTTTGAATAATCACTGCTGAAGTAAGCAGTCCTTTCAGAAGCACTTCTATGGAATATCTCTTCTCATATCCAAAATAGTTTATTATGCACTAACATGCTATGAATAGCAAAGCATACATACTTTAAAGAGGTCATAACTTTTGCTGTTGTGCAGTTATATAGGTAAGTCCAAATGTGCAAGTAATAAAGCAAAGAAAGGCTTTGTATTTCAGGATGGAAGATAAACTATTGGCCAGTTGGTTTCAAGATTGATTAAAAGTATTTGGGATCCAAGATTGTAAACAATTCTTTGGCACTATGACAATACATGGGATTTGGATTGGGACTCAGACACAGTAAGTCAATATATTGTGAACAACATCCAAGCCATTGGATTTCTCTTATACTACTGTACTGCAGTTTATATACAGGAGTGATTACCCAGAACACAATATGGCTTCCGTGCATGCACAGATATAGGTTGTGACATTAGTTTGACATGATGGCTGCAGAACCATCTGCACATGACCTGCTGGCATCACCAGGTTCTGTACGCAGTGACATTAGTCATGGTGCATGTGTAGATAACACCCAGAACAGTAACATATTTGCAGGGTGTCGAGGAGACTTGGGGTTTGAGATAGAGCTGGAGTAGGTTTTCACTACCATACTTCACCATCTGGAGGTGGAACCTTCACAGAACTGGGAGTTATATCTGGGGCTGCTGCTGTGTGACTGGAACCTGGATGAGGAGGTGGGGAGTGGGAGCAGCTGGTAGAATTTTGGTTATATTATTTCCTTATGATTTCTGGCAAGACCACTTTTGAGACTGGTTTCTGCTTTTGGTGTCTTAAGAATGACTTGGAGTACTTCCTTGCACATGTGCACTCTTTGAGTCACCTAGCCGTGACATTTGTAGCCTATCCAGCTTTTATATATACACTATTTTACAAGTAACCAAAAGCAACCATGGCAATTTCATTTTTTTCAAAAGTCAATTATTCTGACCATGATACTACACATTTGTGTCTTGAAAGAGTAGTAATTAGTGTGGTGCAGTAATTTTACCAGATTTAAGAAGAGATAGCTTTAAATCACAGTAATTTTCTTAAAATAAATTCAGGTATAAAACCTTGTGAGGTTGGATTGATAATATTGGGCCATGTATGTGCACTGTCTTGTCAAATGAAGGAAAGCCTGGACAAGTGATGGACTTGACCTTTGGACCCACCTACAATCATCTTGCAGCATAGCCTCACATAGCAAGACAGCACACAATTATAAAGTCTAAACAGTTTATCTCCAAAATACAATGGATTGAAAAGATCTTGATGTGTTAATTTGAATACAGATGCCAGCAACAAGATTTCTATGAAGTTTTAAATGTCATCTTGCTTTATGCATGACGGCATCTGATTGACTGAATTTTCTATTCTGATTTAGCAGTCTTCATTACAGTCTCAATATTTTGCACTTTTCATTAATACAGCTTTCATACCGAAAGTACTGTACATTGTAGTACTCTCAACATTGCACTTTTGTCATCTATACTTAGTCCCTTGTTCTGGATACCATCCTTGAAGACAGTCATTTAGTCTGGGTTGTAGTATGCTTAAGATAAAGGAATTATTGTAAAATATATTTAAAATTATATAAGAAATTATTTTTCTAAAGTTCAAGTATATTCAATATGATTAATTATTCTAGTTACATCATTAATCTGAATGGTTTAGAATACATTTTTAGTTTAAAACCAATTCATTATTACAGTTGCCTAACATTTAATTTCTAACAGCTTTAATGGTTTCCAAGTTTTGATTTTTGGTGTTTGGAGAAACAAATATCATTGCATACAAAAACAAATGTACCTGTGTCTTATAGTTTTTGTCAGCACTGTCCAACTGAACATTCCATAACGATGCAAAAAACATGCATTGCAAATATTCTTATGCCCACATTAAAATGATTAGCGAACAATTTGCAAGCAATTTAAAAATGATTGTACATTGTTGTCATTTGTTGATACAAATTGATGATTCTCAAATGTTGTTCAAGCATCGTGTTGTGGAAAACAAATTGACATGATAAAGTTAAAGCAATAACTTTTAAGCCAATATCGAACATTTTCATCACAACTGATAGAAAGCCAGATTTTACAATGTGCAATCTTAGTCAACATCATCAAAACTTGATATTTTAAATAATAGATGCTTTTCAAACCTTTCTCATGAAATGTTCTTAGGAAGATTGCACACTACATGATTTTTGGTAATTATTTGCAATATAAATCTTGCCACACTTGACATTGCCTTTTTTTTGGATATAGGCAATTTTTATTGAACTAAGGGAATATTTGTATTTTTTGAATCAGGTAACATTATTCTTGAATACACTTCATCTGTACGTCTACAAGCTTCTAATAGTAACCTCACTTGCACAGATAGTTTTCCAGATTTGCATACATCTAACATCAATTTTTCATATTAATCTACATTGACCATGTTCAGAAAATAGCTAGACTTATAAACAAAATTGACCTTAATATAACTACAACCATATGAATTGTATTGATAATTTTAACTTGCATTGCGAGATGCCAGTGTTTTGAACTTAGTTTTGGTGCTCATTCATGAAGTACTCCACCAGAAACTCTACAGATCAACATTCACAGTAATCCTATAGGCTAATAAAAGGCCTTTGAATCAACAAAATTCATATAAAGATAAAGTAATTCCAGGGAAAAAAATAGATTAAAAGTACAACATTTTTAACCAGTATTTTCAGTCTAATTAGACCAAGGCTTGTTACAAACTGTCTATTATAAGGTGAATATGATTGCTTTTTAAGATTAGAATATTACTAACTTGTTTATATAAATACTGTGGCTGCAAGAGGTCAGGAATTAGCAATTCTGCAGCAAGTTACATCCATCCTGAATCCCCAAAGTTTGTTCACCATTTACAAATCACAAGTCAGGAGTTTGATGGAATACTCGGGATGACTGCATGTTAAAAAAATGCACTTCCAACAATACTCAAGAAGCTCATCATTCAGGAAAAAGCAGCCCACTTGATTGGCATCCAATCAACCTCAGAAACATTCATTTCCACCACTACTGATATGTCATGTCTCAAAGGATAACATATATTGCTGCTACTAATCTTCCTTAGCATGCTGCATTTCAGACCCTGTCTTATTATTAATAGTAGAGGATAACTACTGATGAGTCTTAATAAAAAGAGACACTTATTCTTTGTAGCCTCCTTATGTCCTCCTCAAAACTTTCCAATGTCTCTTTGTTTCATCAATAAATTTAGCAATTATATCTTCTGTTCCTTTATCAAATGCAAGAGGTGGAGGCTTCAGCACTGATTCCTGTTCGATATCATTAATTGCATCTTGCCAGTCAGAAAATGATTCAAATAAAACCAGAAAATGCTGGTGAAACTGAGCAGTTCTGGCAGCATCTGTGCAGGGACAGAAAGAGTTAACATTGAGTCCATTACAACTCTTCTTCAGAAACATTAACTCTGTTTCTGTCTCCACAGATGCTGACAGACCTGTTGAGTTTCTCCAGAAGTTTCTGTTTCAGTTCAGATGTCTATATTTGCAGTACCTTGTTTCCATCACAAAATGATCCATTTATGTCCACTGTTTCCTGTCAGCTAGCCAATCTTCTATCCATATGTTATCATGAGTTTTTTTTAAGACGGATCCTATCAATGCCTTATGGAAATCTAAGTGCCACATATCAAATGGCCCCCCCTTTATCCACAGCACATGCTTCTAACATCTTCCCTAGAATGGATGCTAAGCCTTCTGGCCTTTAGTTTCTTGCTCAATTTCCCTTGTACCTTAGTATTTTACCTCTTTATTCATCTTAGTCATTTTTGCTGCTTTATATATTCGTCCAATCTTCTAATGTTCTGTTCATTACTGCACAATTATATGCTTCTTTAAGTGTAATACCATAGTCATTTTAATCATAAATGGTGTGAACTGCTCTTGGTATATCTCTATTGACCAGTTTATCTTTTAATCAGTTTTTACCAGTCCACTTTAGTTAGCTCTGCTTTCATACCCTCATAATTGTTCTTATTTAACCACAATCCCATTTCTGTTATAGCCTGCCCTCTCTGGTTGGTTCCAGACCTGAAAAACTATTCCAAAAACACTATATGAACTCTTTGTCTTAATCTGCCTTTTCTCATCTGACATTTCTAGATGATGCAGATTAAAATTCCCATGGTTGTCACTGTACCTGTGTGATTATCTCTCATTAAGTTTTACTCTATGTTCTATCCTATTGAGTGGTTACTGTTTGGAGATCACTCTCATAAATGATTTATTGGCTTTATAATTCCTCATCTCTACACAAAACTCTTCTCTATCCTAGTTGCCTGACCTTAATTCATACTTTTCTCCTGGTGCTAACACAATTATTCATGCACAGAACAATCTCTTCATTTTTTTCCTTGCTTCCCATTCTTCCCAAATGATGTGTATGTTTCAATATGGAGTGGGAGAATTCCTGATGAAGGGCTTTTGCCTGAAACATTGATTTTCCTGCTCCTTGGATACTGCCTGACCTGCTGTGCTTTTCCAGCACCACTCTAATCTGGACTCATGTATGTTTCAATATTCAGGTCTCCGTAATGGCTTTCAAATTATACTTACTTTGTTCTCGATCTGTACTCTCAGTTCATCTTTTGGTACAACTAATAAACACATGTTGCAATTACAAATCAAAAATATATATATAGTACTTCTGGGATCTGACCCATTATCATAATGCTATTTTGCTTTGAATGCTACATACATTCAAATACAGAGCCTTTAGTTTTGTCCTTTTATTCTTTTTGCACACTCTAGCCTTATTGGTTGATTTATACTTAGGTTTGTTCTCTCTATCCCCTCTTGCTATTGTCTGTTTATCATTTCCTATATTATTACCTCTCTTCCTTGCCTTGCCTCCACTCTTTGATTCACCACATCTTCCCAAATTTGATCCCTTGTTCCATTATTTAATTCAAGACTCTATTTCCTGTGTTATGTGGCTCACTGAAATATCGACTTCAGCACAGTTCAAGTGTAGGCTGTCTGAACAGTCCAGTCTACATTTCACTCAGTACTGATACCAGGATCATGCCATATTAGGCTTCTCAATCTTCTGGTGATTGAGATATAGTGCTGCCACTCATACTGAGTGTAAGGGCCTGTCTATTTATTTGTAGCAGAGAACAGACCCTTAACAAAAAGTTTATTTGAGGCAACAAAAGTCAGTTTATTGCATAATAGCAATAGATGCAAGTTGCATTGACTCAGCATAATTATTTAAGATTAACAGAAGCAGGGGATGATTTGTCCATTTACATCAAGAACTCAAGCTAGATAATCTGGTTCTCCAGCCAAAGACTGTGTAACATCAACGGCTTAATGCAACCTCAATATTACCTTTTCTTTTCAGGACCATTACCTTAAATAACATAAGAACATAAGGAAGAGGAGCAAGAGTAGGCCATCTGGCCCCTCAAGCCTGCTCTGCCATTCAATAAGATCAGGGCTGATCTTTTCATGGCCTCAGCTCTACTTTCCTGATCTCTCACCATAACCCTTAATTCTTCTCCTGTTCGTAAATCTATATTTTGACCTAAAGATAGTCAAGTCGATAACCTTAACTGCTGTACTCAGCAGCAAATTCCACAGATTCACAGATTTAGCTGAAGAAGTCCATCCTGAGCTCAGTCCTAAATCTGATACCCCCTTATTTTGACGCTCTTCTCCCTAGTTTGACCCACCCCCAGTGGAAATAACCTCTCTGCTTCTATCTTATCTATTCCCTTCATAATTTTATGGTTTTTTCAACAATCTATCTTTGCCTTAAAAACATTCGACAAGGTAGCTTCAACTGCTTCATTGGGCAAGGAATTCCACAGATAAAGGAATTTGAAGCTCAGTAGGACAATGTTAAGTGAAAACAGTGGACCACATAAATGATAAATACAAATCAGTGAGTGAGTGTTACCCATACAGGCTGTACTATCATAGATAAGCTAGGGGAGCGTGGGGGTGGGGAGAGAGTAGTAGAGAGTACAATGGGTGAGTGGGGGAGGAGATGAAGGTGATAGGTCAGGGAGGAGTGGGTGGAGTGGATAGGTGGAAAAGGAGCTAGGCAGGTAGGACAAGTCCGGACAAGTCATGGGGACAGTGCTGAGCTGGAAGTTTGAAACTAGGATGACGTGGGGGAAGGGGAAATGAGGAAGCTGTTGAAGTCCACATTGATGCCCTGGGGTTGAAGTGTTCCGAGGCGGAAGATGAGGCGTTCTTCCTCCAGGCGTCTGGTGGTGAGGGAGCGGCGGTGAAGGAGGCCCAGGACCTCCATGTCTTCGGCAGAGTGGGAGGGGGAGTCGAAATGTTGGGCCATGGGGCGGTGTGGTTGATTGGCGCGGGTGTTTCGGAGATGTTCCCCCAAAAGCACTCTGCTAGGAGGCGCCCAGTCTCCCCAATGTAGAGGAGACCGCATCGGGAGCAACGGATATAATAAATGATATTAGTGGATGTGCAGGTAAAACTTTGATGGATGTCAAAGGCTCCTTTAGGGCCTTGGATAGAGGTGAGGGACGAGGTGTGGGCACAGGTTTTACTGTTCCTGCAGTGGCAGGGGAAAGTGCCAGGATGGGAGGGTGGGTCATAGGGGGCGTGGACCTGACCAGGCAGTCACGGAGAGAACGGTCTTTGCAGAAGGCGGAAAGGGGTGGGGAGGGAAATATATCCCTGGTGGTGGGGTCTTTTTGGAGGTGGCGGAAATGTCGGCGGATGATTTGGTTTATGCGAAGGTTTGTAGGGTGGAAAGTGAGCACCAGGGGCGTTCTGTCCTTGTTATGGTTGGAGGGGTGCGGTCTGAGGGCGGAGGTGCGGGATGTGGACGAGATGCATTGCAGGGCATCTTTTAACCACGTGGGAAGGGAAATTGCGGTCTCTAAAGAAGGAGGCCATCTGGTATGTTCTATGGTGGAACTGGTCCTCCTGGGGGCAGATACGGCGGAGGCGGAGGAATTGGGAATACGGGATGGCATTTTTGCAAGAGATAGGGTGGGAAGAGGTGTAATCCAGGTAGCTGTGGGAGTCGGTGGGTTTGTAAAAAATGTCAGTGTCAAGTCGGTCGTCACTAATGGAGATGGAGAGGACCAGGAAGGGGAGGGAGGTGTCAGAGATGGTCCAGGTAAATTTAAGGTCAGGGTGGAATGTGTTGGTGAAGTTGATGAATTGCTCAATCTCCTCGCAGGAGCACGAGGTGGCGCCAATGCAGTCATCAATGTAACGGAGGAAGAGGTGGGGAGTGGTGCCGGTGTAATTACGGAAGATCAACTGTTCTACGTAGCCAACAAAGAGACAGGCATAGCTGGGGCCCATATGTGTGCCCATGGCTACCCCTTTGGTCTGGAGGAAGTGGGAGGATTCAAAGGAGAAATTGTTAAGGACCAGTTTGGCCAAACAAATGAGAGTGTCGGTGGAAGGGTACCAATGGGGACGTCTGGAGAGGAAAAAATGGAGGGCTTGGAGGCTCTGGTCATGGCGGATGGAGGTGTAGAGGGATTGGATATCCATGGTGAAGATGAGGCGTTGGGGGCTGGGGAAACTGAAGTCTTGGAGGAGGTGGAGGGCGCGGGTGGTGTCTCGAACGTATGTGGGGAGTTTCTGGACTAGGGGAGATAGGACAGTGTCGAGGTAGGTAGAGATGAGTTCAGTGGGGCAGGAGCATGCTGAGACAATGGGTCGGCCAGGGTGGTCAGGCTTGTGGATCTTGGGAAGGAGGTAGAACCGGGCAGTACGGGGTTCCTGGACTATGAGGTTGGAAGCTGTGGGTGGGAGATCTCCTGAGGTGATGAGGTTCTGTATGGTCTGGGAGATGATGGTTTGGTGATGGGGGGTGGGGTCATGGTCGAGGGGGCAGTAGGAAGAGGTGTCCTCGAGTTGGCGTTTGGCTTCAGCAGTGTAGAGGTCAGTGCGCCAGACTACCACTGCACCCCCTTTATCTGCTGGCTTAATGCTGAGGTTGGGATTGGAGCAGAGGGATTGGAGGGCTGCGCGTTGTGAGGGTGAGAGGTTAGAGTGGGGGAGGGGGGGTAGACAGGTTGAGGCGGTTAATGCCCCGGCGTCAGTTGGAAATGAAGAGGTCGAGGGCAGGTAATAGGCCAGCGCGGGGTGTCCAGGTGGATGCAGTGTGTTGGAGGTGGGCGAAGGGGTCCTCGGAAGGTGGGCGGGAGTCCTGATTGTGAAAGTAAGCTCGGAGGCGGAGGCGACGGAAGAATTGTTCGACGTCACAGCATGTATCAAATTCATTGATGCATGGACAGAGGGGGATGAAGGTGAGTCCTTTGCTGAGGACTGATCGTTTGTCCTCAATGAGGGGGTGGTCTGGAGGGATGGTGAAAACTCGGCAGGGCTGGGAGCTGGGATCTGGTGTGGGTGTGGAGCTGGGAGTGGGGTCAGAGCCAGTACCTGGAGTGGGTGTGATGGTGGGGGGAATGGGGGTGGAGTCATGAGCAGGAGTAGTGTTCCCCTCGGGGTGGACTAAGTAAAGGTAAATGTATGCCATTTAATTTGGTATTTGTTGGTTAGCATAGATATGTGTCTCTATGACTCTGTGATGCAGTAGCAGCAATGTAAACCATGTACAATATTCACTGCAGCAACTCGCCAAATTGTATTCAACAGCAGCTTCTTAACTTGTGACTTCTATCACCTCGTAGTGCATGGAAGCACAACCACCAATTTCCCCTCTGAGATAACTTTCTTGGAAATATATCACCATTCATTCTCTATTTTTGGATCAATGGCCTGGAACTCCCTCCCTCAGTATGCTGCAGGTGTACTTTCACTGGATGGACTGCAGTGGTCCCAGATTGCAGGTCACTAATACCTCCTTGGGAGAAATAGGGATGAGCAATAAATTCTAGCCTAAGCAGTGACACCCATTTCTTTAAAAAATAATATTTTTAAGGCGGACTGTTAAATAGTAATTGATTTGAAATGCTGGACAAAATCTTTAGTTCTGGACTACAAGTTTGGCAGGGGGCAGGAAGTGAGTTACACCTTGTCCGCTGCCATAGCCCTGATATGGCACCTTTCCATTCAATTACAGAAAGTCCAATAATTGTTTATTTATTTCCTCACAGCCCAAGGCCCCAAATCACCTTCCAAGTCAAGCAGCAATTTACTTGTACATTTTTCAACCTAGTCTACTGTACTGTCAGCTTACCATGCAGAATCCTGTATATCGAGGTGACTGAATGTGGACTGAGTGACTGCACTGTGCTACATCTCCACTCCATCCATTAGAATGATCCAACTGTTCAGTTGCTTGTCATTTCAAAACACTAGCTTGCTCTCTTGCTAATATTGCTGTCCTAGATCATTTGCATTGTTCCAACAAAGCCCATAGCTATCTGGAGATACAGCATTTCATTTTCTACTTACACACTTTACAGCCTTCAGGATTCAACATTAATTTCAACAAATTCAGAACATGAATATTGTCCTCCATTTTGATGATCTCCATCTTTACCTCAAGTGCTTTGTTTGCATGAGATTGCTGTCAGCAGAGTGACCTACGTTTGAACTATCCACACAGCAAACTAATACATATTCTGCATTTATGTGTCCCCTCTACTGCCAGTCATACACCCTGTGTCTTTTGTTCTTTGCCATCTCTTCCACTTGCTCCTTTTCCCCTCATTTTTCAGGCTTCATCAGTTCTGAAGAAGTGTTACATTGGATTCAAAATATTAACTTTGTTTCTCTCCTCCACAGATGCTGTCAGACCCTTACTGAGTTTCTCCAACACTTCTTATTTTTCTAGATGTTGGTTTGCTCGATGAGCTGGGAGGTTTGTTTTCAGACATTTCGTCATTGTACTAGGTAACATCTTCAGTGAGCCTCTGAATGAATCACTGGTTGTAGAGCCCACTTTCTATTTATATGTTTGGGTTTCCTTGGAACCCTTCATTTGGAGGCTCACTGAAGATGTTCCCTAGTATGGTGATGAAATGTCTGAAAATGAACCTCCCAGCTCAGCAAGCAAACTTATATCCAGAACCTGAACCTGAGCTACAAATCTTCTCAAAACTCACCAGCTTCCTATTTTTATTTCAGGTCTCCAGCTTTTGTCGCTTTTTTTTTACTTGGATGTATTATTCATAAGCTGTACCAGGGATTGTAATTTTGGAGGCAGTAGTGGGAAATAAAAGGAGGAACCGCTGAAAGAAACACTGGGGAACTCAGAAAAACAGGAAAATAAACAATAACGATAGAAAGCCAGAAAGTAGTTCTGAGCAGAAAACAAGATCTTGAAAAGAAAGTTGGTGAAATGCACATGAAAGGGAGCAGTTATAAAAATCACAAATGTTAATGAAGATCCCCAACTAATATGAACTTTAAAAAAAATTAATACTATTAATTGTTATGATCAAAATTCGTACTTACAGTTACTGTGAAAGAATTAAGCAAAAAATTGTTTATAGAGCTATATAACCAAGAAAAAGAGAGATCCTATAAAGTGGCCAAGAGCACTGGGAAATCAGAAGTTGGGAAGGCTACAAAAGCAAACAGAGGATAACAAAGAGAGAAATATGGAAGGAGAGGATCAAATATGAAGGTAGGCTAGCCAGTTATATTAGAAATGATAGTAAAAGTTTCTTTCAATACATAAGAAACAAACGACAGGCAAAAGTAGACATTGGGCCACTTCAAACTGATGCTGGAAGCCTAGTGATGGGAGATAAGGAAATAACTGGAGAACTTAGTAAGTACTTTGCATCAGTCTTCACAGTGGAAGACATGAGCAATACCCCAACAATTAAAGGGAGTCAGGGGGCTGAGTTGAGTATGGTTGCCATTACAAAAAAGATAGTGCTAGAAAAGCTTAAAGGTCTTAAAATTGACAAATCTCCTGGCCCCGATGGGCTACATCCTAGAGTTCTGAGGGAGGTGGCTGAGGAAATGGCGGAGGCGTTGGTTGAGATCTTTCAAAAGTCACTGGAGTCAGGGAAAGTCCCAGATGATTGGAAGACTGCTGTTGTAACCCCATTGTTCAAGAAAGGATCAAGGCAAAAGATGGAAAATTATAGGCCAATTAGCCTAACCTCGGTTGTTGGTAAAATTCTAGAATCCATTGTGAAGGATGAGGTTTCCAAATTCTTGGAAGAGCAGGGTCAGATTAGAACAAATCAACATGGATTTAGTAAGGGGAGGTGGTGCCTGACAAACCTGTTAGAATTCTTTGAAGAGGTGACAAGTAGGTTAGACTAGGGAAACCCAGTGGATGTGGTCTACCTAGACTTCCAAAAGGCCTTTGATAAGGTGCCACACGGGAGGCTGCTGAGTAAGGTGAGGGCCCATGGTGTTCGAGGTGAGCTACTGGCATGGATTGAGGATTGGCTGTCTGACAGAAGGCAGAGAATTGGGATAAGAGGTTCTTTTTCGGAATGGCAGCCGGTGACAAGCGGTGTCCCGCAGGGTTCAGTGTTGGGGCCGCAGCTGTTCACATTATATATTAATGATCTGGATGAAGGGACTGGGGGCATTCTAGCGAAGTTTGCCGATGATACAAAGATAGGTGGACAGGCAGGTAGTACTGAGGAAGTGGGGAGGCTGCAGAAGGATCTAGACAGTTTGGGAGAGTGGTCCAGGAAATGGCTGATGAAGTTCAATGTGAGCAAATGTGAGGTCTTGCACTTTGGAAAAAAGAATACAAGCATGGACTACTTTCTAAGCGGTGAGAAAATTCATAAAGCCAAAGTACAAAGGGATCTGGGAGTGCTAGTTGAGGATTCTCTAAAGGTAAACATGCAGGTTGAATCCGTGATTAAGAAAGCGAATGCAATCTTGTCATTTATCTCAAGAGGGTTGGAATATAAAAGCACCGTTGTGCTACTGAGACTTTATAAAGCTCTGGTTAGGCCCCATTTGGAGTACTGTGTCCAGTTTTGGTCCCCACACCTCAGGAGGGACATACTGGCATTGGAGCGTGTCCAGTGGAGATTCACACGGATGATCCCTGGAATGGTAGGTCTAACATACGAGGAACAGCTGAGGGTTCTGGGATTGTACTCATTGGAGTTTAGAAGGTTAAGGGGAGATCTAATAGAAACTTACAAGATAATACATGGTTTGGAAAGGGTGGACACTAAGAAATTGTTTCCTTTAGGCGAGGAGGCTAGGACCCATGGGCACACTTTAGAATTAAAGGGGGTCAATTCAGAACAGAAATGCGGAGACATTTCTTCAGCTAGAGAGTGGTGGGCCTGTGGAATTCATTGCCGTGGAGTGCAGTGGAGGCCAGGACGCTAAATGTCTTCAAGGCAGAGATTGATAAATTCTTGATGTCACAAGGAATTAAGGGCTACGGGGAGAATGCGGGTAAGTGGAGTTGAAATGCCCATCAGCCATGATTAAATGGCGGAGTGGACTCGATGGGCCGAATGGCCTTACTTCCACTCCTATGTCTTATGTCTTAAGATTGAATATATTTCTATATATATTTTTGACAGTAAACATTTTGAGACATTGAGCTTTACAGCAGTTGAGTACTAAGTGAACTCCTTAAAATGAAGATTTGATGTAAATGTTAGAGAAGTATTGGAGAGGTGAACCCACTAATAATGAGAAATAATACATCAATTAGGAATCGGACATGAAAGGCAATTCATAAGGAAATAGTCTACCATAAACATCAGCTTTTCCAAATACCTTAAATTGCAGGAATTCCTGAATAAATAGAATGAATCATAACTGCTTTTTATGATAGTTAGGCTTTAAAAGAAATCATCAAGCAGCAACGTCATGGAGGTTTCATTGTTATGTACATGAATTCAGCTACAAAACAGCCATAGGGCAGTGGGAACAAATTTCATAAAACACAGGAGCTTAGACAATGTGAAACAGCAGAACACATGTCAAAAGTAGCCCATATATCCTGATTTGTGGTAACTGTCAGACATACCAAGTTTCACTGTTAAACAACATTCCCTCTAAGTTGCACAGCAACTCAGAGGCTCTGTGCACACTTCCTTTGCTTCAACCTCCACATGCCACTATTGCCAAATAAAGAATGATGACATCCAAACATTTCCTTCTCTCTTTATGAGAAATTGAAGACACAAAATCATTAAATGAAAATCAATAACTGCACAAAGATAAACTTAGTTCAGAAAATCATGACTTATTGCTTAAAAACAGGAGGACTCTTCAAATTGAACGCAGTCTTTGATTATGATTTTTATTTTATATCTGTAAGAAGCAGGCTGATTTTTGTTTTACATAAAAGGGTGCAGATCCTCTGGTTGCAGAGATCTTAAACTTGAAATAGGAAGTTAAGTAAGTCTGCCTTCTGGCTAGTTAATTCATAGATCTGCACTCACATAAACTTATGTTGTTCGTCTCCAAAATGCTTTGAAGTCCAGGGCTGCCTCATGTTCAGGTCAATGTTCCAAGTGTGTGACAATGAGATCTTGAAGTCTTTTATGAGAAGTTACTGCTGCTTAGCATTGAACTGCCATCATGATCTGGTCTGCCCACAAAATATGATGTAGTTGCAGTGATTTTGTTTTAACTTTCAGTATGGTATTTGTTCCTGATGAAGCAATAATTATGGCTCTCTAAACATTTGAACTTGTTATGTGAAATGTGATGCTGAAAGATTGAACAGATAGCTTATTTTACCTACAAATATTACAATCACAAGCACTGCACAAGTACTGAGTAGTTTTGTTAAAATTGTCGTATGCTTTCCTTGGTATGTCAAGTTGCAAGTGCCACAAGTGAGCACAAGACAGAGATATTTATACAATCTGGCCAGATGCTGTGAAACCATGGTGATATCATGAGCATGTCTCCTAAAGGTGGACTGCATACTAGCAGAGAGACATAAGACAATGGATTCCAGGGATCAAGAGATTTGCCCTGAGGAAATGGTGACTTTTCCCAATGCTGAGATAGAAGCTCAGAGATGCTATAACTGGAGCTATCTGCTTACAAGAAATTAATCAACTCATTGGGATTCTGAAGACATGTCTCTGGTGCTTGGCCTCTTCAAATTGTAATTTGCAATATAATATTGCATGTCAGTTGTGGAGGATGGTTCTTGTGGTGCAGAGGTAGTTTACCACCTCTGAGCCAGGAGACCCATGTTTAGATCTCAACTAGAGTCGTGTCATAATATCTCTGAACAGGTCAATTACAAATATCTACTCCTGCAAGGTCTTGCAAATTGTGGCGATCTACTGCATAGCCCATGACTTAGCCTTCTGGAGAGATAGGGATCTTAAAGAGGGTGAGTGCTAGATTGACACAATTCATTGCAAGAAAAGGTGGAAGGAAAGGGTAGGAACATGCAGAGCACATAGAAGCCCATGCAATTATAGGAAGATAGTTGAGCTGGCTCAAGAATTGAAACCTCATCAAGATGGTGTGAACACCAGGCACCTGAAAGCAAATCACACAGAAGACTGTAGGATACTTTGCTTTTGACTTTGACCAATCTGTCCATTAAATATATCCATTAAACATTCAAACTTGAATTTGTGCCTGAGATACTTCTTTTTACACTCATGGAATGTGAGTATTGATGACTGCAACACATCTGTCTAGCAATGTGTGTCATCATTCAAAGACCATTGCTTCCCCTCACCACTTGTTTCCTCTTTTGCAGCCTTACCATTAAAGAAAGTGAGCTCCCACATGTGGGACTATGGCTCAACATTTAAAGTGTTATTAATAAATTACAATGTGCTTAATCATAAGTGAAACTACTTAAGTGAGCCATTCAATGCTGTGATTGATGCAGTGCCTTTGCTATTGGTTATTTCTACAGTGTTCACCTTGTGGTTCTCAGAGGATACAGAGGCTTGTCTGTGTCTGTTTGAAGTGGGGAGTTATCCCAATATAGCTATGTATTATCTTATCAGCGAATATCACACCATCACCTCCACCTCACCCCCCTCCCCCACCCCAAACTTCTCCACCACTATTTATCTACTCAGGCGCTGGTAAAATTCATCCCTATATGAATACCTAAGTCGGCAAGCACAAACACATGTCCTTTTCTTCATGATTCTCTAACCTCATTATTTACATTCCATCAATACATCATGATGAGAAATCTGCAAAAACACCTTTGACTATGGTCTAGAGTATAAACAGTGGCTCAGGTTTGGTAACACTCTTCTCATTGAGTGTCATGATTAAATTCCTACTCCAGAACTTGAGCACAAAAATTAAGGCTAACACTTACTTACAGTAATGAGGTAGTGGTAGACTGTTAGAAGTGACAAGTTTTGCACACAAATCCTTATAAGATGGCTGAAATAGGACATATCAAAATTATCATGTGGGCAATGGCTACCCTGATAAGATGATTTCTTGCTGCATATCATGCACAAAGAAGACTAAAGCTTTTTGGTCAAGACTTTTGGTCTTGAAAAGTACCCAGTTTACCTCAGATTACCATAGAATGATAAGGTATTGCAAACATTTGAGCAACAGCTGAATTTAGCTGTTGCACGCTGTAACTATGCACCATCCACATTCACTAGTGGTGTTCACCACTAACATCATTAAAATGAACCTGTCGTCAAGCCAAAAAATCACTTTGGCTATCACCCAAATAAATAATGTGGTTATATGAATTTCAGGTTAGTGTGATGCTAGATATGTAGAGTCAAGATTTGAGTGGTGCTGGAAAAGCATAGCAGGTCAGGCAGCATCCGAGGAGCAGGAAAATCGATGTTTCGGGCAAAAGCCCTTCATTAGGAATACTAGATATGTAGGCCACACAGTCTCAGGTACTGTGAAGTCCATGTCCAAATGCAATATGACCTGAACAATATTCAGGCTTGGTTTGAAACGTAGCAAATAACATTCAAGCTACACAAATACAAACAATGACAATCTTCAAGAAGAGAAAATCTAACCATTGCCACTTGATATTCAATGGTTCTACCATCACTGAATATCCCACTATCAACATCCTGGGATATTGATATTACAATTTTCTAGAAACTGAACTGAACTCATTATACAAATACAGTGGCTGCAAGAGTGTGGCAAAGGCTAGGAATATTGCTGTGAGTAACTCATCTCCTGACTCCCCAAAACTGTCCATCATCGGTCAGGCAGAATTCAAGTGTGTAGTGATTTATGTCGCCCTTGCCTGGATCAGTACAGCTCTAACAACGTTCAAGAAACTTGACACCCATAAATAACAAAGCTGTTCATTTGATTGGCACCACATCCACAAACATTCAGTCACTCCACCACAGGTGCTCAGAGACAGCATTGTGTACTACCTACAAGATGCACTGCAGAAATTCTCGAAGGACAAAGACAGCCTTGGAAACACCACCACTTGCAAGTTTTCCCTCGAAGTGACTGACCGCCCTGAGTTGGAAATATATCACGATTCCTTCAGTGTCGATGAGATGAAATCCTGAAGTTCCCTCATCAGAGGATTGTAGGTCTACCTCCAGCAGATGGAATGCAGCAGTTAAAGACGATAGTTCACTACCACCTTTTCAAGGACAATTGGGATTAGATTAATTTAACATTAATGGAGACAAACCTTTACTAGATCAAACTAAATTATAGCTGCTCTGGAATGCCGGAGGGTGATACCAGGTGCATGAAATGAAATTTAATCCAGTTCTGCCCAAAGTATTCCTCCCTTTGATAGGTGCATAAATTTATATAAAGAAGGTTTACTTCAATTGAGTATTTATCAATGGCAATATTAACATGCATGGGAACACCACACCTGCAAATGTCCGTTCACAGTCACAAAGTAATTTCCTGAAATTTCCTTCCATTAGCACAGTGGTAATAAACACCTAGTACTGTAGTGATTCAAGAAAATATCTCAACACCGTCTTCTCCAGCCAATTAGAAATTAGCATACACGCTGGGTTAGACAGTGATACTGACATCCCTAGAAATTTAAAAAAAAATTACTTAGTTTTATACATACTGAAATTTTCTGACTTACTTGAACTACATGAAACAAAATATCCTGTCAATGGCTCCCAAATTGCATAGATTGATATTTTTCATCTGGTACTACTTCAGTTCTGTTTCTCTTGTGGTTTTATTAATATTTGACTATGACATGGTGGACAGAAATGTAAACCTTTTTAAAACTGAATTTTTAATCGAGAATTATTGAAGCTAATTATACCCAATTATAATTAATTTAAAATAATCATTATAATTACCAATTATTGCATTGTGGAGAATCTGGAAAAATGAGGGGTCGCACACTTAAGACAAAAATGAGGCAAAATTATTTGTGAGTGTCACAAATCTTTGGAATGCTTTTCCTCAAAACACAGTGGAAGCAGGGTATTTAAATATTTCTAATGCAATGGTGGATAGATTCTTGATAAGCACAGGCATAAAAGGTTATTTGAGTTAGGAAGGAATGAGGTGCTGAGATTACGATCATATTAACTGTGATTAGTTCATGAAGAAGCAGGCTTGAGGGGCCAAATAGCCCATTTAAAGGAGCAAATGAGTAAGAATAGGCCATTGAGCCTCTGCCCTTCTAAATTATGACTGATCAGCTACCTCAGTTCCATTCTCCACTCTATCCCAATACCTTCATAGAGTCATAGAGATGTACAGTATGAACAGACTCTTCACTGCAACTTGTCCATGCCAACCAGATATTCTACATTTATCTACATTTATTCTACATTTGCCAGCATTTGGCCCATATCTCTCTAAGCCCTTCCTATTCATATACACATCCAGATGCCTTTTAAATGTTGTAATTGTATCAGCCTCCACAGCTGATTCCATTCACACACCACCCTCTATGTGAAAAGTTGCTCCTGCTGTCCCCTTTAAATCTTTCCCCTCTTATCTTAAACCTATGCCCTTTAGTTTTGGATTCCCCTACACTGGAGAAAAGACCTTGACTATTTACCCTACCATGTCCCTCATGGTTTTATAAACTTCGATAAGGTCACCCCTCAGCTTCCGCCACACCAGAGAAAATAGCCCCAGCCTATTCAGCTTCTCCCGATAGCTCAAACCTTTCAGCCCTGGCAAAATCTTTCTATTCTGAACCCCATTAGTAAAGCAGAAAATGGGAGCACGAGTAGTGTTATAACACAGAGACCAGCAGCAAAATCAAATTAGACTCTCTACCTTTGTATTCACAACATAGTAAAATTAAAACCTTCAAAGAATCAAAAAATTAATCCTAATGGCTCCTAACTAGATCTTTTTCAATAACTAGTACCAGACACTAGATTTACAGTGTAAACAAAAAAAAACAATTTTATAATTGCTTTAGCAGACCAAATTTAAACCACAAGAGAGTCTAATTAATTTCGAAGATTTAAATCCAATCCCCTTTAATTCTAGCCCCACTGTTACACAAAGACATACAGACAAACAGACAAATAGGTAAATGAAAAGAGAAAAATAAATGAGATGGAACTGGCCAGTTCAGTAGACTCCATGATCCATAACATATGGGATTATATCTTGCTTGGTTTCTGACAACAACAATGCATGCAGATAGTTTACAGTAGGCTCAGAGTAATATTATTTAATTCTTATAATTGAGATTCTAATCTCTGGACTTGCAATAAATTGAGAGGAAAGCAAGGGAGCAATCATATATCTATCCTGTACCTTTTGCAGGCACAATTGTTCTGACTGAAAAATGCAGCTTAGAAGCTAGTTTAAACTGTGGTCTCTCCTTGCCAGACTTACTGACTCCTCACAAAATCCCAATTTACATTCAACATCTGCCTTCTGCTTCAGCACAGGCCACTCTGAAGTAAAAGCATCTATGGAGCATTCTTTTTAACAAGAAAAACCTGCAATTAACTTTCAGGCCTGACCTCAAAAACAAATAACAGCTTGTTTGTTCTTTATTTAAACACAAGCTGATGTTCACAGTCCAAAGGTTACCT
Organism: Chiloscyllium plagiosum; assembly: GCF_037043375.1. Lineage (NCBI taxonomy): Eukaryota > Metazoa > Chordata > Chondrichthyes > Orectolobiformes > Hemiscylliidae > Chiloscyllium > Chiloscyllium plagiosum. Next base: position 70,638,094 of record NW_028270146.1, read on the forward strand.
TTCAGTTCTCAGATCACAGTACACAGTTCCAAACCAAAAACGATAAAAAGAATAAAACAAAACTTTTAAAATTCAGTGAGGATTCTAACAGTGAGCCATTCAACTCTTTGAGCCTGTTCCGCCATTCATTATGGTATGGTTCATCATAAAACTCAATAGCTTGTTGCTGTTTTTAATCATATCCTTTGAGTCTTCTCACTTCAAGAGCCATATCTAACTCCTTCTTGCAATCATACAATGTTTTGGCTTCAATTGTTTTCTGTTATAATGAATTCCACTCAGGGTGAGGAAATTTTCCTCATCTCAGTCCTAAGTGGCTTACTCCCTATCCTTAGACTCAGACCCGTAGTTCTAGACTTTCCTGCCATTGGGAATATCCTTCCAGCATCTACTCTGTGTAGTCTGGTTAGAAATATATAGATTTCTATGGCAGCCCCATCATTTTTCTGAACTCTGGAGAAAATGATCCTAATCAATTCAATATCCCCTCATACATCAGTCCCACCATCCTAAGAATTGGTTTGAGGCACTTTTTCTGCATTCCTTCTACAACAAGAGTTTCCTTCCTCAGATAAGGAAACCAAAACATTAGATTTCAGGTGTGGTATCACCTAGGCCCTACATAATTGCAGCAAGACATCACTGCTCCTGTACTTGAATCCTCTTGTTTTGAAGACTAACATATCATTGATATAATTAATAATTGGAAATCTATGAAGGTCTGTTTGAACTTAGTAATGACTATGTTTCTACAGCCTACTGGCATAAAGAATTCCAAAGATTCACCACTGTTGAATGGATTTCTTCCTAATCTCAGTCTTTAAATGGCTTGTCCTTTATTACAAGACTGTGCCCCCGGTGTCCAGACTCCACAAAAATCTGTTCTGTCTCTACTCTGTCAATTCTTTAAGAATTTTCTAAGTTTTTGTGAAGTTGCTGTCATTCTTGTGAACTCTAGAGAGTGCACAGCAATCTCAATCTCTCCTCCTAGAATAGTTGCATCATCTCAAGAAGCAGTCTGGTGAACCTCTTGCCAGAATGAGCATATCCTTCTTTGGGAAGGGGACTAGAACTGCATACATTATTCTAGGTGTGGTCTCACCAGAGATCTCCATTTAATTGAAGACAGACATTATTGCTCTTGGACTCAAACCCTCTGTCGATAAAGACTAACATACTGTTTACTTTCTGGATGCTTGCTGCACCTGCAATTTAGCTTCCAGTGTTTTATGATGTTCCTTTGGACATCAACACTTTCCATTCTCTTCCTATTTAAAACTATTCTGCATTTTCATTCCTCCCACCAAAGCAGATTACCTCATACTTCATATTCCATGTGCCATGTTCCTGTTCACTTAATCAGCCTGCCTAAATCTTCTTGGAGCATCTTAAATTCCTCTTTACAATTCAAATTCCCACAATCTTGAAAATATTACAATTAGCTCTCACTTCAAAATCATTGATATAGATTGTAAACAACTGGGGCCCAAGTACTAATCCTTGGTGTGCCCCAATTGTCATAGTGTAGCAACCTGAGAACGACCATTTGTTTTTATTCTCTGCTTTATATTTGTTAACCAATCATCAAGTCATGTTATTATGTTACCTGAAATCTTATATGCTTGTTTTTAGTTTACTAACCTCTAATGTGACTCTTCATTTAAAGCTTTTAAAATGTCTGCTGAAAATCCAAACATATAATGTCTGGTGGTTCTCCCTTATTGACTCTGCTGGACACACTCTGAAAAAAACTGTACTAAATTTCTCAAATGTGATTTCCCTTTCATAAATCAGTCAATTTTTTTCCCTTGCCCAAAGGGACAACTTTTAAAAAAAAAATCAAGTAATCACAACTTTTTAATAGATTCCACTATTTTCCCTACTATTTCCATCATCTAACGGGTTTGTCGTTCTCCATTATCTCTCTCCTTCTCTTTCCTAAACAGTGCAGTTCCATTTACAACCTTCCAATCTGCAAGCTACTATAACAGAATTATTAGCATTTTGAAAGATGAAAACCAAGGCATTCACTATCTCTGTAACCACTCCTTTCAACACTTGGGTGAGGTGATCAGGTCCTAGGGAGATTTGTCATCTTTCAGTCCCATTAACTTTTCTAATACTACTACTTTTACTAATAAAAAAAAATTCATTGTCAGTTGACCTGGATCTTGATTTTCAGAAAGAACTCCTGTGTCTTTCTCCATGAAGAGAGAAGAAAATATTCATTTAGCTTATTTACTATTTCTCACATTCCTAAATCCACCTGCAATAATCCAACATCTGTTGGTCTCTGCCTTTAATGGTCCTACCCCACCAATGAACTGTCTTAGGGCAATTTAGAGGAGATCTGACCAGGGTCAAAGCAAGTAAAGTCTCTCTCCTAGAAAGAAGTATTTTTAAAACGGGTTACAAAAAATAGTTATCTCAATTTAAAAAAAGGTTTAGTTTTTCCAGCATTCAGTCCAGCTTAGAAATCTGGGGTTATAAAAAGCTGATGAAGTTTAAGCTTACTGTTTACAGTATTCATGTAAGCAGACTTCGTAGTTTCACACAAACTATGTGGAATTAGTTATGCATAATATAAAGATCTGATATAAATGTGCAATTTCACTAGATTTCAATCTGAAAATTGATGGTATTGGGAAATGGGCTGAAACTTTGTTTTGCTGGGTGTTATGATTTTTAAAAAATTTGTTCTATATTTAGACATTATGCAAATAAACTCTGTAATCTTATTTCAGTGACTAACCACTACATTAACTAAAATAAAAAGAGACACATGGGCTATCAAGCCAGATTTCAACCTGGTATCTGACTTGTACAGCAGTACTATCAGCTGGTGTTATAACACTCAGAAGTAACAACTCACCTCTTCATCCCAGAGAATCTCTTTCAAACAGACATAGACTGGATAGCAGTTTTCATTCAGCTTACGACTTTGTTGTGACATCACTTTTTTTTACTTCTGGAACTGTAACAGCAGCTGTGGCTATTTGCCCTCTCTATCTCAGGAGATAATTTGTATGTTTGTATGTATGTAAGCCTTCTACATTGAGTACTGGCTCAACTGAGTACTACTACATTGAGTACTACTCAAGTCTTATAAGACAAAATCCATGTTCTGAACAATTTGGTTAATTAAAATACAGCCAATTTTATCAGAGCTCCTTCATATTTTGACAAGTACTGTTTTCTATCCTACTTTATTTCTACATTTATCTTATTCAACTACCTTACTGAATGTGGCATCAAATAGACCGCTATTCACATTGCCTCTGGGCAAATGTGATGTTTTGACAGATAACTGTATTTCAACTTCACACAAGCTTTTTGAGTAGGTTTTATGACAGCACTCTATGGCAACAGAGCCAATGTACTTCATGAAATGCCCTATTCACTGTGGTAATTCCATCTTCCAGGCAAATATTAGCTCATTTTTTTCCCCAGGTAGAACAATGTCAGAAGAAATGTTCAGAGGATTATCTGATCATCTATCTTCTTTTTAAAATGCCATTTCTTTGACTATGATAGTTATGCTTATTCCACACCAAGATGTCCCATGAATTTTACAAATATAAATGTTATAACATCATTTTTATTGAATCTCAGTTTTAGAATATCATAAATCCCATCAAATTGCAGAACATTATTGATTCTTTGAGAATTGCATTTCTCTTACATGAATCAAAAATGTTGCAGATATCGTTTTCCTCAATGGGGAATAAAGGTATATGATTCACACGGAGCTAGGAATTATCATTATTTCACTGAAGGAAAAAAAATTGCCTTGCTTTTCTCAGTTTTGTGGCCCTGTTGTCAGGTCTAAATAGGGGTACCTAATCCATACTGACAAACAAACTACATAACATTGCAGTCTTTCCAGTGGTCTTCTCTGCCTATCATCATATGAAAATAGTGGACATGTTCTTGATGCTACCAACCCAAACCAGATGGTTGGGAGCTCTGGAGCTCCAGCAGCCTAATCGGAAGAGATAGTTGCAGGTCAAAAGGTGTCAAAGCCCTTCAATGTGGGAGTGTTCTTCCAAATTACAAAGTTCTGAGGAGTGAAGCCTTTAATCTTGTCTTGCAGAGAGGAAACATCTCCAATTATTGTTAGGTCCAAAAGTATGGCCTTTCTGCCAGTGGCCCTGCCTTAGGGCATGGAATTTCCATGAAGATTCCTCTGCTTGCTACAAGAAGGCTTGTCTTCAGTATCATGTCAACCTCCACAAGCAGTGAGCGGTTGCTCTGTCAATGGCAAAATATCAATATTTTGTCAAATAGAATTGAATGATTCACAATCTAAGTCCCCATCTGTCAATGGCAATTTTCCCTAGAAGCAGGAATGCGTCAGGCAGGCATTCTGACATGGCATCTTATTTTTCTAGCCCTTGCCTTCAAGCCCACAAAACAATTTGTGGGAAAATTCAGCTTAATTCCATTTAAAAATAGATACTTTCAGCTTCTGAGATGAAAATTTTCTTGGAATTTTTAATTTTAACATATTTTGTGTTTTTGGATCCTAGCTTCAACATTACAATAGTGATGACACATTATAAAGTATTTCATTGGCCATAAAGTCATTTACAACATCATGAGATCTTGAAAGGCACTATAAAATTCAAGTCCTTTTTTTTAAGCCAATTCTCACTAGCATCCTTCGGAGGCCTACATTAACTGGACAGTTTCCAGTCAATTCCCATGGCACAGCCAATAAGCCATGCCTACATTTGTTTTAAAGTTTCTTTCCTTACCACAAAAGTGTCTCAGTATTATAAAATGTTCAGTGTAGCCAACTTGTCTGCTGGAAGGTAATCTATCTTGGCATTGAAAAAGCTTGGCTTACAGCTCTGCATAGAATTAGTTGATAACTCTCTGGCTGAACAGAGGATTATGTGTGGACAGGGAATATTCATAAAATGGCTCCATTAGTGATGCATCAGTTGAGACACATTACAAAAAAAAGTTAAACAATCTCCTTACCCTTAGTTGATTATGTTGGTAAACAGAATCAAATTTGCAACTCTTGTTACAGATAAGAAGTACTTTTAATTAATTTTATTACTGTCCTCTTTTGTCCATAAACAATTTCAGGTTTTTTAAATTTTTCTTTTTCCTTTCAATATTGACAATGGTGTATCCCCCACAAACCTTCAGATTTTCTCATGAAACTTTTAAATCACTCATAACAAATTCTCTTTAAGGTACCAACAAAAATATGGTTTATTCATGCATTCAAATTCAAGGCATGGTTGTCGTAAACCAAACACACCCAACCATGTAATAAAGAAAGAAGAAAAGATGGAAAGGAAAGAGGTTACAATTTGTGCAGTTAGTCCATTTTACAGGTAAATGTAGGATTTCTTATAGAAACTATGTATCTGAAAGGTTCATTCTAAAGAGCCTGGAATCTGGTATTCTGTGGAGAGACTGTTGTTGGCAGTGATGCTAACAGCAGACTAGATCTTCCAAGACTGAAGCAAGCCAGACCAGGATTTTACACTTAAACTTCTAGAGATCAGGATTTTTGATCAGGGATCTTGAATAAATCAGCTTAACTAATGAGATAATTTGGGCTCGGAACACAGAAACTATTTATTGGCTGAGCCATTATCACCTTTTCACTTAAATTTCAGTGTCTTTTACAAACTAGAGAAATAGCTGGGGGGAAATAGGGCAGCAATTTACTAGTTGGGGGTGTCAAGTAGTGGTGGTTGGCCTCATGATACACCCTCATGCCCTACCACTGCCGAGAATAAAAGTTGGTGGAAAAGAAATGAAGCACCAAAGTCATAAAGCGATGAATGAGTGCAGAATGGGACTACTGCCCCTTGATAACAAAGTTCCAATCTGATTGGTTGGTAGCATCAAAAGCTTCAGATGTGCGGAGTTAATGTTGCTAAGACTACTGGTTGGTTTGTACAGAATACCTAATGGAATCTCAGGTGTACCTCAGGGACTCTAGGTAGGAAGGATTCGTATATTTAAGGAAGGGATTCAAAGTGGTTAGGAGTAGATTTTGAAATATAGGTAGCTTGGAAGCAAGAGGGGCCACCATCAGTTCAGGGGTGCCCTGATGACTAAAGGATACTTTCTGAAATGAAAGACTGCCCACTCTTGCCTGTTTGCCGATGTCAACCATCATTGGCAGTCCCTTGCCAACAAGGATGACTCTCTTCCATTCTCAGTGTGAATCTGTAGGTGGCTTTACAGACTGATATGGCTATCACAGGTTCTATTACATTTGGGGCAGGTGGTGGTCATGGGAAGGAGTGAATGGGGCATTGGTGTGGCAGCACGCTCCTTTCACTTGGCTTCCATTTATTTCACAACAGCACGTCTCGAGGCGCTTGAAGCCTTCCTAAATTCTCTTCCTCCACTTTGGACAGTCTTGGGCTAGTGACTTTCAGGTGTCTTGGGAATGACGCACTTCACCAGTGAAGCCTTATGGGCATCACTGAAGTGCTTTCTCTGTCTACCTGGGGTTTGCCTGCAGCTTCGAAGCTAGGAACAGAGCACCTACTTGGGAGGTCTCTTAGATTAGATTACTTACAGTATGGAAACAGGCCCTTCGGCCCAACAAGTCCACACCAACCCTCCAAAGAGCAACCCACCCAGACCCATTCCCCCACGTTTACCCCTTCACCTAACACTACGGGCAATTTAGCATGGCCAATTCACCTCACCTGCACATTTTTGGACAGTGGGAGGAAACCGGAGCACCCGGAGGAAACCCACGCAGACACGGGGAGAATGTGCAAACTCCACACAGACGGTTGCCTGAGGCGGGAATTGAACCCGTGTCTCTGGCGCTGTGTGGCAGCAGTGCGAACCACTGTGCCACCATGCCGCTTTAACAAGTCCACACCGACCCTCTGAACAGCAAGCAACCCATCTAGACCCATTCCCCTACATCTACCTTCACCTAACACTGCGGGCAATTTAGCACACCTCACCTGCACATCTTTGGACTGTGGGAGGAAACCTGAGCACCCGGAGGAAACCCACACAGAGATTGGGAGAATGTGCAAACTCCACACAGACGGTTGCCTGAGGTGGGAATTGAACCCATGTCTCTGGTGCTAACCACTGTGCCACTATGCCGCCCATGATCTTATTGATCATGTGAGCGACATGCCCAACCCAGGGTAGCCGATGATGGGTAGTCAGTGCCTCAATGCTGGGGATAATGGCCTGGTCAAGAACGCTGGTGTTGGTGCATCTTTCATTCCAGCGAATTCACAGGATCTTGTGCAGGCAGCATTTGTGGTACTGCTCCAGTGCCGTGAGGCGTCTGCTGTTGACAGTTCACATCTCAGAGTCATACATGAGGACTGGAGCCACCACAGCTCTGTATACCATGACCTTGGTGTCGAATCTGATATTGTTGTCCTCAAACACTCTTTTTCTCGCTTGGCTGAAGGCTGTGCTAGCACACTGGAGGCGACACTAGATTTCTTCATCAAAACCTGCTTTGGCCGACAGGACACTTCTGAGGTATTGGAAGTATTCTCCAAGGCCTTCCCATGGATCTTGATGATTATGGGTTTGCTCCACAACGCCAGGCAGGCTGGTGGAAGATCTTCACCTTGCTTAGGGTGTTTAGGATGAGATGTATGCTGCCATATGCCTTCGTAAAGGTGCTGACGATGGAATGGAGTTCATCCTTTGAGATTGCACATACACAAGCATCATCTTGTACTGCACAAGAAGGCCATGCACAGGGCAGGTTATTTTCTCTGCATTTCTCTTGCAGCTGGCATGCGGTGAAAACCATTTCTGTTGTGTCCCTTAGTGGCCAAACACCACACTGCAACTCTGGGAGGACTTGCTCAGCCACAGGGAGGAGACAGTTGAGGAGATTTCCCTGTAATTGCCACATTGGAAATGTTCGCTTTTTGAAAATATTCACAATTGTGGCATTTCAGAGCTCTCTTGGGATGGTCTCCTCCTTCTAGATAAGGCAGGCAAGGATGTGTAGCCACAACAGCAGTTCTATGCCTCCAGACTTCAATGCCTCAGTGAGGATACTGTTGGCTCCAGCAGCCTTGTTGTTCTTAAGTTAGTGAACAGCCTTCTCTACTTCATGCAAAACTGGGATATCGCTGAGCTCATGGCGTGTCGTATGCTTTGGGATACATTCACATTTGCTTGGATCAATGACAGAGCCCTGACAGAGGAGTCTCTGAAGTGCTCCCCCAATCATTTTTGATCGCTTCTTCTTTCTTTGATAAGAATCTCTTTGTCTTTGGCCAGCAGTATGGTGGATGTTTGGTCAGTATGTGGTCTCTACAACACAGAAGAAACCATGCATATCATGGTTGTTGGCCATTCACTGGACCTCCAGTGCTTTCTCCACCCATTACCTGTTCTCTGTCATATTATGGCATTGGCAGCATAACATTTGGGTTTGTTGAGATTTTAGCAAGCCCATTGAGCCACCTTGAGGGATAATGCCACACTATTAAGCCATTTTCTGTTTGTATATTGCACGAAGCTCTGAATAGGCCTGAGGCCACTGATTTTGATCCCAAAAAGTGTCCAACCTATCTTAGATTTCCCTGGAATTCTCAGGTACCTCAAAAATCTGAGCACCATGAGCACTATTTCACCTTGCTACTATGCATTAATGTCTTGTTCACCACTAAAATGATGCTGCTTTCAAGACAAAAACATCATACAAATTTGTAACATGGTTAAATGAATTTCAGTGCCGGTGTGATGCTAGATGCATAGGCAATACATCTCAAAGACTGGCTGGTCATATCAAACAGCATGTCCCTTCAGCTGTTCACAATGGGTAATATACTGACTGCGCACAACCTTCATAAGCTTGCAAATCTCAAAACACAATGTTAAATATTGGGTGTGATTCTGCAAATGGATTGGGTTAGTTAAATAATACCGATTGTTCTCTGAATTATACTCAAGACCAATTCAGGATCTGTAACAGAAACAGAAATTGCTGGCAAAACTCAGCATCTGGAACATCTGTGGGGTGATAGCAAAGCTAATGTGTTGAGTCCAGTGAAATTAGAACTGATGAAGACTCACCAGTCTCGAAAGAGTACCTCTGCCTTCTTCCCACAAATACTGAGTTTCGCTAGCAATTTTTGTTTTTGTTTCAGATCTCCAGCATCCACTTTTGTTTGTTTTGTATAACCAATTTAGGATGTCAGGCAAGTTTGCAATATGGCACATTTGCTTATACTACATATGATAATCCATTTGGCTCTGTACTTTGGAACTGACAGAAACAACATGCACACATATTATGCCATTCTCTGGTTTATTTTTCAGGGTAATGCCTTGACCAGAGTCCTCCATTCTGCTTTGCGTTTATACAAAGATTAGCAATTAACTGTCAGTCATCACCTCAGTACTGAATTTTCCATGTCAAAATCTTGTCCAATCAGATTCCACTTCTCAATAAATCAGTACTCTTCTTTCACAGTCTAAAATTTTGTTCCCCTTTACAAATATCCTGATAAATGAAAGACAAAAAGCATTGACAATACATGTCGTCTTACTGCAATATTAACGTTTTATACTATGAAATCAGGATCTGTACAATAAATGTTGTTCAGTGCCTCTTGCCAGATAATTCCTATCTCAATCAATCAATGAAACACCATGGAACCAATTATAACTGCAGTCAGGGGTACAGAGGATGATTTGCTGCTGGGTAAGTCACAAGTTACACATTACTAGTATGCTGTACCCCTGGTGTCCTCATGCATTGTCTTCCCTGAAACCTGGCCTTAGTTTTCAATTGTGTGTGTGTATGTGTGTGAGAAAGAGAGAGAGAGAGAAAGGGGGGAGGGAGGAAGGGGCAAGGGGTAAGTTATATAAGGATTGGAAAGGGTCAATTATAACGAATAATTTGAATATGAGCTGGGTATCTCTGGCTGAGGGAGCCATACACAGTAAGGAAAGGCAAGGCTATATGAGCCAGAGGTGCTGTTAGCATTCAGGTAGGCTCAGAGTGATTGAATGCTAATGAAAACAAGTGATCAGATAGAAAATGGAGCTTGGTCCAGTTCATAATTTGGGTGAATGTCACTGCTGCAAGCATGAAATAGTTGCCAGTGAAACACTGAAGTGCAAAGGTGCAAGTACATTGGAGATGTCTCAAGAGGATTCTTAAGGGCTGGCATATGTCAATGTCATGGATGTGGATGCGTGTGATCAGTATGCATTGAGAGTACCCTGAGCATTCTGTATCTGGAGTCTTACATGGAGATCCTTCAGAACAAGTGACAAGGTGAACTTGCCCAGTATCTGTTCTGATTTTCACATGGGGCTTTCTCAATATCTCACCTATTGTTGCGTTTGGTGAGATAGAAAGCTGAATATTAATGAAGCAGGTTGAGCCGTCAACATGCCATTTAACAAACAATTATCTCCCTAAGTTTGCAACTTATCACTGTCGAATGAGAAATTCATTACGCTGGTCATGAAAACCATAAAAGATGCAATGAGATGCTCCCAACATTAGGGTTGGCCTCGCTGGACTGATCATCTGATTCTGCCACAAATCTCACCACCTTATACACCATCCAATGATTTTATCTAGATTCCACCATAATGTATAAACCTCAGTTAGTAAGGGTATGGAATGCTTTGCCTACAACGGTAGTAGATTCGCCAACTTTAAGTACATTTAAGTCGTCATTGGACAAGCATATGGACGTACATGGAATAGTGTAGGTTAGATGGGCTTCAGATTGGTATGACAGGTTGGCGCAATATTGAGGGCTGAAGGGCCTGTACTGTGCTGTTATGTTCTATTGTGTTCTATGTCTCTCCTCTGCCTCCTCTAAATGAAAACCTATGTAATATTTCCTGTATTCCTTGACTGTGTTTTCACTTTTCTTGTTAGCCTTCCCCAAATGCATTATCACTCTCATTTCTCCAGATTGAACTCATTATTCCACTATTTCATCCTATTAACTGGTATATTGATATCTTCTTGCAGTTTACAGCTTTCTTCTTCATTATTAACTAGAATGGCCAAATCTCTTACCATCTGCAAATTTATCATACTTTTCCATTCAAGTCCAAACTAGTGATGTTTAAAACAAAAAGCAAGGGACATGTTATGGTACTGAGCCCTGAAGAACCCTATTTGAAACAGTTTATCAGTTACAAAGAAAAAAATCAAATATTATAAACTTCTTCCTGTCTCTGAGTCAAGTTTGGATCCAACTTGCTACTTCACAATACATAATTATAGAATTGTGACAGTACAAAATGAATCCATTTAGCCCGTAGAATTAACATGGATTCCATCAGTATTTACTTTGGTACCAGTCTTCAATTATCAAAACCATATCAAAGATCAATGTAGACAACATCAAATACACTACTCTGATTAACCATATTTATTACATCCTCCAAAAATTTCATCATGTTTGTCAACATAATCTTCCCTTAATGAATTTATGTCTTTGATGAATCTGTGTCTTTCCAATTAAAAAATTGTCCTTTCCCTTTGATTGTTTTCTTGTAATTTTCCTACACCAAGTTACGCTGTTGGCCTACAATTTATCCCTTTCTCCCATTTTAAACATTGGTGTAACTTTAGCTGTCTTTCAGAACAGGAAAATTAACATGATGTCAGCTTCCTTTTGCTTCTAAATTAGAAATCTATTATACAAATGGAAGTTAACCTTTATTGCAAACCTCTATTTCAGGCTTGTGTTTCATTGGAATATTACAAATAGAAACAGGAGGAAGCCATTTAGCCTCTTGAGCCTGATCCACTTGGCAATAAGGTCATGGCGGATCTGATTAGACCTTTAACTCCACTTTCTTACCTTGGACTCCATTGTCGATCAAAAATCTGTACAGGTCAGCTTTGAATATACTCAATGATCCAACTTCTACTGCCTTCAAGGCAGTAAATTCCAAAGATTAATGATCCTCTAAGACAGAAATTCCTCCTCTCATCTTTAAATCAGAGAACCTTGAATTTAAAACAGTGCTGTCTTGATCTGGATTCCCCAGTGAGGGGAAACATTCTTTTAGTACCAATCATTCCAAGTCCATGAAACTTGTATGTTCCAATAAGATCACCTCCCATTCTTCTAAGCTCCAATCAATGTAAACCTATTTGTTTCCCCATTAGATAACTCATTCAACATAGGAATCAATCCAGTCGATCTTTTTTGAAATGGCTTCATTACAAGAATATCTCTTCTTCAGTCTAGAACCCAAAGCTATAGAATTTGTTTGAAATGTGGTTGCATGAATGTTCTGGAAAGTTTTATACTCTTTGCAATAAAGGTTAACTTCCATCTGTCTTCCTGATTGCTTGCTGTACTGCATGCTAACCCTTTTTGATTCATGTATGTAGACACCTAGATTCTTCCAAAACACAAAATCCTGCAGTCAGTCTTCCTTCATATAAGTAATACTGTGTTTTTTTTTTACCAAAACGGAGAATGATTCATTTTACCATAATTTCCCAGTCACATAATCTACTCATATTCCATTGAAGAATCTTTAGGTTTTATCAAGACACCACAGACGGTTAAAATAGTGGACAGAATGCTGAGGCAGAAGTCCTGCACACATTTCCAATATTTCTAACTTTTGCCAGTTGGGAGATAAAGATGGGGTGTGAGTCCCACAGATGTGAAATCCAAACTGAGCATTCCTTTCAGCTTAATGATGAGTTAGGCAGATTCCAGTTCATCTGTTGCAGCTTTATCTGCAATGTGGGAGTCACAAATTGATAGAATACTTTTGAAGGGAAGATAAAGTCTGGATAGTAGTTATGATCTGAAACCCTTAAAATCCCCAGCTCTCCAATTTAAAAGAAAACACTGCAATTGCAATTAAGATTTATGATTTTCCTTTGCTGGACTGCATTGATTGACATGCATTCTACTGCGGTTAAAGAAATAAACTGGCATCTGGTCATGCAGTTTCAATTGAATTGTTTGCATTCTACTGCAGTTATAGAAATAAACTGGCATCTGGTCATGCAGTTGCAATGGAATTGTTTGTTTTATTCAACCAGTCTGGACACGCCTCTGTGGCCATCACATTCTGAGGTGGAACTTGAACCTGGACCTTCTGGTCCGAAGGAAGGGACACCACTGCTGCAACAAAAGACCACTGGAAGTGCAGACAGCAGGATTTGAAGCTGTGTGGGGAAACTGCAATAAATTTCAACCACTTGGTCATTATTACTAACCTTTTCAATAGAACTTTTTTTGGCATTTTCCTAAGAACTATTATTGTGATTAGTAATGCTTGGTTAAGCTCTAATTATTGCAACCTGGGTTCTGAGTTCAGTTTAATTGACAAGTTAAAGAGCGTATTAAATGATAGCTGTCTTTGCCATCTGAACAGGAGTTTAATATTTTTAAGTGATTAATTATGCAAGGAGATTTCAAAGCTTTGAATATATTCTGTTTAAAGGAGATAATTCGCTATCAAGTATAAGTCGTATTTATAGAGGTCCACCACACAGAAAAAGTCTTTTGATCTATCAGATTTGTTTTGGTCAAAAACAGGCACCAAACTATTCTAATCCCATTTTATCACACATGGTCCATAGCCTTGTATGCCTTGGCATATGTATTTAAAAATGCATATCTAAATACTTTTTAAAATGTTCTGAGAGTTTCTGCCTTGAACAATGTTCCAAATACTACAATTCTCTGTGAAAAAACTGTTTCTCACATCCCCTCTCAATGTCCTGCCCCTTTACCTTAAATGTATGTTCCCTGGCCATTAGCTCTGGCCGAACCAACACTTCACACAGTTCCAGCGTCACGTCCCTGTTCTTAAACTGTACGCCTCAACTGATAGCAGCAAGTATGCCATATGCCATCTTAATCACTTTAACTACCTGTCTCGCCAATAGCACTAGACAAACTAACGAGGCTAAAGACAGATAAATCCCCTCGTCCTGATGGCTTGCATCCGAGAATCCTACAAGAGGTAGCTACAGAGAACGGTCGATGCATTTGTTGTGCTTTTCCAAAACTGTTGGACTCTGGAGAAAAACCAAAGGATTGGAAAACTTGTTATTAACCAGACCAAACCCTTTTCAAATATACCAAGGAGATAGCCTAGACCCTGACTTTTACTTTACTTAACGGCAAGTGTAAAGAACTGTGTTCTAGATATAATTTGATTTGTCAGGTTACTCAGCTTTAAGCAAAACACATTTTATTCTTACCTCTGGTTAAAATACAAACAAAAGGAAGAAGAATTGGTATAACTTTAACTCTTAATAGAAAACTTAACAGAATAATAGCTTGTTCAGCTACTAAATAGCAAGTGTCCCAATGTAGTAACATCGCATAAACACACCCTTGACAAAGGCAAATTCAGTAAAATATGTTGTCTCACGTGCATTATTTCTCCAGTCAGAAAAAAAGAACACCAAGAGAAAATTCTGGCAGAGAGAGACAACTCAAGATTTTTTCTATGGCAGAGAGATGTATATCAGTGTCCAAAAGCAACTTCAAATCCCCAACAACTGAAAACTAAATTAAAACCATGGTTCTTTGAGATCCTGACTCCACACATTCTTGCTGTGTCCACTGTTCTAACTTAAAGAAAAAACCCAGAGCCTCACAAGCTATTTAATTTATTGGCTTGGAAGAGACAGCTCTGTACTTCTGACTAAAAACCTCTCTTTAAAAAAAGAATATCCCTCTCAAAGCCATAGCATTGTCACAAACTGCTAATGTGACATCTGCTCAAAATGAAAGGGAAGCAAAAAGATGTACCTATGGACAATTAGCCTATAACTGGAAAAGTACTGGGATCAATTTTATGAAAGTAACAGCAGAACATTGGTAAAATCATAATCTAATCAAGCAGAGTCAGCATGGCTTCATGAAAGGGAAACCGTATCTGACAAATTTGTTAAGAGTTTTTCAAGGAAGTCTTAACTAGAGTGGATAGAGGGGAACCAGTAGATGTGTTGTATTTGGACTTCCAGAAGACGTATGACAAATACCTCGTATAAGATTAAGTGATAAATTAAGCACCCAGAGTTTGGAGGTCGTTCATTTTCGTGTACACGTAATTGGTTCATGGGCAGTAAATAGCGAGTGGAGATAAGGTTTTTCAGGCTAGTGACTGTGGCCTGTAGGTTCCACAGGGATCTGTGCTGGGACTGCAACTGTTTACAATATATATCTATGACTTGGAGGAAAGAAGTAAAGGTACTGCAGCCATGTTAGCAGATGTCACAACAATATGTGGAAAGGCAAGTTGTGAGAGGGATACAAACAGTTTGCAGAGAGCTATTGAGAGGTTAGGTAAATGGGTAAATGTTGGTAGATGGACTATAGAGTCATAGAGATGTACAGCACAGAAACAGACCCTTTGGTCCAACTTGCCCATGCTGATCAATCTAGTTCCACCTGCCAGCACTTGGACTATTTCCCTCGAAACCCTTCCTATTATTATATCCATCCAGATGCCTTTAAATGCTTTAATTGTACTAGCCTTCACCACTCCTTCTGGCAGCTTATTCTGTATATGCACCACCCTCTGTGTGAAGGAGTTTGCCCCTCAGGTCTCTTTTATATCTTTACGCTCTCACCCTAAACCTATGCCCTCTAGTTCTGGAATCCCCCATTCCATGGAAAAGACATTGTCTATTTATCCTATTCATGCCACTCATGATTTTATAAACCTCCATAAGGACAACCCAGGCCTCTGATGTTCCAGGAAAAACAGCCCTAGTCTGTAGCTCAAATTCTCCAACCCTGGCATTATCCTTGTATATCTTCCAAGTTTCACAACATCCTTTCGATAGGAAGGAGTCCAGAATTGCAGGCTATATTCCAAAGTGGCCTAACCAATGTCCTGTACAGCCATAATATAACCTCCCAACTCCTATACTCAATGCTTTGACCAAAAAAGGAAAGCATATCAAATGCCTTCTTCACTATCCTATCTACCTGCAACTCTACTTTCAAGGAACTATGAATCTGCACTCCATGGTCTCTTTGTTCAGCAACACTCCCCAGGACCTGATGAATAACTGTATAACTCCTGCTCTGATTCGCTTTTCCAAAATGCAGCACCTCGCATTTATCTAAATTAAACTCTATCTCCACTCCTCAGCCCACTGGCCCATCTGATCAAGATCCCATTGTACTCTGAGGTAACCTTCTTCGCTGTCCACTACAGATTGGAGGCCTGTGACCAGTGGAGTGCCACAAGGATTGGTGCTGGGCCCTCTACTTTTTGACATTTACATAAATGAGTTGGATGCGAGCATAAGAGGTACAGTTAGTAAGTTTTCAGATGACACCAAAATTGGAGGTGTAGTGGACAGCGAAGAGGGTTACCTCAGATTGCAACAGGATCTGGACCAGATAGGCCAATGGGCTGAGAAGTGGCAGATGGAATTTAATTCAGATAAATGCGAGGTGCTGCATTTTGGGAGAGCAAATCTTAGCAGGACTTATACACTTAATGGTCCTAGTGGGTATTGCTGAACAAAGAGACCTTGGAGTGCAGGTTCATAGCTCCTTGAAAGTGGAGTCGCAGGTAGATAGGATAGTGAAGAAGGCGTTTGGTATGCTTTCCTTTATTGGTCAGAGTATTGAGTACAGGAGTTGGGAGGTCATGTTACGGCTGTACAGGACATTGGTTAGGCCACTGTTAGAGTATTGCGAGCAATTCTGGTCTCCTTCCTATCGGAAAGATGTTTTGAAACTTGAAAGGGTTCAGAAAAGATTTACAAGGATGTTGCCAGGGTTGGACGATTTGAGCTACAGGGAGAGGCTGAACAGGCTGGGGCTGTTTTCCCTGGAGCGTTGGAGGCTGATGGGTGACCTTATAGAGGTTTACAAAATTATGAGGGGCATGGATAGGATAAATAGACAAAGTTTTTTGCCTGGGGTCGGGGAGTCCAGAACTAGAGGGCATAGGTTTAGGATGAGAGGGGAAAGATATAAAAGAGACCTAAGGGGCAACTTTTTCACACAGAGGGTAGTACATGTATGGAATGAGCTGCCAGAGGATGTGGTGGAGGCTGGTACAATTGCAACATTTAAGAGGCATTTGGATGTGTACATGAATAGGAAGAGTTTGGAGGGATATGGGCCGGGTGCTGGCAGGTGGGACTAGATTATGTTGGGATATCTGGTCGGCATGGACGGGTTGGACCAAAGGGTCTGTTTCCATGCTGTACATCTCTATGACTCTACACCTCCAATTTTGACTACGATATGGGAAAATTCATTTGTTCATTTTAGAATGGAGAAAAGCTGCAGAAAGTTTCAACAGAAAAGGGATTTAAAGGTATTTGTATATGAAACACAGAAAGCTTGCACACAGGTACACCAGGTAATCAGAAAGATTAATGAAATATTGGCCCTTATTTCAAGGGGTTTGGAGTAGAAGTGTAAGGAAGTCATACTGCAACATACAAGGTGCTGGTAAGACTACATTTGGAATACTGTGAGCAGTTTTGCCCTCCTTATTTAAGGAAAGATTTCATTGGAGGCAGTTCAGAGAAGGTTCACGAGGATGATGATCCCTGGTATCGAGGGATTATCTTATGAGCAAAAGCTAAACAGATTGGGAACTCTACTCACTGTAGTTTAGAAGGAAGAGGTGTGAACTCATTGCAACATATAGGATTCTTAAGGGGCTTGACAGGGTAAATGCTAAGAGGATGGTTCCTCTCATGGAAGAGTCTAGAACCAGAGGCCTAGTCTCAGAATAAAAGGGTGCCAATTTAAGACTGAGCTGAGGTGGTTTCTTCTGTCAAAGGGTGGTGAATCTTTGGAACTCCTTGCCACAGAGGGGAGGCAGTATTCTGTCATAAGCTTGTTGGAAAGATTTATAGGTTGATAATCATCTGTTTGGTCACTTTATGAACGCACCTTCTGTGGCAATCAAGTCCTGAGGTGGGACTTGAACCTGGAGTTTCTGGTTCAGAGGTAGGATCCTAACCACTGCACCATAAGTCCTCCCTTATGAAACAATACAGATTTGGTTCATTCCAGAATATATTGTTCTCAGAAATTATAGTAAGTACATTCCAGGAACTCATTGTTAAGGCTCATTCCTCCAATTTTATCTGTCTAATATTAACATAAGAAAGAGGAGCAGGACTAGGCCATCTGGCCCTTCGAGCACCCTCTACCATTCTATAAGATCATGGCTGATCTTTTTGTGGACTTAGCTCCACTTACCCACCCACTCACCATAACAGTTAATTCCTTTACTGTTCAAAATATTATTTATCTTAGCTTTGAAAGCATTTATTGAGGAAGCCTCAACTATTTCACTGGGCATGGAATTCCACAGATTCACAACCCTCTCAATTTGGTTCGAAATCTGGTCCTGCTAATTTTGAGGCTATACCCTCTTGTTCTCGTTTGATCCACCAGTGGAAACATCCTCTCTATTTTTATCTTATCTATTCCCTTCATAATTTTATATGGTTCTCTAATATCTTACCTCATTCTTCTAAATTTCAATTAACATAATTCCAGTCTATTCAGTCACTCCTGATAAACCAACACCCTCAACTCAGGAATCAATCTGGTGAACCTCCTCTGCTCCCCCTCTAGTGCCAGTATACCCTCTTCCAAGTAAGGAGACCAAAACTTCATGCAGTACTCCAGGTGTGACCTCACCAGCACCTTATACAGCTGCAACACAATCTCCCTGTTTCTAAACTCAATCAATGAAGGAGAAAATTCCATTCGTGTTCTTAATTACCCATTGCACCTGCAGACCAACATGAAATTTTGGACCTAAATGAAGATAAAAGTCAAGCACGATTTTTTCATTTTTCTTCTAACAAACTCAAACTCTCTCGATGTATATTCTATCCACCAGAATAACTACTGCTATGGTTATAAACTTCTCCCACCTTTAACTTCTTTCCTTTGTTTTTTCTTATTTCCACATATACTGATCTACATCTCAATCTTCCCAGTAAAGATCATTTCACACTATTGTTCAACAGTTATTTCATTGTTTATTCACATCCTTGTCCTTTCTCCCCATCTCTCTAAAATGTCAAACACCTTTCAATATTCAATTCCTAAATTTGGTTACCTTGCAACCACATCCTTATAATATGATGTGGAGGAGCCGGTTTTGGACTGGAGTGGACAAAATTAAAAATGACACAACACCAGGTCCAACAGGTTTATTTGGAAGCACTAGCTTTTGGAACGCCACTCCTTCTTCAGGTGTTTGTGGAGTAGGGCCATAAGACACAGAATTTATAGCAAACGAATACAGTCTCATGCAAGTAAAATGATATATTTAACAACAACCAAGGTTTGTTAAACAAACCTGTTACTGTTTTACTACTGCAAAATTTATTTGCAGTAGCACTCTTGTGATCAGAACATAGGACCTATTATCTTTGGGATTCTGGCTTTTAATTTAATCCTTCTCTGCTCATTCTCTCTCAATGGAATCTCACACTCAGTTCCATCTCACCCATTTGTAGCCATATGAGCTGTGTCAACTGGATGATTCTCTTCAACTTCAAGTTTCTCACCAGACCCAAGAGAATGTCCTCAATGCATGCATCCAACAAGTAACACAACCTTCAAGACACAGGTTATCAGCTGCAAAGAACAGTCTACCATCCTAATTACACCTTTCTACATTCTTTTTTAACTCTCCCCACCTATTTGAATGACCCCTTGTACTATGGTGCTCTTCCTCCCTTCTGTCACCCACACAAGCTATAAGATCCTCAAAACTCTGGACAAGTGTAAGGACTGAGGTTCCTCCAGGATTCTTTCTGAATCACCATACCACATCACTTGTCATCACATCCTTCTGCCTCTGACCGTTCTCAGAGGCAATTATGAATTGCTCAACCTGAGAGGTATTACAGACTTTGGGTAAAAAAAATCTAACTATGTTTCTCCTTCCTTGCCACATCACAGTGTCTGAAGCATGGACTCCAGCTCATCAGCTCTGACAAAATTCTTCAAGCCATAGTCACTTCTTGCACATGTTGCTGGTATATTACACAGGTGGCCATAAATTTTAGATATTTTCTAATTAACTAGTTCAGATATGCTATTACACGCAGAAGGAGCAGATGGGACTTGAATCCATGCCTTCTGGCTCAAAGGTAGAGAGGAAGAGACACTACTACTGGACGTCAAGACCCAACATCAATTTTTACATTATATACTTCTAACATACATCACCTGCTATGCCATCTCAAATACATTTTCCTTAACTATTTGGGGCTTCAAGTTTAGAATTATCACTGAATGATTTGCAGTTATATCAATTATTGTAACTAGTTTAACTGTTAGTTTAATATAGAATTCTATCTTCTCAGTACTAGATTACATGACAGTCCTAGTTTAAAACTAGGAACATTTAAAAATGATCTAACAAATTGCTTACTTGCCTTGACAATTTTGCCTTTGTTTTTCAGTTCTTAAGTTTCACATTTTCTCTCCCTTTCACATATCATTCACTGTTCTGTAAAAGATTAGAACAACAGAACTTTCCTCATTATCCCAAATTCCCTCCCTCATCAAATTAATGAAGTAGGAAGGCTATTGTGTGACTAGATTAAGGACAGAAAGTAGTGAGACATGGTAAATGGCTGTATTTTAGACTGGAGGATGGTAGACAGTTCCCCAAGTGACTAGTGCTAGCATTATTGCTTTTATTTGTATACATATAACATGGAACTATACAGTGCAGAACAGGCCCTTTGGCCCTCGATGTTGCACTGACCTGTGAACTATTCTCAGCTCGTCCCCCAACACTATCCTATCATCATCCATGTGCTTATCCAAGGATTGTTTAAACCTCCCTAATGTGGCTGAGTTAACTACATTGGCAGGTAGGACATTCCACACTTACCACTCTCTGAGTAAAGAACCTGTCTCTGAATCTGTCTTAAATCTGTCACCCCTCAATTTGTAGTTATGCCCCCTTGTACAAGCTGACGTCATCATCCTAGGAAAAAGACTTTCACTGTCTACCTTGTCTAATCCTCTGATCATCTTGTTAATCCTCTCTTAGTCTTCTTCCTTCCACTGAGAACAGCACCAAGTGTATCAGCCTTTCCTCATAAGACATTCCCTCTAGATCAGGCAACATCCTGGTAAATCTCCTCTGCATCTTTTCCAATGCTTCCACATCCTTCCTGAGGAGGGCTTGGAGACCCTGGTCATGGCGGATGGAGGTGCAGAGTGATTGGATATCCATGGTGAAGATGAGGCGTTGGAGGCCGGGGAAACGGAAGTCTTGGAGGAGGTAGAGGGCATGGGTGGTGTCTCGAATGTATGTGGGGAGTTCCTGGACTAGGGGGGATAGGACAGTGTCGAGGTAGGTAGAGATGAGTTCAGTGGGGCAGGAGCATGCTGAAACAATGGGTCGGCCAGGGGTGGTCAGGCTTGTGGATCTTGGAAGGAGATAGAACTGGGCAGTGCGGGGTTCCCAGACTATGAAGTTGGAAGCTGTGGGTGGGAGATCTCCTAAGGTGATGAGGTTCTGTATGGTCTGGGAGATGATGGTTTGGTGATGGGGGGTGGGGTCATGGTCGAGGGGGCAGTAGGAAGAGGTGTCCTCGAGTTGGTATTTGGCTTCAGTGGTGTAGAGGTCAGTGTGCCAGACTACCACTGCACCCCCTTTATCCGCTGGCTTGATGGTGAGGTTGGGATTGGAGCAGAGGGATTGGAGGGCTGCGCGTTGTGAGGGTGAGAGGTTGGAGTGGGGGAGGGGGGTGGACAGGTTGAGGTGGTTAATGTCCCAGCGGCAGTTGGAAATGAAGAGGTCGAGGGCAGGTAATAGGCCAGCGCGGGGTGTCCAAGTGGATGCAGTGTGTTGGAGGTGGGCGAAGGGGGTCTTTGGAAGGTGGGCGGGAATCCTGATTGTGAAAATAAGCTCGGAGGCGGAGGCGGAGGCGACGGAAGAATTGTTCGATGTCACCGCGTGTATTAAATTCATTGATGCGTGGACGGAGGGCGATGAAGGTGAGTCCTTTGCTGAGGACTGATCGTTCGTCCTCAGTAAGGGGGAGGTCTAGAGGGATGGTGAAAACTAGGCAGGGCTGGGAGCTGGGATCTGGTGTGGGTGTGGAGCTGGGAGTGGGGGCGGAACCTGTAACTGGAGTGGGTGTGGTGGTGGGGGGAATGGGGGTGGAGTCATGAGCAGGGGTAGTGTTCCCCTCGGGGTTCTGGGGGGTGGGAATAGTGACAGTGGGGTCTGTGGGGGGCATGTCAGCAGAATGCAGGTGAGTGGCGCTGGAGGGGACGAAGTGGTGGTGACCACAGCAGTAGGGGTGGCGGAGGTCACTGAGCGTGTGGCATCAGCGATGATGTGAGGGGCAGAAGTGATGTCACGTGCGATGCATGAAGAAGTGGTTGTGGGGGTGGCCATGATGGGGGCGGAAGTGACATCATCAATCAGCGTGGGAGTGGCAGCTGCATCAGCCACATGGCTAATGACGTCTGAGTAGTTTCCGAGGCCAGGGGAATCTTCTGGAATGTTTGAGGAGTGTTGGTTATGGAGGTGGGTCGATAAAAGTTTGTTGTACTTACAGTTTTTATGTTTGAGATGGAGTTGAAATACTGTTTGTTGAGAGTATGTATTCTCCTGAGGATGTAGTACAGAGTGGGTCCTTTGCAATTCTGAGAGAGTGTGGCCCTCAGCTGAGGCAGGGCTGACTGTAGAGAGGTTAGGTGCCGGCGCATTGCTGCAAGCGTGGAGCGGAGGATCTTGAAAGAGAACTGTTGCTGGTGTTTTTGATTCTGTAGTCTGTACTGTTTGTCCTGTTCGGGTCCGAACACTGCTGGTTTAAAGGTGGTCCGGAGTCTGTGTGGGATGAGTTGGTTACGGAGGCAGGCACTGAGGAAGCAAATGTGGCTGTGGTAGCGAGTTTGTTTCACGACATGGTTGAAGAGCTTCAGGGCAGAGGAAATGACCTGGGAGTTGCAGTGGGAGAGGGACTCCCTGAGATTCTTGTAGAGAGAGAAGGAAAACTTCTTCAAGGCAGGTATCCTTGCAAGAGGATTCGCAGTAGGGTTAAAATCAACGAGGTAAAAACAATGACTGCAGATTGTGGACACCAGATTCTGGATTAGTGGTGCTGGAAGAGCACAACAGTTCAGGCAGCATCGAAGGAGCAGCAAAATCGACGTTTCAGGCAAAAGCCCGTCATCAGGAATAAAGGCAGAGAGCCTGAAGTGTGGAGAGATAAGCTAGAGGAGGGTGGGGTGGGGAGAAAGTAGCATAGAGTACATTAGGTGAGTGGGGGAGGGGATGAAGGTGATGGGTCAGGGAGGAGAGGGTGGAGTGGATAGATGGAAAAGGAGATAGGCAGGTAGGACAAGTCATGGAGACAGTGCTGAGCTGGAAGTTTGGAACTAGGGTGAGGTGGGGGAAGGGGAAATGAGGAAACTGTTGCTCCCAATGCGGTCTCCTCTACATTGGGGAGACTGGGCGCCTCCTAGCAGAGAGCTTTAGGGAACATCTCCGGGACACCCGCACCAATCAACCACACCGCCCTGTGGCCCAACATTTCAACTCCCCTTCCCACTCTGCCGAGGGCATGGAGGTCCTGGGCCTCCTTCACTGCCACTCCTTCACCACCAGACGCCTGGAGGAAGAACGCCTCATCTTCCGCCTCGGAACACTTCAACCCCAGGGCATCAATGTGGACTTCAACAGTTTCCTCATTTCCCCTTCCCCCACCTCACCCTAGTTCCAAACTTCCAGCTCAGCACTGTCCCCATGACTTGTCCGGACTTATCCTACCTGCCTATCTCCTTTTCCACCTATCCACTCCACCCTCTCCTCCCTGACCTATCACCTTCATCCCCTCCCCCACTCACCTATTGTACTCTATGCTACTTTCTCCCCACCCCCACCCTCCTCTAGCTTATCTCTCCACGCTCCAGGCTCTCTGCCTTTATTCCTGATGAAGGGCTTTTGCCCGAAACGTCGATTTTGCCTGTCCTCAGATGCTGCCTGAATTGCTGTGCTCTTCCAGCACCACTGATCCAGAATCTGGTTTCCAGCATCTGCAGTCATTGTTTTTACATCATTTTACTTTATTTTATTACTAGGTATGACTTCTGAAATTGATGTAGACAATGGGGCGACTTATAAAACTTTTCACTGTATTTTTCATGTAAAAGTACACGTTAAATAAATTTCTGAACTACTCGAGTGTTAACAACCATTCCCTTCATGGCTAACACAATCAAAAACTGTCATAACGTACACAGAATGTTTAAATAGTTACTGAATCTGCCTCCATATTATTAATTCTTCATGAATTATTTTGGAATGCATCTGATAAATGATAAAACAAGAAACAAGTTAAATATATTTCTTCAGAACCAGATTTAAGGTATTCGTAAATATTTCTGTTTCAAGTTAATTCTACACTATTAGGTTAATGGTGGTGGGGTAACAAGGCAAAATTGGACATGGGATGGATGCAAAATGGATTGTACTAAATGCGTATTATAGGCTTCACCCAATATTCATTGACATCAACAGAACTGAATTTTAGGTACAATGGGCCAGCAATATGATACTTGCTGTTTTGCATTACCAAAACTGTGATTGTACTGATGTGCGTTAATGTGGGAGAATATATTAATTTTTGTAATTAATTGAGTTTTAAACATTCTTTTGTTTTGCAGAAACACTTATGGTTTCATTTCCAGAGTCTGGAGACTTTGATAATGCTATTCTCCTGTATATATATTAAATATTTACAGGATGTGTAACTTTAATGCCAGCAACATGTTTAAATTTTCATCCCAGCATCCTGGAGTGAAAAAATCTTAAAGTCCCCCATTTCAACATACAAATGATCCATTCCAAATTCAGTGCTTTCACTTTGACTAATATTTCTTGAAGTCTATTCCATTCACCTCTTCCCTTTCAACCAATTTGACATGGAGAATTTTTTTTTCAAAAATTAAACACATTGCATCTTATGAATGTTTGGAAGAGCAGTCTGGAATAGTTTTTTTTAAATTGCTGACAATTATTTTATAATATGTTAATGGAATTTTAAGTCAATAATGTATAATTCATTTGCCAGATGCCATACGGATCTTAAAATATTTGTGTTTCAAAATCACAAAGCTGGGATACAAACAGAAAAGAGCATTGACTTCTCAAAGAAATATAATCACAGGTCTTGTTTTACCTTACATCTGTCTTCTAGAACAATAGAAATTGTCAGACTTACAGATACCACAGTGGAATTACTGAGTCAAAATTGAGGTAAAGCAATATACCAACTGTGCCAAAGATGTCAGCAGCACCACGCAGACTCAACATGAGGTGTCATTCTGATGAAGCTACCAAATAGGACTACCCTTGCTCGCTAAACACTATAAGCAGAAAATGCGAGACAGTGTTAAGTGACTGGTCCAGTGTTAAGTGCAGTCCAGTCATACCTAATTGCAAATTGCGATAAGACAACTAAAACTAACTGGAGGAGGCAGTTCCACAATATCCCTATCCTCAATTACAGAGAAGCCCAGCATATCAGTCCAAAAGATAAGGCTGAAATCGTTTCAAAAATCTTGATCTCGAAGTAGCATCTCAGCTTCCTCTAGAGACGCCCAGTATCACAGATGCCAGTCTTCAATCAATTTGATTCATTCCAGATTCTATCAAGATACCAGGTAAAGTGAGGACTGCAGATGCTGGAAACCAGAGTTTAGATTAGAGTGGTGCTGGTAAAGCACAGCAGGTCAGGCAGCATTCGAGGAGCAGGAAAATCGACGTTCCTGATGAAGGGCTTTTGCCCGAAACATCAATTTTCCTGCTTCTCAGATGCTGCCTGACTTGCTGTTCTTTTCCAGCACCACTCTGATCTAATCTCTATCAAGATACTGTGGGCCACAATAACATTCCAGCAATAATACTGAAGGTATATGATCCAGAACTCGCCAAACTGTTCCAGTTCAACTACAACACTGGCATCTACTGGCAATGTTGAATATTGTCCAGGTATATACTGTATGCAAAAAGCAGGACAAATCCAAACCAGCCAATTAATGCCCCATCGGTTTGCTCTCACCCATCAATAAAGTCATCAACAGTGTTTTCAAGTAGCACTTGTTTAGCAATATCCTGCTCACAGACACACAGTTTGGGTTCTGCCTGGGCCACTCAGCTCCTGACATCATTATAGTCTTGGTTCAAACAGGGACAAAAGATATGAATTCAGAGGTGAGATAAGAGTGACATTAAGCTCACATTTGACACTCAGTGTGGTATCAAAGCACACAGCAATTGATGATAAACAGGGCTAAAACTATCCATGAACTGAAGTCATATCTGGCACAAAGGAAAATGATTGTGGTATTAGAAGTCAGCATTCTCAACTCTATGACATTCCAGGGATAGTGTACTAAACCCAAGTTCAGCTGCTTCAAGAATGATGTTTCGTCCATTGTAAGGTCAGATGTGGGGACGTTCAATGATGATTGCACAATGTTGAATACTATTTGTGATTCCTCAGATACTGAAGCAGTTCATGCCCAAGTGCAGCAAGATCACCTAATCTATCACTATCAAAATTTTGGACCAGAAATTGATCTGAACCAGCCATATAAATGCTGAGGCTACAACATCAGATGAGAGGATAGGAATTTAGGTTTACCTATACCAAATAGACTCAAGAAGCAAATCACCATCCATTTCTTAAAGGCAACTAAGGATTGACAATAAATGTTGGTCCAGCCAACAATGCACATATCCCATGAGTGAAGGAAAAGGACAACATTGAGATCTCTCTGTGAAACACTTCAAGCATGATGAAACCTGTGAGAAAGTTAAAGGTTTTGTCAATTGGAAACAAAGAGATGCTGATATAGCAGTGTATGACTGTGGTGTGAAGCCAAAAGTGGACATTGTATAACAGTGGAGATACCTAATCATTGACTTTGTCAACCATTCTTAAGCACAGTGCACAAATCTTGAAACAGTTTGACAAGCAGGCATCCTCTTCGGCAAGGAAGATGATGAGAATGGCTGCCTATCCCAGTGTTGAAGAAACTCTGATAATGTGGCAGCTCAAGAGAAAATATTCCCATCTCTGACCCAATCTGGCTGACATAAGGAGTCACCATGGCAAAGGAACTGGGCCATGAGGATGACTTAATTTATTCAAGACCAGGCATGACATTGTCTTCTACAATGTATGCAGTGCAGCACTTGCAGCAGCAATGATGTCAATTGGCTGCAGAGTATCTTTCCTACATCCTGAACAATCAGGTGCTGGGGATTTTTAACACCAATGACACGGACCTGTTTTGCCATCTTTTACCAGATTGCTCTTTAATGATTAAAGATGAAACACACAATGGTTGAAAGCAAAACAAATAATGCATCACATTTATGGTCTGTGTCAATATGCGCATTGAAAACCTGCTGCTATTGTGATAGGAAAGCCCAAGAAGCTAATGCCAAGATGCTACAAACTACCTGGATGACCTCCAGTATTTTTCAGATGTATATTTAAAAAGCAGACAAAATATATCAATAGAAGAAAAGGAAGATTATCATCATTACAGGCAACTCCCTTGGGCAACTTGACATTGCTGGCTGCAAGAATCTCTATCAAACTAATGTTCTTGCACCCCAACAACCAGGGCCAAACTCCAGCTGATTAGGGACCTGAAAATCCAACTACTGAGGGCAGTTGCTCTCACAGGTTATCAAAGCCATTGATAAGAAGCACAAGTCCAACTCAACTGTTTTTGATGCCATGTTCATGAGGAAGGTGGCACAGAAGATAGCAATTGAAGCCACATTTACCACTGATTCTGTCATGCTGGGTTCAAACAGGCTACAGGTGTGCAAGGGAATGAGAAGGAACAGGGTGAATCTGATCAGTATGATGTCAAGGCTCTTTTTACTCACTTGTGGGAGGCGGGTATAAAATCTCCAGAAGAAATAACTATGAATACTTAGGCCAAGGTGGACACAGCTGCACTGACAGATGAAGCAATTGTATTTGCAGTACATTGTTCAACTGAGGAGTCCAAAGAGACCATGGACCCTGAAGATTTTGAATAATGTCTCAACCCCATCCCCCTCCGCTGACCTGACTGTTCCTCGGGATGTTTCAAGATTTTGCACTACAGCATTAAAACATGTAAAAGATCTTTGATTAGATTGATTACATGATGGACTGTACAATAATCATCTGAAGGCAGCCCAATAAGCTAAAAAAGATTACAGAGCTTTCCAGAGCTAAGTCCTAACATTTTTCATTGCCTTCTATTGTACAAATTTGAGCCTGTAAAATGTGAGTAATTTTTTAAAAAAAGACACTTTTTGCGTGTTTACTGCATGACTGTGTTATGATTTGGTTATTTTTGACAGAGTGCATTTGTTGGCAATACCAAGTTGCATAGGGATCTCCTTGACAGTCTTGATCCTGCATAACGCAAACTGGTTAGTGGAATGTCTGCAATTCAACTTATTGTAATTGTACTGTATGTCTGTCAATTACATTAGGGATGAAAACCATTTCCACTTAGGTTTTAAACTGAAACACACATTTAGACCCTTGCAGACTTTTGATGAGGTTTTGTTGGTGCTCATGTGAAGTCCTTATTTGAACTTTGAATTCTTACTGTTTTATAAGCCACTGATTATTGCTATATAGTTGTTTCTATTTCTCTCTAACCATTAATCATGTCATGTCTCATTGAAACATTAAAAATGAGCAACAACATATTAAAAAGATTAATATTTGGACATATTCTAATTATCAGTGGACTTGCAAAAGGCTTTTGGAATTTTATAATTTGAACAATTTTATAAAACTCTTAAAATTTTCTTTTCCATTTGGAATTGCAATCAGTCATGTTTGGTCTTCTTCTGAAACAAGCACAGAAAATGCTGGAGAAACCCAGCAAGTCTGATAGCATATGTGGAAAGAGAAACAGGTTTAAGGTTTCAAGTTCAATGTAACTCCTTCAGAAGTTCAGAATCTCCACAGCCAGACTTGTTGAGATCCTCCAGCATTTTCTGTGTTTGATTCAGATTTCTAGCATCTGCAATATTTTCCTCTTTTCTTCTGTGTGCCTGTAATTATTCACTATGTTTAAAGCAAATGGGAAAAAAATAAAAAATTCAAATTTTTATCGATTTGCACAATAAATAACAATTCTGTAGAACCATACTGCAATTCACTGTTGATTGCATATAATTGAGTAGTTTGAGGTTTTACATCAGCACACCTTATCCTGCTATCACAAGTAGTATTGACAAATCCAAGCATATTAACATATATAATAAACGTTTACAGAGACAGGATTAAGATTGAATTGTTGCTTAATTTTAAAATATTTTCACAGTAAGATACAATAATTTTAAATCAAATTATAGTATCAATTTATTAAATGCTTTCAAAAGTTAACATTTGAAATGGAGATGAATAGTCAGCCTACAACACACTTTGACAGTACAGGCTTCAATGTGTAAAAGATGCAAGCATGCTGTTCGGTGGAAAAATTCACAATGACAGATAGGGTACTAAATAATGATGACATCAGTTTGTCCCTGCTATAGAAGCTCCAAAAATATCTTTATGAAATACCACATAACTTGCAGTCTTACAGGCAATATCCACTTTTTTTCTTGACGAAGGCTTTTTTTTACTGGATTAGATTCAATACTATTCTAATCCCCTGAAATTTATTTTTACTTCAGGAATGTCTTATAGGTGACACCAGCTGCCAACAGCATCTTAGAAATCTGTTCTTAAATCTTAGTTGATACTTTAAGTATAAGTAGTCATCAGAGGTAAATATTTTGATCAATTCTTTTCACAGTGATCTGAAGAAATGAAATAAACATGCTTTTCATTGATCAATTAATTAAGGAATGGAAATAATTAATGTAATTTCATCACAAGTAAATACAAGCTGTTCATATTATCTAACACTTAAAGACAATAATATAGTACTCTTTGAGAAATAAATAATGTTTTTCATCAGAATTATTGGCAAATGGAAATCCTGATCTAAATTATTTGTTTTTTAAATGTTTGAAAAGCTTGTTAGTAAGTGACAAATGTGCATTTACAGATTTAACTAATGGTATATTATATTTCATTTTATCCTGCAATACCAAACTAAACCTGTTTTGAAGGATATTTTCAATTCCGCTCATATTTTCACTTTCTACCACAAGCAACTGATATCTAAGAAGTTTTCTTCCATCACCATCACTAAGCTGGATTAAGAACTTGGTTCTCCATGGATAGAAGGAAGGAGAATACTGGTAGTCACCAAGCCCTGAACATTTACACTTTTGAATAAACGTGATTGTCATTTATGGAATTTCAAACTAAGCTCACATTGGTATGGATATCAAGCTGATAATTAAATATAGCTTCTTCTTTACAGGGATCATTATGCAGAGACACTCCACCTAATAAATCTTTTGATTTTAATGCATTCCAGATGGAATCTGTGTCTCACATTTTCAATATTTCTAAACTCTTCCAAAATTTCCTCCCATTGAAGATATTTAGCATACATAACTTCAAAATGCAACTGAAATTGATATCAATAATATTTGTCAGTTCTC
Source organism: Chiloscyllium plagiosum (assembly GCF_037043375.1). Classification (NCBI taxonomy): domain Eukaryota; kingdom Metazoa; phylum Chordata; class Chondrichthyes; order Orectolobiformes; family Hemiscylliidae; genus Chiloscyllium; species Chiloscyllium plagiosum. The sequence continues at coordinate 70,668,673 of NW_028270146.1, forward strand.
TATGGCCACAGTATTTATTGAAAAGACCTCTATTCCTTTTGTACCAGGAGCTTATAGTAATAATGGAAACCTGAAGTAGGGAGCGATTCTGAAGTTTCATAATAACACATTAGTTGTCTTAATCTGTGGTCTTAGATAATGAAGTAATTAAGTTTAATTTTCATTACATTATTTAAAACACAATTTCAAAAAATTAGCTGAATTCAAATAAGTTCTAAAATGTTTGTACTATGCAAATCTTTTTTTTGTAGCTGTTCACCTCGACATATCTCCCTTCCAGCAGAAACAGCAGCTGAACAGACAACAGATTCTGTACAGCTTCTTGCCAACACTATTAACTTGATCAGCTGGCGGCAAGAAGCGCCAGCTTTTTCAAACAGTTGGACACTCAACTTAAAAGCTCAACTGAAAGCAGATGCTTGCATCATGCATGTCAATGTAAGGATGTTGGCCATTGTATAATTCAAACTGAATTAACCTTCACACCATTAGGTCATTGATAAACATTATATTGGAGTCATTCTGACAAAGGGCCATAATGACACCAAGACATTAATCTTACCATTTTCTGTCCACAGATGTTCCTTACCCATTATTTTTGCAATATTTTCTAAATTTTACAGGTATTTCATTTTTGTGTGAAGCAACAGCAATAAATATTGCAATTAACTTAAAAGTAACCCAAATGCAACATGTTCCTTCAACTTAACTCTCTTTTATTTCTCACACTCCTTTGACATCACTATTGTTTCAGTTTTTCGGTGCACAAATTTTGTACTCTGAATTTTTTATCTCAATTCTTCATGTCTCTCACTTCTCAGACCCTCTTTAAATGGCAAAGTAATGGTACTGATAAATTGAATTTTCTGATGCCATTACTGATTTCTGGTCTAATTGTGCCATTAAACAATTTAATTTACCAAGAAGGGATCCATGTTCACAGGACATACAGCCTTGACAAAACAGGACCAATAAAAATCAGTGTGGAGTCATAGAAGGTGCCCTTCAGCCCATCAAATCTGCACTGACCTGTCTGTATCAATCCTACTTTCCAGCACTTGTTTCAAAGTCTTGAAGGTTATGACATTTCAAGTACTCATCTATGTATTCTTTTAAAGGTTTTGAGTTTTCTCATCTCTACTACTCTCCCGGGCAGTGCATTCCAGATTCCCACCATACTCTGTGTGCAAAGGATTTCTCCTCTTAATCTCTTGCTGTTCACCTTAAAATTATGCCAATTTTTCATTGACTGCCATTGAACTCTAATGAGCAGAAAAGGGGTTGGTCATTGCAAGGGTTACACAGAATTAGGCAATTCACAGACAGAATATTCCCAATTTAATTACCTTTTCCCACCTTCTCATCATATTCCTCTATTCCATAAGGTCTTCTGTAAATTTGATTTTGAGTCAGTGATTATCATCCATTTGCCTGATACTAATTCCTCCACCCTGCTTAATCCCTCTTCTGAAAATTTCCCACTATCTCCCGATGCTGCCTTATCTCGAAAATAGGCAGATTTCTGGGCTGGCAGTTCATGCTGTGAACTTTCTATATTGGAGCATCATAGATCAGAAGCAAAAGCATCAGAAGGTTTTCATTTAGAAGGTTTTTGATCGCATCCATTGGCAGTAACTCTGATACCTTCCAAAACTGTATAACATCCAGCAATTGTGTATTAACATTTTCAAGGCCTAATATTAACATCTTTAAAGCCTTGTATCACTACTCCAACAACTATATCAAGACCTGCACGGACATCAGTGACTACTTCAACATCATTGGAGGAATACGGTAAGGCTGTATACCCTCCACATTCAGTTTCCTCTTGGTTACTGATTTCATCATCAGAAACTGATGGTTGTGCAGACTTTGGCATCCAATGGCAAAATGACTGCTTGAAGGATCAGTATTTTTCAGATGACATTGCTTTTTTCACTGAAGAATCATGTATACTCCAAGACATGACCACCAGTCTTGAGAGCAGCGGTGCCAAATTTGGTCTAGACACCACCTGCAGGAAGATCAAGACAATAACAACTAGATGGTAACAGGCACACATCCCTATCCAGGAAACAACATCTCCAGGAAGGATGATGTAGAGATCAGCATCCAAAAAAAATAAGCACAGCAGTGTCAGTCTTCCAGCAATTCCACATGGTGTGGACATCTAACAAAATAAATAAGGCCATGGTTCATTCTCGTACCAATTGCAATATATACCTGTCACAGATGGCAGAGAATAGCGCAGGTGTCACGTGAGCTGGATATCGTTCTCAGCATTGCCTACACAAGATCCTGAGCATCAGAGAGAAAGACAGCATGAAGAAGTATCACTGTGGACTGGACAGTGGTGTCTGTGGGACATTGTGATGGAAAACTTGGCTGAGTACATTTCATCTCCTGGACACACCTCCTGCCAAAGTGACAGTAGAATGGACACAACTAGTTGGAGAAAGAAAATGGTGCCTCCCAAAAAAGATCTGGTTAAGTACATTTAAGGAGAAGACTTCTAAAATAGAATACGACCTGGGCTGAAACTAAAGAGAATGCTATGTATCAGAGTTATGATGGGTCTTGTTGCCCATAGTTTGTCCAGCGCCCAGCAGAACAAAGTCTAAAAACAGGATTTTATATGCCCCTGCTTAGGTTCTATTTAAAATGGATTGGGTGACTAGCCCATTGTCTTTTTACCAATCCCCAAATGGTTCTCTGTATTCCCGCAATATTTCGGAGGGGGGATGCCAAAATTGGTAGTCTTCCATATTTGAGTAAATAGTATGAGTCAATTGAGTTCCTTAACAGCTCAGTTGACCTCAATATTATGTGGGCTGTATTATAATGCTGTTGGTGTATACAGACGAGCGATAGTGGGCAGCTATTTTCTTTTAAATGAGCGCAAAGGAAACAGGTCAGTAAATTTGGAATTGGGGTAGGGTCGTACTTGTGTATTTGAAATACACCCTAGAAGACAGAAAACTCTTCCTTCCGACACAAGTGGACTTCAAAACTCACTTCTCTATTTCCCACATGTCCCCTTCCAATGAGACTTGAACATTTCCCCCCCCACCACCCCCCATTCAATATCACAAAATTACCTGAGCCAAAGATTTGTGAGGCCTTTCTGGGATTGGTTGCGGATCAGATAATATCCAATGTAGGAAACAGACACTGCTGGGACTGTAAGAGCAGCTAACCATTCACATTGTCTGTCAGGTCTAGAGGGTGGGATTTACATAGAATGAGATGCAGAATTCCACTGCTGTCCTTTTTGGTGCAGCCTGAAGTTTATTATGGCTGCAGGTCAATATCCTTAGTCAGAAATCGATCAAACAACTTTTAAGTGACTACGAGAATGGTGAAGCGAATAATCTGCCACTCCCATAAAGTTCTACCCAAAGTCTAGATAAGTACATTGGTGACATACTCTGTTTATTCTATTAATAGTTCCATATTAATTTGTAGACTTAATACTACAAATAGCAATATGACTTAAAATTAAATCCAAAGAATTAACAGGTGATCTTCTAAACACTATTATTTTTAATGTTAGCATTTTTATTGACATAACTTGGCTAGAATACATGATATTTTCCTTTAATAATGTTCAAATACTAAGAATGTGCTTGTTCGGTTTTGCCAGCTGTTGACTCCTTGTTAAAATAGCACCACTCTTTCCAATATATTAAACTGTACTATGACAAGCTAGAGATTATTTTACGTTTTACAAAATAGGGTGAATTTTCTTTACTGTCTGAGCTTCAAACATTGTTTCAGCAAACAGAGAGAAGAAATCATTGAGTGTTGCACTCAGTTTAATGAACTCTTTCAAGTTTCCTGCTGTTAATTTGAATGGTTAAAAATCAGACCTCCTGTACTTTCTTCAGGCAATGCTGTGTGACCCAAGTAAAAAGTGGAGCAGGAACCTTGGGCTGAATAGATTATCAATGATGTAAGATAATCACATGAAATGTTCTCTAATTTCCTTCAATTAAATTGAGGAAAAACAGACAAATTCTGTTCCCTAATCACTGACTTCAGCCCTCTCCTTTGCTGAGGTTGAATTATAGTGTTGGCAAGCTTGGTGTTAATATTTGATCCTTGGATGTGTTTCCAACTACATATCTGCATCATTGCTAATGCTGCTTATTTCCATCTGCACAACAATACATCAGTTCTTGTGCTGCTTGATATCCTTTTCTATTGACCTTTGCTACTTCTTGACAATGTTGTGCAGAACAGATTGGCCTGCCATGTTCATTCTGTACACAGGCCTGGGGTCATCTAAACCCCTGCAGCTTTTGCTCTAACTCCTCTGCAGTCCCAGTCACCTATCACCCTTTAGCTTGAGGCCCTACACTGGACCCCAATTAAGCTGCACCTTGATTTTCAAATTCTTAGCATTGAATTCAATTTTCACAGAAGCCTTACGCCTCCCCATATTTGTAATTTTGTTCAGCCCTGCAATTCTCTGGCAGGTTTGTGCTCCTTAACTTGTGGCCTGAATCCCTCAATTTAACCACTCTATCATTGGCTGCTATGCCATTAGCTGCCAATAGCCTAAGCTCAGGAATTCCATTCTGAAATCTCCATAGTTCTCTTCATTGTTTTAAGATACTCCTGAACACCTATTTCATTGACAAGTATTTGGTCATCTACCCTCCCTTTATTTGGCTCAGTGTCAAATTTTACTTTGTAATACTTGGAGCGTTTTATTATATTAAAGATATCATATAAACACAAGTTGAGATTTTGTAGACGAAAATATCACATGTGCTGTCTCCACTCTGACACTTAGTTTGCCTCCAATAGGTGTACATGGTTGAACTGCAGCAACAATTTTCCTGAACATAATTCTACATTTCTCCTTTCTCATCCTCCCACTTTGTTCTTGCAAATAGGCACCGACTTGCATTATGTTTCTCTGGTCAGATACTAACTGAATATTAATGAAATGAAGCCCCTTCTTTTCGAAAGAAAAAGCAAAATATTTTGAATACTGGAAAGTGCTGCAATACCCTATGTTTATGGGATTTTTGCTAACATATAAAACTTTGGTGCAGTAAATACATAATGTCTCTTTCTCACAGGTAAAGTAATGAAAGCCCTGAAGAAGGGTCACTGGACCTAAAAAAATAACTCTTATTTCTCTCCACAGATGCTGCTGGATCTGTTGAGCTTTTCCAGCAATTTTTGTTTTTGTTAAAGTAATGAAAGTGCTGCACTGTACATACGTCTATTACTTGCTTAAAATCAAAATAAGGTGCATATTAGCTGATCCAACAGATGTCATTTGTGGTTGTTTGAAAGGAATCCAGTGGCAGTAAACATTAATGTTGTCACAGTTTAAAAAAAGTTATCCATGTTCTAGGGTGTATCTAACAAGAAACCTGAAGGAGGTAGCATAGTGCAGTGACAACCTCTATTATAAAGTAAATCTGAGATAAAAGAGTGATTTGCATGAATAGAGCACTTCTCAAAACACAGGATATCCCAGGGGTTTTAGCTAATGAAAGACTCAAAATGTGGTCATTTCTGACACAGGAAACAAAATCCTACAAATAGCAATGAGATGGTGATCAAATAACCAGTTGTTGGATAAAACATAAATATTGGCCTGGGAACAGTAACATGGAAATTTTTCAAGCCCCTTAGAGGGCAGACATGGCTTAGCACGTTATCTGAAAGAAACCAACTTCATCAGCAAAGTATGCCCTAAGTAATAAAATTATCCTATATTACTTGTTCAAATCTCTGGAATTCGACTTGACCCTATCACGTTTGGACTCTGAGGCAAATGTTACCATCAGCTATAGTTAAAATAGTTCTGATATTTGTCCCAGGTATCAATATCAAGATATATGATTATGGGTATTATTAGATGCAAACATAACTGATGCATTGGTGTCAGTTCCTCTACAAATATGTCCTTTCTTGTACTTTGGTGCTTCTTCTCATTTGTGAGGTGCATCAAGAATTACACAATAAATTCTCATCTTAATAATGTTATAAATTCTTTTGCAATAGCAAACTGTAACAGAGGACTTTTGAGAAATTAACAATACAAAAATACTCCAGTGGTGCCCTGGATAATAAAAGGAACAGGTTCAATGAGAAATGTATATAACCATTCTTTCCTGCTAAAAGCCTGGAAAGAATGGAAAGGAAAAGCAGAAAATGCTGGAAATATAGTGCAGGCCATGCAGGTTAGAATGAGAGGCAGAGTAATGTTGATCACCTTTCAATAGAATTGGGAGTATTTCACAATGCAATAGTTATAAAGCAAAGCAGGGAAAAGGTATTGGGGGTGAGGGAGCAGGAGGAAGGTTGTTAAGGAAAAAAAGTGTTGCAGCTTTGATTATTAAGAATAAAAGGAGGTAAAAGGACAGGTGTTGCATCTCCTGAGCTTGCACATGAAGGAGTTGTGGATGCTTCGGGCATCTGTTGCAGAGAGAACATTTCCTTTGAAATTTTGAAAGCGAGGAAAAGGTGAGTTTGATGGCGGCATCATGCTGGAGGTGACAGAAATAACATGATGATGTGTTAAATGTGAAATCTGGTGGGGTGAAAGGTTTGGGAGAGAGGAACCATTTTGAAGGAAGGAATGAGAGTAAAAGTGTTGGAAATGGAACAGGCACAGTTGAGGATCCTATGGTGGGAAATCTCAGCTGAAGCAAAAGGAAGACATTGGAAATATGTCAGTATGGAAAGTGTGATGGGAGATATGAAAACTGTGAAGATGGAATAGAAAGAAAGAGTTACATTTACAAAGCTCTTTCACAACCACTGGATGTCTCAGAGCATTTTACAATCTGTGAAATTCTTGAACTGTTGTAATGTATAGTCTACAGAAAATATAGATAATTTCTTATGCGGGTCTTATGCCCAAAACGTTGACTCTCCTGCTCCTCGGACAGTGCTATGTTTTTCTAACTCTGTGGATACTGGTCAAGAGTCTATTCCCAGAAACAGCAACAGAGAATTCAAGAAAATGAAGCCAAGTGTTACAGCAAATCAGGTGAATGTGAGAAAAATGGCGCAAATTAAAAGGACACCGATTAAATCTGGGGCATAATTTAAACTGATTGGCCGAATTTCAATTTGCTTTTGTTTCATGGCAACGCAACTCCAACTATTTGTTTCAACCAAATGTTACATTTTTTAACTTGTTCAGCACATTCTGTGCTTTCAGTCAGTCCATATCAGCTTCCTCTCTTTCTTAAAGATACCTTACACCTACACATTCATAACACCTCCCGATAATGAAAAGATGACTTTATTTCTTTTTCTATACCTTAACCACATTACCATAACATACATATAACTTTAATCTCAGTTCATCTTAACTTCTTCATATATAAAACATTGGATAGATATCAATCTCATCTAAACTTTATCAGTTAAATCCGCCATAACGCATCTGTGATTACATTCTGATGACCCGCAACACGTACGATTTATAAATTAAAAATCTGTAACATAAGACTCCAATGGAATAATCTCAGGTTCTTGTCTTTAAAGCGTTTTAAGAATGTAAGCGGATTGTGATCCATGTACACAACCGTGTCCGACACATTGTTCGTGATATACACATTAAAATGTCGTAAGGCCAGCATCAAACTCAATGGTATTTCCTCTGGTGGATGTTGAGTTTCTTCAAAAAGTAACCAACAGGCAGTTCTATCCCAATATCATCTTCCTGCAGCAGGACAGCTCCAACTCCTATGTCACGGGCATTGATGGAAACTTTGAAGGGTTTTGAAAAGTTTGGGGTAGCTAAAACTGGTGCAATGTTTAATATTGCTTTTAAATGGTTGAATGCCTCCTGGAATTGTTCTGTCCACCGAGACTTTATTTCTTCTTTAGCAAATTGGTTAATGGTCACTACACTGCTGAAGTTAGGAACAAACTTCTGATAGAACCTAGGTAAAAACAAGGACTGCAGATGTTGGAAACCAGAGTCCAGATTGGAGTGGTGCTGGAAAAGCACAGCAGGTCAGGCAGCATCCGGGAAGCCTGCTTAGTCCCAAGAATCGAAGCACCTCTTTCTTTGAGATTGTTTGTGAAATTCCTCGATGGCCTTTGTCTTTATGTTTCGTGGAGTCAACCTTCCATGACTGATGTTATGTCCCAAGAACATCACCTCTGCTTTCATGAATTCAGTTTTGTTTAAGTTTATTACCAGTTTGGCTTCTCATAGTCGTTCAAAGAGCTCTGCCAGCTGTACCAAGTGATCTTTCCAACTTACTAAAGATCACGACATTGTCCAAATTACTGCACAGTCTGTTAACCCAGCCACAGTTCTGTTCATGAGTCTTTGGTATGTGGTGGGTGCATTCTTCATTCCAAAGGGCATCCCTTTGAATTGTTACAGCTTATTTGGGGTCAAAAACACAGAAATATTTTTCACCATCTCTGATGAAGGCACCTGCCAGTAACCTCACAGTAAGTCCAACTTGGTGATGTTACTGGCTTGTCCAACTTTCTCAATACACCCTCCAATCTCGAGACTGGATGTGAGTTGGATTTGTAATGGCATTGACCGTCCGATAATTCACGCAAAAAATCGCTGAGTCCCGTCTGATTTGGGAACTAAGACAATCAGCAAACTCCATTCGCTCTGGTTCGGTTTGATGATATCCTCGTTGAGCATGGCCTCCACCTTCTTCGGACATTTCTGGTTTTGAAAGGATTAAGCTGATAGGGGTGTTGTTTTATCGGAACAGTATTCCCTATGTCTACTTTATGTACAGTAGCATTAGTCCTCCCCATCTGATTCCTACATTTGTCCTCATACTGCAGTAACAAACTTTAAAACTGTGTTCTTTATTCCTGAGCCAGATAGTTTACTAACCCATCCCACCCCTCAAGGACTTCATTTTTTTAACAGATTTTGAGGCATATCAAAATCCACAAAATCTGAATTTGATTCCTCATTCTTTGGGGCAATAACTAACACCTGTTTCTCCAGTTTTTTCTCTATTATAATACAGTTTCAACATGTTCACATGACATACCTGATACCGTTGTTTTCAATCTGGCATCTTTACTAAATAGTTCACCTGACTTAATGTTTTCTCAATTTGATAGGGACCACTAAACCTGGCTTTGAAGGGATCTCCATCACTAGTAACAGTACTAACACGTCAACCCCTTAGGAAAATGTCCGAGTCTCAGTTTTTATCTGCCACCTGCTTCATTCTATGCTGTGACCTCTTTAGGTGCTATTTAGCTAACTCAGCTACTTGATTTAATCTCTCCTTCACATAATCTAAGTGTGAGATCTCCGACTTTGGTCCTGTGAATTTCTCTTTGATTAATTTCAAAGGGCCTCGCTCTTCATGTCCGAATATTAACTTGAAGGGAGTAAACTGAGTAGATTATTTTGGGGTATCTCTAATGGCAAACGATATGAATGGGATACCTTTCTCCCAATCATTCGGGTAATCCTGGCAGTATGCTCTCAACATGATCTTCAAGGTTTGCTGCCACCTTTCTAAAGCTCCCTGGGATTCAGGATGATACGCAATTGATTTTAAGTGCTGTATACCGGAGTTTTCCATAGCCTCCTTAAACAGCCGAGCAGTAAAATTAGACCCATTGGTCCAAATGAATCTCTCTGAGTCGCTCGTACTGTGTGAAGAAAGCTACTAACTCCTCTACTACCCTTTTTGCCTTGATACTCTGTAATGGAGTTGCCTCTGTAGAGCTGGCAGACACATCCATTATGATTAACCTGTACTGGTTCCCACTTTTAGTTCTCAGGAGGGGACCTACACAATCAATTATAACCTGTGTGAAAGGTTCTTCCAATCCGAGAGTTGGCAACAAAGGTGCTGGTTTTATTACTGCCTATGGTTTACCATACCATTTGGCATGTATAACTCATTAACCATATCCGTATGCATTCCAGGCCAATAAAAATGCTTTTGTACCTTAGCCTGAGCCTTTCATACCTCTAGGTGACCTCCTACAGGTAGTTCATGCGCTACCCGTAACACTTCCTGTTTGTATGCTATCGGCAACACAATCTGGTGCACTTCGGCCCATTTCTCCTCTGGACTAACCTGCCATGGTCTCCATTTCCACCTGAGGATTCTATCTTTCAGATAATAACACTCTAGAACACTTACTGCCTCCTTTTTGGAGTACGCATCCATATATATATATGTCTTTCTGTTGCAAGTCTCTTAGCCTTTCAGGACTAAACACTTCTGTCTGACCCTCTGCCTGTTCAGGTTTTTACTGCATCAAAACAGGGTGTCCGGTAATTGAACCTCAACTCCTTAATTTTTCTCTTTATCATAAGTTGCAGCACAAAGCAAAAACTAATGAGATCTTTTACTACACAGTCTGGGAAAATACCAGGTTATTTTTCTTTTAACTCCTCAGTTTCTTGATCTTTCTTGGGCTTCTCCACAACAAGGGATGTCACTCCTACCCTGGACCCTGCTAAATCATTCCCAAGGCAAAGTGGATTCCTGGAATTGACATTCTGACAATCACTCCCAGTGTTACTTCCCCAGTCTTGAGTTGGCACCCCAACCTGATCTTACATAGGGGAACACTAAATTTCTGTCCATCTATCCCACAAATTACCACACTCTTAGGTGACAGATCAGAAAGATTGCAAATTCACTCGTCTCTTACTATCAGTGGCTGGTTCAATCCTGTCTCACTCAAAATGATAACTTCTTGCCCTTCTCCCTCTATTCTTTCTGAGTAAATTTTACCCACAGAAGGGAAATGCTTTCTGGAGATCAAGTAAAACCTTCATACACAGCCGCTGCCTACGCAGTGCACTCTCCTGCAGCTCCTCGGCTTTTCTTTGGGTCTCCTTTACTACATTCACTAATGCCACTGGCTGAGCTTCTTTTACCACATCTTATCCCACAATGCTTTGTCATGATTTAGATTACTTACAGTGTGGAAACAGGCCCTTCAGCCCAACAAGTCCACGCCGACCCTCCAAAGAGCAACCCACCCAGATCCATTCCCTACACTTATCCCTTTGCCTAACACTACAGGCAATTTAGCATGGCCAATTCACCTAACCTGCACATTTTTGGACTGTGGGAGGAAAACAGAGCACCCGGAGGAAACCCACACAGACATGGGGAGAATGTGCAAACTCCACACAGACAGTTGCCTGAGGCGGGAATTGAACACGGGTCTCTGGCACTGTGAGGCAGCAGTGCTAACTACTGTGCCACCTTGCCTTGCTTTAATGACCGGCACTATGACTTTACGCGCCTGAGGTCTTTCACCTCTTTTCCACTCTCTCGGGCTTCTTTTTTTAAACTGTGGTAAACACTTACCAGTGTTCTCTACTCTTTGTCTCATCATGGAGGTTCTCCCCTTCTCCCAAATTCTATGCCTCACAGAACAGAATTCTGGCCAGAAGCTTGTCTAATGCACCTGCATGTACTCATCTGCTAATCTTACTGCCCTTCTCACTCTCTGAACTTTCTGTTCATCCACATGAATTCTTACCATCTCTGGAAGTGAGTTTTTAAACTCCTCCAGCGCAAAAATCTCTCTTAGAGCCTCATAGGTCGTATCTAGCTGTAAGGCCTGCACCTATCTATCAAAATGATTATGTTTAATTCTTTCAAACTCTACATGAGTATGACCTGGTTCCTCCTTCATGTTTCTGAACTGGTGTCTATGTGCTTCTGGTACTAATTCGTAAGCACTTAAAATAGCTGTTGACCTCTTCATAATCTCTTGACCCCTCATCTGACAGCGCGGGAAATACCTCACTAGCTCTGCCTACTAGTTTAGTCTGAATTAGCATTACTCATAAATCCTCGGACCACCCCATTTGCCAAGACAATTTTTTAAATGAAATAAAGAAGGCTTTGACATAGAGTCATAGGGATGACAGCATGGAAACAGACCCTTCAGTCCAACCTGTCCATGCCGACCAGATACTTCACCCCAATCTAGTCCCACCTGCCAGCACCTGGCACATATCCCTCCAAATCCTTCCTATTCACATACTCATCCAGATGCCTTTTAAATGTTGCAATTGTACTTGCCTCCACTATTTCCTCTTGCAGCCCATTCCACATAGGCACCACCCTCTGCGTCAAAACTTTGCCCTTTAGGTCTCTTTTAGATCTTTCCCCTCTCACCCTAAACCTATGTCTTGTAGTTATGGGCTCCCCCACCCAAGGGAAAAGACCTTGTCTATTTAACCTGTCCATGCGCCTCATGATTTTATAAACCTCTATAAAGGTCACCTCTCAGCCTCTGATGTTCCATGGAAAACAGCCCCAGTCTATTCAACCCTTCCCCATAGTTCAAATCCTCCAACCCTGGCAACACCCTTGTAAATCTTTTCTGAACCCTCTCAAGTTTCACAACATCCTTCTGATAAGGAGACCAGAATTGCACACAATATTCCAAAAGTGGCCTTATCAATGTTCTACAGCCGCAACATGACCTCCCAACTCCTGTACTCAATACTCTGACCAATAAAGGAAAGCAGACCAAATGCCTTCTTCACTATCCTATCTACCTGCGACTCCACTTTCAAGGAGCTATGAATCTGCACTCCAAGGTCTCCTTGTTCAGCAACACTCCCTAGGACCTTACCATTCAGTGTATAAGTCCTGCCCTGATTTGTCTTTCCAAAATGCAGCACCTTGCATTTATCTAAATTAAACTCCATCTGCCACTCCTCAGCCCATTGGCCCATCTGATCAAGATCCCATTGTAATCCGAGGTAACCTTCTTAGCTGTCCACTATACCTCCAATTTTGGTGTCGTCTGCAAACTTACTAACTGTACCTCTTGTGCTCACATCCAAATCATTTATCTAAATGATGAAAAGTACTGAACCCAACACCGATCCTTGTGGCACTCCACTGGTCATAGGCCTCCAGTCTGAAAAACAATCCATTGCCACTACCCTCTGTCCTTTACCTTAGAGCCAATTCTGTATCCAACTTGTTAGTTTTCCCTGTATTCCGTTAGACCTAACCTTGTGAACCAGTCTCCCATGGAGAACCGTCTCGAACACCTTACTGAAATCCATATAGATGATGTCTACCACTCTGCTCTCAACAATCCTCTTGGTTACTTCTTCAAAAAATTCAATCAAGTTTGTGAGACATGATTTCCCACGCCCAAAGCCATGTTGACTCTTTAATCAGTCCTTGCCTTTCCAAATACATGTACATGCTGTCCCCCAGGATTCCCTCCAACAACTTGCCCACCACCGACATCAGGCTCACTGGTCTATAGATCCCTGGCATCTCCTTACCTCCTTTCTTAGCTGAGCGAAAAGAGAGAAAATTTGAACTTGAGAAGTTGCGGCCAGGCAAGTTATTTGGGTGGAACTGAGAAATAACAAAGGGATGATCACCTTATGAGGATTGTATTATAGACCCCATATAGTCAGCGGGAAATTGAGAAACAGATTTGTAAGGAGATTTCAGTTATCTGTCAGAATAATAGGGTAGTTAAGGCAGGGGATTTTAACTTCCAAATGTAGACTGGGACTGTAATAGTGCTAAGGATTTAAATAGGGAGGACTTGAAGTGTGTACAAGACAATTTTCTGATTCAGTATGTGGATGTACCTACTAGAGAAGGTGCAAAACTTGACCTACTCTTAGAAAATAAGGCAGGGCAAGTGTCTATGGTGTCAGTGGGGGAGCACTTTGGGGCCAGTGACCATAATTCTATTAGATTTAAAATAGTGATGGAAAAGGATAGACCAGATCTAAAAGTTGAAGTTCTGAATTGGAGGAAGGCTCATTTTGACGGTATTAGGCAAGAACTTTCAAAAGCTGATTGGGGGCAGATGTTCACAGGTAAAGGGATAGCTGGAAAACGGGAAAATTTTTATTTTAAAACTCTTCTCGGCTTCTCCGCCAGCCTCTCAGCTGTTTTCCTCGCCCCTAACCCCCAGGGAGATAACAAGAATCCAGAGACAGTACATTCCTCTTAGGGTGAAAGGAAAGGCTGGTCGGTGTAGGGAATGCTGAATGACGAGAGAAATTGAGGGTTTGTTTAAGAAAAAGAAGGAAGTATATGTCAGGTATAGACAGGAGAGATCAAGTGAATCCTTAGAAGAGTATAAAGGCAGTAGGAGTATACTTAAGAGGGAAATCAGGAGGGCAAAAAAGGGACATGAGGTAGCTTTCGCAAATAGGGTTAAGGAGAATCCAAAGGGTTTTTACAAATACATTAAGGACAAAAGGGTAACTAAGGAGAGAATAGGGCCCCCCCTCAAAGATCAGCAAGGCGGCCTTTGTGTGAAGCCTCAGGAGAGGGGGGAGATACTAAACAAGTATTTTGCATCAGTGCTTACTGTGGAAAAGGACATGGAAGATATAGAATGTAGGGAAATAAATGGTGACATCTTGATAAATTTTTTTATTACACAGGAGAAGGATGTGCTGGATGTCTTGAAATGCATAAAATGGATAAATCCCCAGAACCTGATCAGGTGTACCCTTGAACTCCGTGGGAATCGAGGGAAGTGGTTGCTGGGCCTCTTGCTGAAATATTTGTATCATCAATAATCACAGATGAGGTGCCAGAAGACTGGAGGTTGGCTAATTTTCTTGTACCCACTTAAATTCCTCTTTATCTAAATCCTTAGCATTATGACAGTCCCAGTCTATGTTTGGAAGTTAAAACCCCCTGCCTTAACCACCCTATTATTCTGACAGATAACTGAAATCTCCTTACAAATCTGTTTCTCAATTTCCCACTGACTATTATGGGATCAAAATACAATCCTAATAAAGTGATCATCCCTTTCTTATTTCTCAGTTCCACCCAAACAACTTGCCTGGCCGCAACTTCTCAAGTTCAAATTCTCTCTTTTTGCTCAGCTAAGAATCTCTCTTTCTTTTACCTCTCTCTCTCTCCTCCCTCTCTTTCTCTTTCCCTTTCTTTTCTCTCTATTTCTATTTCTCTCTCCCTTTCATCTCTCTCTTTGCTCATATAAAAACCTGCTCGCTTTTTCCTCATTCACCCTTTCCCTTCTCTCTCTCTTTTGTTTATCTTCTTGCTCCATTTATCTCAATTGTAATTTTGTTTTATCTGACTCTACTGCATTGTCTGTTTCTCTGACACTCCTAAATGTTTGAGTAATTCCCTTCCATTTTCAACTGTACTTTTGTCCTTGGTCAATTCTAACCTCTTTGCTCATTCTCAGAGTATGGCCTTTTCCTTTTCTTTCTAAACTTTCTTGGCAAATTTGGGAATCATCTTCAAACCTCAGAATCCCTTTAGCAATTTTAAGAGCCATTTCTCTCATTTATAATTTAACCAACCACAAGTAATTGAAATTAAACAAATTGTCCCACTTACGTTTTACTTGAAAAGCTAGGACACTAACTGGCAAGTGTTCAAATACTGGAAATGTGTTGCTGGAAAAGCGCAGCAGGTCAGGCAGCATCCAGGGAACAGGAGAATCGACGTTTCGGGCATAAGCCCTTCAAGGAAGGGCTTATGCCCGAAACGTCGATTCTCCTGTTCCCTGGATGCTGCCTGACCTGCTGCGCTTTTCCAGCAACACATTTCCAGCTCTGATCTCCAGCATCTGCAGACCTCACTTTCTCCTCAAAGTGTTTAAATATGCTGGGCTTTTGTCATAGCCCAAATCTATTCAAAACTGTCCAAATCTCAGACTGGCTCTGTCTAAAGCTGTTCAAATCACAAATCCAAGACCCAAATTGTTCAAATCCTGGCAACAAGACCCCAAAATGTTATGACATGGGGTAAGCCCCTCTGCTAATTTAAACCCGACAGAGAAGCTCACCTTGCGCCGTAATCTGTTAAATTTCAATAGGCAAAGAACTATCCCATATTTCACGATTTAAAGTAAAAATTAACAATTTTATTCTTTAGGTCCAACAGAAAATATTAAAACCACAACCATTTATAAAAACCTTTCTCTTAAACCTATCTTTTACCTCCCATTCTACAATTCTGATCCAATAAATTCCCTCTTAAATTTACAGCAAATCTGTTTCAAACCCAGTTGTCATCTTCAGATGTAAAACCTTCTTTGCAGATTTCTCTCGGTCAGCTGCACAAATTTCATGGATATGTCCCATTCAGGGAGCTATTCTGTGAGTGTTCTATGCTGTTCTCTCCTTTACTGTTCAAAATGTCTGATATTATACCCCAAAACACCAGACCATTTCATTGGTTTGATATCATCCCAAACAGTAAAATTCAAATTCAATTAGATTTTGTTAACTGGGGCATAATTTAAGCTGATTGGCCAAATTTGAATTTGTTTTATTCCATGGCAATGCAACTCTAGCTATTTGTTTCAATCAAATCTTACATTTTTAAATAGTTCAGCATACGCTTTGCTTTCAGTCAGTCCTTCCCAGCTTCCTCTCTTGCTTAAAAGGTACAGTACACCTCCATCTTCATAACAACCTGTGCACACAGGTCTCTCCTGAACACCCTTTAGAATAGTATATTTTATTTTTTACTGTCTCTCCATGTTCTTTCTGTCAAAGTATATCACCTCACACTTCTTCGCATTCAACCTCAGTTGCTATCGTCCTCTGCCTCCTCCAGGATAATGTTAATATCTTTTTGAAATTTTACACTAACTTCCTCACAATTCATCCATAACTTGCAATGTTTGCAATTGGTCTCTACAGTCCAATACCAAGACTATTCTAGCGTCGGGTGACTGTTTGTGTGGAGTTTGCACATTCACCCCGAGTCAGCGTGGGTTTGCTCCAGTTTCCTCCTACAGTCCAAAGATGTGCAGGTCAGGTGAATTGGCCATGCTAAATTGTCCATAGTGTTAAGTGCATTAGTCAGAGGGAAATGGGTCTGGGTGGGTTACTCTTCAGAGGGTCAGTGTGGACTGGTTGGGCCGAAGGGCCTGTTTCCATGCTGTAGGGAATCTAATCTAATCATGAACATATTTCAGGAAAAGATCCCAATTCTGAATTCAGGGGAACTCCACAGCAAGCCTTCATTCAGCCTAAAACATATCTATTGGATAAAATGGATCAAGCCTGCCTTTACCATTCTGAACTTCCAGATCTGAAGATTGTATTAGAGCAGCTTAAAATAAAGCATTGAAAGCAGCTCTAAAATATTAAAAGAAAACAAGAGTTGGAGAGATCCAACAACTTTAAAGATACATCTGAACTGAAGCTCAGATACTGGCACTGACACAATGTAATCAAGCTTTAGAGCCCTGAAAATAAAATGACTCTTGACAGAATCAGCCAGTGTTATGCAATTAACACAAAAAACTTCAGAACTTGAAGATTACAGAGCACTATTATCTCAGGAAAACATTCTGCATACAATCAATGAATGTTGACTTTACAGTGGAAAAAGAAAAATATTGAAAGGAAGAAAAAAATTCTATTTAACTTTTGCAGAAGATTATCAGACAGGAGCAAGTCCATGTTAAGGATGACAATTACCTGCACAATTAAACATTACCTTTAGAAAAAATAGTAAAACACAGGCAAGTAAACCAAATTTCCATTGCTATGCAAGAATTTTTGATACATCTTGGAGCACAAGTCTATTTCCTCACAAGAAATTATACATTTTCCCTTTCTGAAAGAATTCCAGAAAATTTCCTGCTTGCAGAGAAGCTAAAATACCACTCCAACCCTGAAATGAATCTCCCAGAAAATGATAAGGGGAGGTGAGAGTTATAGTCCTTGACATCAAGGCTGCATTAGGGCACAAACTCTCCACTGGTTGGAGTCAGACCTCGCACATAGGAAGTTAAGAGCTGAAAATGTGTTGCTGGAAAAGCGCAGCAGGTCAGGCAGCATCCAGGGAACAGGAGAATCGACGTTTCGGGCATAAGCCCTTCTTCAGGCTTATGCCCGAAACGTCGATTCTCCTGTTCCCTGGATGCTGCCTGACCTGCTGCGCTTTTCCAGCAACACATTTTCAGCTCTGATCTCCAGCATCTGCAGACCTCACTTTCTCCACATAGGAAGGTAATCATGGTTATTGGAGGTCAGCTCCAGGACATTGTTCAATCAGTTCCTCAGGATAGTGTCCTTGGACTAATCATCTTCAGCTGCTTCATCGATGACCTTCGTTCCATCATAAGGACAGAAGTAGTGATTTTCGCTGTGATTGCACAATGTTCGGCACCATTCACAATTCTTCTGATACTGAAATAGTCCATGTTCAAATGCAATAATACCTGGACAATAGCTAACAAGAGGCAAGTAACATTCACGCCACACAAATGGCAGGCTATGACCATCACCAATAAGAGACAAATCTAACCACCAGCCCTTATCATTCATTGAATCCCCCCACTATCAACATCCTTGAGGTTACCATTGACCAGAAGCATAATTGGTCTTGCCATATAAACACAGTAGTTTCAAGAGCAGGTCAGAGGCAAGGAATACTGCTGGGACTAACTAATCTCCTGACCTCCCCAAAGCCCACTATCTACAAGGCACAGGTTAGGAGCATGATGGAATACTCTGCACTTGCCTGGATGGCACATTTCCAACAACACTCAAGAAGCTTGACATCATTCAGGTTAAAGCAGCTGTTTGATTAGAACAACATCCACATCGTTGTTCTTTCACTGTTGCTGGGCCAAAATCCCGGAACTTATCTTCCTAAGGGCATTGTGGATCAAGCCACAGCAAATGGACTGCAGCAGTTCAAGAAGGTGGCTCACCGCCAAATAGGGGTAGTAATAAATCCTGGCCAGCCACAGATTCCCACATCCCACAAATGAATAAAAAAGAAATTCCTATACATCCTCCCAGAGAGATGAGAATGTTATTGGAAATTAATCCCTCAAGTCAAAGAAGCTGTCTGGGGTCATGGGGGAGGGTTCAAGATGGGAGGAGAGTGGGAATGAAGAGTAAAAGTTTTATGGTGAAATGATGCATTATAAAATAACTTGGGGGAACATGCAGAGTAAAATGTTAATAATGTTTACAACAAGAATAGTGACTAAACATATGCGAAAGAAACTGTCAGAGTGATGTCAGATCACATGTAATTAGAGGCAACATATCCTCCCTTACCATAGTTATGTTTAATAAAGCCTGATAAACCTCATTGAAAGTATAGTTATCATATTTCTACAGAAGGGGAATTAAAAGTGAAGTTGTTAGTTGTGAGAACAATTTCATCCAGATGGAGAATGGGGGTGATGGATGAGGAGTGGTTGGTCCTCCATTCAAGGAAAATGCAGAAAGCCATCAGGCATCTCTAATGGCAGCTGAAGAGTTGAGAAAGTGATACAAAGGGGATGGTTTGGACCAGGAAATTGGAAAATGTAAGAGGGGATGAGGACATTGGAAGAGTCATGGATGCTGTTAGGAAGAGGCTGGACAACAGAACAGAATGGGAAGAAGGTAAAAGCACTGTGCTTGTCTGGAGACTATGAGGTTAGAGGCTGTGGAGGAAAGAATTTAGAAACATAGAACAATACAGCGCAGAACAGGCCCTTCGGCCCTCGATGTTGCGCCGACCTGTGAACTATTCTCAGCTCGTCCCCCTACACTATCCTAAAATCATCCATGTGCTTATCTAAGGATTGTTTAAATCTGAAAAGAGATGACATCAGTGACAGTTTTGGAAACAATTGCTTTATGAGAAGTGGTATCATAGTCCAGGTGAAGTAAGAAGGGTTTTCAGAGAGCTTTTATTCATCCTACAGCAGGTAAAGATCAGTCTGCCAAATAAGAACAATGTCATCTTTATTAGCACTTTTATGACAGTATTACTGTTAGAGATGGGATCATATAGTCC
The DNA here is from genome assembly GCF_037043375.1 of Chiloscyllium plagiosum. Classification (NCBI taxonomy): domain Eukaryota; kingdom Metazoa; phylum Chordata; class Chondrichthyes; order Orectolobiformes; family Hemiscylliidae; genus Chiloscyllium; species Chiloscyllium plagiosum. The sequence continues at coordinate 70,688,430 of NW_028270146.1, forward strand.
TGCACATTCACAGAAAGATAAATTAGAGTGAGTGCCAGATCTTAAGACAACTCCTTATGTCTATTGCGCCCTTACAAATCCTGAAGGGCTGTCAAATGCATTTAGTTTTCACTTTCGCTGTGATTGCACAATGTTCGGCAGTTCCATTCTCCTCCTCTATGCAACTTTTTCACATTTTATCCATAAACACCAATAGCTCCCCACTAATTTCCCATTAACTATACTCATGTGTCCCAGAACTTTCTAGTTTGTTGTGATGGCCATTTAAAATTACTAACTGTTGCTCCCATACTTAAATGAGCTCTGCAAAAAGCTCAAGGAGCAATTATTTGTTGGTGTGTGGATAACTAGCTCTGTACTTCTGCTAAAACTTTGAAAATCTAAATGCATCATTGAGACATTCGGAATCAGTGATACCTTTCAATTGCCTGCTTTTCTGGGACCACCAGTATCTGATTATGCCTCCATGGTTGACTGAAAATCCCTTCATTGATACATTTTCAGGTTCTCCACAACTTTAATTATAGTCAATTTTAATCAACCTATTCAGATATTTTATGTCTCTCCCCCAGATCAGAAGAAACTTGAACTCAGCCTTCTGGCTCAGACATACCCTGTGCTATAAGAGCCACAGACGACTTCAATTATATCATTGTGTTTGACCAAGTTCATGTTTCGTTCTCCATTTCCTTCATACCACTTTTTGATAAAGTCAAATTTATCAGTTCCTTTGACTTTTTTTTCCAGCCTACTTCTGGATGTTTTTGAAGATGTGGATCATATGCTCTTAGGAAATGTTTAGTGATCTCACAGGAATGGTCAAGGAATCTGAAGGTACAACTGTCAGTCCATGTCTTCTACCATTAACAAATTTAACTTATGTAATTTCTTGGCATATTTTTTATTTCTTAGCACCCAGGTGGCAGGGAAATTCACTTCTGTAAAGGGAAACATCAGCAAATACTTAAAGGTCACTTGCCATTCAAAAAAAAAGTTAACTCATAATTTCTGACATAACTGATTCTGCTCTTCTCCAATGAATTCATTTTAAAGAAAGAATCATCTGCACTGCTCATCATCTAGTTGCATTCATCTATGGGAGAAATCCACTTAACCAATACATCTTCATAATTGCCTCCTCTGCTTCCAAAGGAAATGTATAAAAATAATATTAAGAACAGAAGTAACCATAGCACTAAAATCCATTACTGTACATGAAAACAAAGTCCTGAAAATTATCAGCAGGTAAATAGCACAGTATATGGGGACTGGCACTTGGTAAGAGTTGGGAAATGATTTTCATTAGTAGTGTCAGCTTTTTGGAACTTCACAAGTTACTGCAATACTACTACACTCAGTGTTACTTCAAGGTAGGAAAGCACCAGAGATGCAACCATTGTTCATAGCCATCACACTCAGAGAATACCACATTCATATAGCAAAGGACTCTTTGAGGTGTCAAAGTGACCAGATGAGCCGGAATTTTATTTTCTAACACAAATTTTGTTATTGAAATAACTGAGGTATAATTTAATATCTTCCTATTTCTGACTTCTGAGCTCTCTGGTCTGCTGCCTCTTTTTGCTGTACATTCTGTGTGCTATGGAGAAGAAGGTCCACCCACACAATATGGGCAAATTGTGACTTTTCTGTCTCTGGTTGAAGATGCAAGCTTGGTCTCCCTATACTCTTCCTATTGTCCTTGTCCATGAACTTGCACTACAACACTTGGCTTTAGTACATGAGAAAGTAAGGGAAGTTGGGTTCACAGCTTGTGGCTCATCAAAAGCTGGCATGGAACAAAGCCATGTCCTCAAGGGAATGTGAGATACCAGGCCATATACAGATGGTCATGACCTACCTAATATTTAGAAGTGCCTGAATACCCCGATGACTCTTGTGGAGAATGTCCAGACACAGAGCTTACAGTACAACTAACCTCTCAATTATAGATAAAAAACACACCAATAATATAGATGTGACCATGTTGTTCAAAATACTGCCACAGGACATGGTTGATGAGGGCATAACCTGGCCAGCTATCAAGACAATAGTGTTTGAATATCCATATATGTTTCATTCTGCATTTGAGTCCAATGAACTTTCTATGACATTTTCACTGTGACTGGAAAATAAGGCCCTCAAGTTTGTGAGAAAATTTATTCTCTTCCTTGTGTGGCCTGTTGATGGGTATGCTTAATACAATGTTTGTAGCAGTCTGCTGTTTCCCCTGTACATATTCCAAAACTGTAATGCAGAACAACCTTGATTATCCGAACGAGATGGACGGGGAGGATTTTGTTTGGATAACTGATGGTTCAAATTACTGATCTGATTGTAAACAAGGGAAGCCATATTGAATATAAAATGCAAAAAAGCATGTTTACTGAGTTTTTATTTCATTCAATCGATAAAATGTGTACAAACAATGGATATTGCTTAAAAATTTATGATAGTTGACAAATAAAATCACTTTTTATGTATTTCCCGAGGAGAATTGAGGATCTAACGCTGTGGAGAAAATGAGGTCTGCAGATGCTGGAGATCAGAGATGGAAATGTGTTGCTGGAGAAGCGCAGCAGGTCAGGCAGCATCTAGGGAACAGGAGAATCGACGTTGCTTCCTGAAGAAGGGCTAATGCCCGAAACGTCGATTCTCCTGTTCCCTAGATGCTGCCTGATCTAACGCTGTGGTCTACCAGAGAATTTGTTTAAATCTATACTTCTGATGAGTCTGCTATTTAAACAAACTAATCTTTGCATTCTGTAAATTGCAGATCCCTAAATGTTCTGTTCAGAAGTATCTTGGTATTTTAGCGGCAGGATATAAAATTAGAGCAACATTACAGGCTGTGAGGAGCAAAATACACAAGTTCAGTTAAACTGAGAAGGACTAAACCCTCACCAGCACATAAATTCCAGCATTAAATAAGGTCCCAAAGAGCTTCTAAAATTACAACAGCATTTGTCAGTTTCCACTCAGAACTCAATGTTGCGATAGAAAGACAGAAGCACTGCCTTGCTCATGTATTTACTTTCTCTACCTCTTTTTTTCATGAATAGCCTAGTAAAGTGACAGGAATAACGCACTTACTTTTGCAAAGGGCTGTGTAACTAACCCTTATGTAAAAAATATCCAGTCACTGCTGCGTGAGGTCTTTGTGTTTCTTTGTTTTTGCCAGCGTTTTCACACATTCTTCAGTACAGGTAATCCAAATTCATGTTTAATCATTGTAAATGAAAGACTCGATCGTCGTACCAGTGTCAGTAACACCTCTTTGATGTAACGTTTTACGGGACCTTGAGATCTTGTTCAGATAATCCAAAATTCGGATAACCAGGGTTGTTCTGTATACCATTTCAGTGAAATCGCTGGACATTAGGAGGTATCCTTGCAAGTTCTTTTGTGTTTAAGAAGGTTACCAACTGCTTCTGATCAATTTCAAATTTGACCAATAGGCCTAATACATAGTCAGAAAGATTCTTGCATGTCCAAGTGGCTGCAAGTTTTCTTTCTCAACTTCAGCATATCTTCATTATGTGTCAGTCAGCTTTCTGGAAGTATTGGAAGGCTGTCTGGTGCCATTGCACTGAATCTGGAATAAGACTCTTCTTATGCTAATGGATTAATGGGTCTACGACTATTATATTTGGAAGGTCTGAATCATAACGTGCAAAGATATTGGACAAAATGAACATGTTGTTGATTTGATCACATCCATGCTATTAATGTCCAGCCCAACAACCTTCCTGATCATGCTTCAAAAGTTGTCAGAATCTAAGTAGGATCAGTAAAATTTGTCTAAGTAGGATCAGAATTTTCTGACCTGGTTGACCACTCCTGTAAAACACTGACTTTCCTGAGTAGTAGAGATGGCTTCTGGTCTTCTGAGTCTGCCACGATCCCTTTTGCATGATCAATGAGGCCCAAAAACGTAATTCTACTTTGAGAATTCATGCTTATTATTAAGTGTCAGAGACTTCACCTGATGAAGCAGCAATGCTCCAAAAGCTTGTGATTTCAAATAAACCTGTTGGACTGTAATGTGACTTCTGGCAGTTATAGATTGTTAAATGTCAAAGGTTGGAAACATGCAATGAAGATGTGAATCTCAGTGCATTTAGGAAGGTTTGTTCTCTAAAAATCATTTAGCTGAAAGGGATTTGAAGAGTAAGTAAATTCGACAGAGGGCAAGAAACCTGTCCCACATGATTCCTAGAGCATGGTGCTGGAAAAGCACAGCCGGTCAGGTTGCATCCGAGGAGCAGGAGATTTAATGTTTGAGCCATAAGGCCTTCATCAGGAATCCCTGAAATGTTGACTCTCCTGCTCCTCAGATGCTGCCTGACCATCTGTGCTTTCTCAGCACCACACTCTTCGACTCTGACTTGACAGCATCTGCAGTCCTCACTTTCTCCCACAAGATTCCTGCCTAGACTGTGAAGACCACAAAATCTGTCACAACATTTTTGAAACTGTTTTAAGACAACCATGAGGAGCCTCATTTCTATGTGAAACTGTACATTGATATTGTAACAGAAACACACCTCAGTAGATTATTATTCAGCTTTCATTTTTGCAATCTAATAAAAACAACTGTGTAGGTTTGCTAATCACTGATGTGTACACTGCTTTGGGGAAGAAAAATTGATTATCTATATGAGAGATCATTTTATCCTTTGCAGCATTGAAATTAATAGTTCAGCCTTTATTTACTTAATCTCCTATTAGTGGAATACTTCTTATTTATCTAACATTCTGTTAGTGGAGCAGTTAGGAAAACCTTTCTATTCATTAACACTCTATAAAATTGTCATCTTGCTCATTCTTCTGAATAAGCAGGTAAGTATAGACAATACTTTCTGGTATGACAAAAGCAAAGTCAGTCAGAACATAGGAATCCCTGTTGGTATCCTTCCTCTCACATACACTCTCTCTCTGTCTAAGAGAATAAAACATAATGTCGTGAGTGAAAAAAGTGGTAACGGAAAGTAAATGAGCCATATGAGGACAAAAAGAATAAACATACCAAAGAGAAAAACAAAAGACAAAAGAAGAATTTAAATTATGAAATAAGAATTGAATGAAAAGAGCTGAACATGTTTGACATGTGGATTGAATATTGAAAAAAAGTAATACCTACTGATGGATAGAGGCAGGAGACCAACTATATAAGGATCTTGAAAGATTCAGATTAGTGCTGCTGCTGCTTATATGAATTGGACCTTCTGATCAGTTCCAAATAAATCATTGGTCCCAAAATGTTAACTCTGTTTTCTTTCCACAGGTGCTGCTGAATCTGATGAATTTTTCCAGCAATTTCTGTTTTTGCTTCTGATTTCCAGCATCTGCAATTGTTTGTTTTTTTTTGCTTTAGAAACTCAAACCTTATCTGCTAGATTAGAGCAACGGGGCATATTAGTTGCAAATATTGGATGAGGAGTTGCAAATGGGAGAGTGAGGGGCTGTGAGGAGAGGGGAGAAGTACTGTAAGTGGGAAAGGAAAGTCGCAAATGGCAAACAGAGAGAGGTGTTTAAAAAAAAACACAGAAACATACAAAATAGGAACAGAAGTAAGTCATTCAGCCCTTCAAGCTGGTTCTGTCATGGGTGATCATCCAATTCAGTACTCTGTTCCCACTTTCTCCTCATACCCTTTGACACCTTTAGCACTAAGAACTATTTCCTTCTTGAAAACATTCAATATTTTGGCCTCAACCACTTTCTGTAGCAAATAATTCCACTGATTCACCACTCTCTGGGTGAAGAAATTTGTTCTCACCTCAGTCCTAATGGACTACACCTTACCTTTAGATTGTGACCCCAGGGCCTGTACTCCTTGGTCATTGTTTATTCTGTCTAGTCCTTTTATAGGTCTATTTTATATGTTTCAATGAGAATCCCCCCCTCATTCTTCTGAACTCCAGTGAATATAGTCCTAACCAATCCTATCTCTTTTACTTTTAATAACGCACTGTAGCGTTTTCCCAGTAGCAGTTGGAAGGCTAACTGGCCTTTCATTTCCTATTTCCTATCCCTGTTCTTTCTTGAGCAGGAGTATCACATTAGCAGTTTTTCAATCTACAGGAAGTCTCTCCAAATCTAGTGAGTTCTGGAATATTTCAAATAATGCCTGCATTATCTTTGCAGTCAATTCCTTTAATCCCCTTAAGTGCAGACCATCAGGTCCTGACAACTCATTGCCTTTAGACCCATTAGTTTAGTAAATACTTTGTCCCTCATTTCTGATCCTTTCCGTGGAAAAAGGGCCAGTTATCTTACTTGGCTAATATATGGTTTTGAACAATATCAATAGTGAGTTCAATTCATTTTCAAGTTGAGGTAGCCTTTGCATTTTCCTCCTCACCCTGCCCTGAGAGTGGAAGGTTATGGCAAAACCAACACTGGCAAAAATTGCCAAGGCAACCATTTCGGATGAAACATCAGCAGACAATGAACCAAAGATCTGCCTCCAAGCAAATCACAAAAAAGTCACATCAATGTTAGTATTTTAAATAAACAATTTTACAAAAGGTCAATGATTAATTATATATTTTGCATTAAATCACTCCACACAAAAAGGCTTCCTTGAATAATTCACACTTAACTAAGTTAGTTAAGCATTGTACATTTAATATTTTATTAAATCAATAAATAAACTCATAAAATAATGGCAGGGCTTATCTATAATTTGTCACAAAAGCAAACTGCTGAACTTGTTTCATATTTAAATAAAATAAACAAGTACCAAGAATAGCAATAGAATATTGCCCTTCTAAATCTGTGTACTAAAGATAACTTACTATTCCTGATAATGACTTATTGCCGCTGTCAAAATCAATATATTCACTGACTAAAAAGATGACAATCTTCAGCAGGCCAAGAACCAAATAGTCAGCAAACAGCTTTAAGAAATGCCTTTTCCTTTCAAACTTAGTTATTACAATCAACTGACACATTGACAGAATGTCTGCTATCAGCACTTTAATGGTATAATGTTAGCAGTTTTTAAAAATTGTTTAAAAGCAAATAATCAGCGCATAATAAGGTTCAAGTCCATGGCCATTTAATCCCATTAAAACATTACAGAGATATAATAGCCTTTAGAAAATGTTATACTGGATATACAATTATATAGAAGTAGATCACTCTGCAAAATATATCATCAAAGCTTTGTGAACTACTTTTTTGGAAGCCAACAAGCGAAAGAGATACTGACCTATTTTAGCCTGTTTTCAACATTCATCTACATAAGGCATAATACTGACCTGTGAAGAAGTTTTAATTTTCTATCTGAAGGAAGAGGAAATAGAAATAGAGGCAATTATTTGAAATGAGGCAATATTACAAAACAGAAGAAATGAGTAAAGGAAATTAATATAGAAAGCTTCTGGTCCAACTGGAATATAATTGCAGAAACTTCTGATGTCATCCTTCGCATTTGATCAAACTCAACATTGATATTTTTTTCAACATCAATACCACCCGTTCCATGTCCGGCTTACTTATATTCCTAGGCTTTTGATCTCCTTTGATTCCCTGTGCTCCAATTTAAAAGTTTCATCCGCATGTTCAAGTTCTTTCAAGGTCATGTGCAACGCTATTTGGGAAACCTGCCGGTGCTAAAACCTCTCCTCATCAGGCTCAACATTCATTTTGAACTTATGCTGCAGATATATTGGCTGGTGTAGAGATAAAAAAAATCACCTGTCTGATTTGGCACAAAACGCATGCTCTACAAAATAATTAAAAATACTACTTTGAAGATAAAAGCAGTATTTCTTTCCATGTTCAGATTTTAAAAACATAGATACAATGGTTATTCTGGTCCATGATAAACCCATTGCCATTGACTATATTGCAAACAGCATGTTGAATTGGTGCTGCCTAATGCTTTAAGCCTGGACGACTTGCACTATTCATTGGATGCATGCAGGGAGCCTGATACTATGGGAGGTAACTTAAAGGCAGCCTGTACCTCTCAAAAGGAAGTACACTGTGGCGGGAAAATAATGGTGTGAGCCATTAAAATCTAAATATACGGTAATTTAATCAATGACAGAGCACTGGAGACAGCGTTGCTGTCGATCATTGTTGAAGAGATGAAAGGGGAGATGTGTGTTTTGAGAGATGCAGGAAGCTTTCTAAATATGCAGTTAGGATGCAGTGGAAATAAGTAGTGGTGGAAGTCAATGTCAGGTCTGTATTGGAATAACAGGATGCACTTGGTGTTGGAAGTTAAAATCACACAACACCAGGTTATAGTTTAACAGGTTTACAGGTATTTGGAAGTTCTGGGATTTACATATCAATCAATCAAAACCTGCATCCCCATTCTAAGTGATTAAAGACTTAACAGCAATCTATGTTTGTTCAGTACATCATGCCAGTTGCCTGACACTTTAATCTTTTACTATAAATTCTGTGCCCTATGATCCTGCCCCACTACCTACCTGACAAAGAAGCAGTGCTCTGAAAGCTTGTACTTTCAAATAAACCTGGACTATAACCTGGTGTTGTGTGATTTTTATCTTTATCCACCCCAGTCCACCACTGGCACCTCCACATGAAACATATCCTATCTGCTCCACGACTAGAGTCATCCACTGGACAATTCAACACCTCACTTTCGATCAGTCAGATCTCAATCTGAAAAAGAATATGTTTTACAGAATTGTGTTATAGATGATCTTTATTAATTCACTTGTCAGCTTGCGAAATTCATTAATACAGGGTTCCTATTCATTCATTCAAAACCCGTTACTAACCCATTATAGTATTTACTATAACACTGTTTGTTTCATTCATTCATAAAACCACACTTTTGTCGTATATTTAACTATCGTAAAATAGACCAAATTAAAATAACCCGTTCTAATTAAAACAAACCTTTCAAACATTACTGCTTTTTCACACCTTCAATTCATATCAGCTTTTGCTACAAGCAATGTTTAGATCTATTTACCTCTGGATAAATATCAAAGACTACTAAGTTATTCAGAACAAGACCATCCCTGCTATTGTGTCTCCATGACCTATCCGAAACTATGGAAAGATTATAATATTAATCAGCCCTTACCAACCATCCCAGACCTGAATAGATTGCAGAACACCCCATTAGTGCAGAGGGACTTCAATTCCTGAACAAGATGGGCAGGCACTATTTCATTCAGATAATTGATTATTCGGTTAATTGATTTCCTCTGGGGCTCGGAGTTTTCTGTGAAGTCTGCTCCCCGTTCAGGACACTATGAAAAAGCACACTGCGCTCGAGACCCTGCCCTGCCTGCCCCAACCCCGTCCACTTCCACTCCGCCCCCACCCAACCCAACACCACTCCCCCGTCTGCTCCCATCCTGCCACCTGCTTACCCCCAACCCCGTCCGCTTCCACCCTGCCCGCCCCAATCCCGCAGCCCCAACTCCGGCCCCCCATCCATTCCCACGTCCCCACCCAATCCCTGGCCGACCTGCTCCCTCCCCCCCACCACCCCAGCCTGGCCTGCTCCGGGGCAGCAGGACTGTACACCAACAGTAAGACTGCTGCTGACTTTGTGGGGCAAGTCTCCAAATACACACACACGCACACAGACAACTTTTGACAGGTTCCACCACTGCCCTGTACAGGACAATGCTGGAGAGAGTATCTAGGGAAGGGAGGTTTAGAGTACAGCCACATGTAGAACTCCCGGGGATGGGGGGGGAAGAGGGAAGGAGGTCAGTCATTTAGAGATGGTGCCTGGACTATTCAGGACTGTTCTCGGCAGCATTTCAGTGAGCCTCTTTTTTTAATCATTGCACCTGTAAACAAAAGATGCGATCAGGGTTGAAACAGCTCTTTGATGTAATGTTTCTATCGGGACCTTGAGATCCCCTTTGGATAATCCGATATTTGGTTAATTGATATTTTGGATAATAGGTATTTGCTGGGTTGTTATCCCTTTAAGAAACTGTCAAACCAGAGCTTAAGTGAAATTGCATGAATGAATGAAACTCCCACCAGCAAATAGTAAATAAATCACACAATCCAGCTGCTGTAATCAGTTTAATATCCTTTATTGTTTTATTAAGTACAGGTACAACTTCTAACTTATTTAGAGAATATAGTCCTAGTATTTTTTACTAAAATAAAAGACAAAATGAGTAAAACTCTTAATTATGCAAGCAGACTGGACAGACACTTTTAATCCTATCAGGAGTAGCAGCTAGCATACAGCATGTTTTAATCATCTCCTGTCTCCCAGGACAGAAGCCCTTCAAACCTTTGTGTAAAACAATTTAACATCATAATAATGAATTTTAATATATGTAAGAACTGTGTATAAATAGGCTTTTGTAAAACTGTATTTTAGGATTCTATGGCTGCCTCGAACCTTTGCTACTTGTGGTAGATGAATAAAAGAGAGTATTTTTGCCACTCATCGATTTCGGTCGTTAATTAAACACGATCTTACAAGAATGATCAAATGCTGTGCGCTACCACAAACCTCACACCCACAACTGACAGCTCACATGCCATGACTCCCCAGACAAATTGAAAAACATATTGTCCAAACAATTCTTTTGTATTTATTCTTTCATGTGATGCAGGTGATGCTGGGGAGTCCAGCATTTATTGCCCACCCGTAATTGTCCTTGAGAAGGATGCAATTGAACCATTGTTGTCCATGTACTTTAGGCACCCCCACATGCTTTTCGGAACTTTCAGACCAAATTGTAAGCTACTCGCTGATAGACTTTCATCTTGTTATAGCAGAATGTGGCGCATAACAATGGCTAGCAGGAAATAACCAGAGAAGAACGAGTAAAGCTGCATAGAGGGGACAGTGCTGGCATTCTGGAGAAGGAATCATGGAGGGCTTGACCATTTGGTCTTTTTTTGTATTAAGTTGGAATTAGGGAATGAAAGAACGAAAGAGAGAGAGAGTGAGAGAGAAAGAGAGTGAGAGCAAGAAAGAGAGAGCGAGAAAGCGAAAAAGAGCATGGGCGAAAGAGAGAGCGAGCAAAAGAGAGCGCGAGCGAGCAAGAGCAAGAGAGTGCGAGAAAGAGAGCGCGAGAAAGAGAGCGTGGGCGAGTGAGAGAGCGAGAAAGAGAGCGTGAGGGAGCACGAGAGCGCGACAAAGAGCGAGAGAAAGGGAAGAAGAGAGATTGAGAGAAAGAGCGATAGGAGAGAAAAAGAGAGAGAGAAAGAGAGAGAGAACCAGAGAGAAAAAGAGAAAGAGAGCACAAAAGAGAGTGTGAAAGAGAGAGAGAGAAAGAAAGAGAGCGAGAGAAAGGGAGTACGAAAGAGAGAGAAAGAGAAAAAGAGAAAGAGAGGGAGAAAGAGAGAGAGAGAAGAAGAGAAAGAGAGAGAAAAAAGAGAAAAAGAGAGAAAGACAGAGAGAGAAAGAGAGAGAGAGAAAGAGAGCGCGAAAGAGAGAAGAGAGCGCGAAAGAGAGAGAGAAAGAGATAAAGAGAAAGAGAGAGAAAGACAGAGAGAGAGAAAGAAAGAAAGAAAGACAGAAAGAGAGAGATAGAGAGAGCGAAAGAAAAAGAGAGAGAAAAAGAGCGAGTGAGAGAGAGAAAGAGTGAGAGAGAGAGAAAGAGAGAAAAAGAGAGAGCGAGAGAGAGAAAGAGAGAGAGATAGAAAGAGCAAGAGAGAGAGAGAAAGAGATAAAAAGAGAGAGCGAGAGATAGAGAGCGAGAAAGAGCGAGAGAAAGAGAGGAGAGAGAAAGAGAGAGAGAAAGAGTGAGAGATAAAGAGAGCGAGATAGAAAGAGCGAGAGAGTGAGATAAAAAGAGAGCGCGAGAGATAGAGTGAGAAGGAGCGAGAGCGAGAAAGAGCGAGAGAAAGAGAGGAGAGAGAGAGAAAGAGAGAAAGAAAGAAAGAGAAAGAGAAAGAAAGACAGAAAGAGAGAGAAAAAAGAGAGAGAGTGCAAAAGAGAGGGAGAAAGAGAAAGAAAGAGAGAAAGAAAAAGAGAAACAGAGAAATAGAAAGAGAGAGATAGAAAGAGAGAGCAAGAGAAAGAGTGAGAGAAAGAGCGAGAGAGAAAGAGCGAAAAAGAGCGAGAGAGAAAGAGAGAGAAAAAGAGCGAGAGAGAGAGAAAGTGAGAGAGAAAGAGAGAGAAAAAGAAAGAGAGAAAAAAGAGAGAGAAAGCGAGAGCGAAAGAGAGGGAGAGAAAAAGAAAGAGAGAGATAGAAAGAGAGTGTGAGAGAAAGAGCGAGAGAGAGAAAAAGAGAGAAAAAGACAAAGCGAGAGACAGAGAGAGAAAGAGTGAGAGAGCGAGAGAGAGGGAAAGAGATTGAGAGAAAGAGTGAGAGAAGGAGAGAAAAAGTGAGAGCGCGAAAGAGAGCGAGACAGAGAGAAACAAAGATAAAGAAAGAGAGAGAAAGAGCAAGAGAGAAAGAGCGAGAGAGAGAAAGAGCGAGAGAAAAGGAAGAAAAGAGATTGAGAGAAAGAGCGAGAGGAGAGAAAAAGAGAGCGCGAAAGAGAGAGAGAGAGAAAGAGATAAACAAAGATAAAGAAAGAGAGAGAGAGAAAGAGCGAGAGAGAGAGAAAGAGCGAGAAAGAACAAGAAAGAGAGAGAGAAAGTGAGAGCGAAAGAGAGGGAGAGAAAGAGAGAGAGATAGAGAGAGAGTGCGACA